>NW_028318078.1:8605357-8911071 GCF_062004578.1 Staurois parvus
GGACGCTCTGGCAGCAGAGTTGGACCTACTTGCCTCTTCGGAGGCGGAACGGTCCCTGCGTTGGACCAAACACAAATTTTATTCCTGTGCTAATAAGCTGGGCCCGATGCTGGCCAGGAAACTCAATTCTGTGGGGAAACCCCATAAACCGATTCGACTGCGACTTCCTACAGGTGGCTGTACTTCTAATCCCCAGCAGATTGTTTCCCATTTCTCAGACTTCCTTTCGCGCCTCTGCGCTAAACCAGTTCCCTTCCCCATGGCTCAAGCAGAGGCATTCTTTCAAGATCTCCGACTTCCTGGGTTATCCGAGGCAGCACAGGTGGCCCTCAACGCCGGTGTCAAGTGCTCCAAGTTATCAAATCTTTACGGTCCACCACGGCCCCAGGTCCCGACGGCTTTTCTGGTCTTTATTATAAGAAATTCTCAGCCCTGTTGGCGCCCTTTTTGGCTATTTTAATGCGTTACGACAGGGCTCCTTGCCCTCTCCAGATGCGTTTAGAGCGCATATCGCCATGATTCCTAAGACGACCGATGATGTACAGGAACCGCAAGCCTTCCGGCCCATTTCTCTTCTTAATGAAGACCTGAAGATATTGGGCAAGAGCCTTAATTTTCGCATCAATAAATATTTGCGTAGCCTGGTCCACAGGGACCAGGTAGGGTTCGTCCCTGGGAGGCAGGCGGGTGATAACATTCGTAAGGTGGTCCATCTTATACATTTTCTGCAACAGCGGAAAATCACGGGATTCTTATGTCTTTAGACATATATAAAGCCTTTGATTCTCTATCCTGGGAATATCTGCGGTTTGTGCTGTCTCCTTGGGGTTTTGGGGATTCTATTCTTTCTTGGATTCAGGCCTTGTATTCTTCTCCTTCGGCCTCCATTAAATACGCTGGGTATTTTTCAGATCCCTTTCCTATTGGGCGAGAGACGAGGCAGGGTTGCCCCCTGCCCCCAGCGCTCTTTGTCCTGGCACTTGAGCTGCTGGCTTTAGCGCTTCAGACCGATTGCAATGTATCAGGGGTTCTTTACACGGGACAGGAGTTTAAGCTGAACCTTTTTGCGGACGATGCCCTCCTGACTCTTACTAACCCTCTGACGACGCTTCCTAATTTGCAACAGGTTCTTGAGCACTTCTCCTTGATTTCGGCTCTCCGTATCAACTTGGATAAGACTGTTGCCCTCAACATTACTTTGGCTTCGGATTTGGTTTCGCGCCTACAATCCCACTTCCCTTTCAAATGGGCTTCTTCTTCTCTTGAATACTTAGGCATTCGCTTGACCCCCACTCCTTGTTTGCTGCAAATTATTATCCATTGCTTAGCTCTCTATCCTCTCTTACGCATTCTTGGCAATTTCCACACCTGTCTTGGATAGGACGGGTTAATTCGGTGAAAATTACCATCTTGCCGAAATTGTTGTATTATTTTTGCACACTCCCAGTGTGGGTTCCCCCTCATTTTCTTTGGTTGCTTCAGGCGAAGTTTATGTGTTTTATCTGGGCCAGAGTATCCAGAAATACGCTTTTTGCTCATAGACTCCAGGGTGGACTTGGGGTGCCTAATGTAACTAATTGTTATCAGGCGAGCCAGATTGCCCCACTGTCTATGTTGCACGCCTCTTCCAACGTTCCCATCAGGGTCCAGTTGGAACTACCTAATTGTACCCCTAACGCACCCTATGGCACTGAGTCCGATGTTACTTCATGGCTTACAAGTCTGGGACTCGGTACGTTACTCTGGTGGCCTGATGTCACCTTTTCTGCCTTTGCTCCCAATTATTAACAACCCTCTTTTCCCACCGGGTTTGGATCACCCAAGGGCGTTTTCTTGGTGGGTGACACTTTTTGATTTTTCGTTCCTTTCCCACCTGGAACTCTCTTCGGGAATCCCGGAATGTCCCCTCGGCGGAATTCTTTCGATACCTTCAATTGCGACACTGGCTGCTCTCACTGCGGGGCACTTCTGCTTTCCCATACCAGAAATCTGCCTTTGAACAGCTTTGCCAGCAGCGTTCGGGCGCTCTGGGCCTTATATCCCTTCTTTATGCAGCTCTGAACAGACGCTCGTCGCATACTTCTCTTTCATATGTTGTTCAGTGGGAGCGCGACCTGGGAGTGGCTGTGGATTCGGAGGACTGGAATAAGGCCATGTCACTCATAGCTAAATGCTCATTTAATACAACCACACTGGAGGCAGCCTATAAGGTATTGTTTCGTTGGTATTGGGTTCCAGCTCGGTTGGCCCGGGCTAACCCTGCCTGTAGTGATCAATGTTTTTGGGGTTGTGGCCATCGTGGAGATGTATTGCATATCTGGTGGTCATGCCCAAGACAGTTTCGTTTTTGGTCTCGTGTGTTTGGCCTCCTTTTCACCTTGTTCCATCTCTCCATACTCCGGGATGCTCGGTATGCCTTGCTTCATTGCCCCATACCGGGCCTCTTGGCTCACCAGCAGAAGTTGGCTTCCTATTTGTTTTTATCGGCCACTAGAACAATTGCTCAGGCCTGGAAGAATCCGTTTGTCCCTCTTCAGGGGGTGCGGGATTGTATGACCACTATGATGCTCAACGAACAGATATCGAGTATCCGCAACGACTCCCAACGTAAATTTTTGAAAATATGGGAGCCATGGTTGCAATATGCCTTTCCCACACTCCCCCGTCTAGTCTGGGGATGTAATGGCATTCGGTATTGCCGCTCTTGGACATCTGCTCTTTGCCCCCTTTTTTTTTTTCTTCCTTTCTCTCTCTCTCTCTGTTTTTGGTGTGACTGGACAGCTGCCTTTAGTTGTTATAGTCAGTTACATTAATGTTTTGTAACTTATGTGCCATTGATAGCCCCTGCGTGAGCATACCCTTTGCCCTGTTGGCGTTGGAGCACTGTTTTTCCTTTTTTTTTTGCTTTTTTTTTTGCATTTTTTTTGCATTTTTTTTATCTATGCAACTGATAGCCCCTGCGTGGGCGTGTTTTATTGCCTCTGTTTTATACTGTTTAAAAAATTAATAAAAACCATTGAAGTAAAAAAAATCCCATTTCAGTCTTTGCAGATGACACCAAGCTGTGCAGTGGAATAACGTCCTTACAGAATGTCTTCAACTTACAAGCCGACCTCAATGCTCTGTTTAATTAGGCAACTATGTGGCAAATGAGGTTTAATATGATAAATGTAAGGTTATGCACTTGGGGACTAAGAATATGCATGCATCATACATACTAGGGGGAGTACAACTGGGGGAATCAATGGTGGAGAAGGATCTGGGAGTTCTGGTAGATCACAAGCTTAATAATGGCATGCATTGTCAAGCTGTGGCTTCTAAAGTGAGCAAAATCCTCTCTTGTATTAAAAGAGGTATAGACTCCAGAGAGAGAGAGAGAGAGAGATATCATATTACCCCGATACCAATCATTAGTAATACCTCATCTGGAATATGCAGTTCAGTTTTAGGCACCAATTTACAAAAAGAACATTGGGGAACTAGAGAAAGTACAGAGAAGGGCAATCAAACTGATAAGAGGCATGGATAAGCTCAGTTATGAGGAAAGATTAGAGAAACCAAATTTTTTTTCTTTTGAAAAGAGGAGATTTTAAGCAACAAAATGTGTAACTACAGAAAATAATCTATAAAACTGTAATTATACAAAAGAGCCACTAGATGGCGATATTACACTTTACCTTACATTCCATAGCACAGTGGTCGGCAAGCTGCGGCTCGCGAGCCACATGCGGCTCTTTACACACTTTAATGCGGCTCTTCTGTGTGCCGGGCGCCCGCTCCCCTCCCTCCTCTCGGGCGGCCGCCCCAAAAGTCAGGACTCTGCAGCTAGCCCAGCAATGGGCAAACTACGGCCCGGCGGACCTTTTAATCCGGCCCGCGGAGCGTGGCAAACATTGGCTGTCAGGATGTAGGCGGGGCAGCCAGGATGTAGGCGGGGCAGCGTGACGAACTCCTCTCCTCTCACAGTCCGCCCTGAAGACCGGAACGGCGCGGGAACACGGCGAGAGGAACGCGCGGAGCAAAGGTAAGTGAATTGACACAATATGGGGAATGAATTACTATAGGGGGGATGAATTACTATAAGGGGGATGAATTACTATATGGGGGATGAATTACTATGGGGGATGAATTACTATATGGGGGATTAATTACTATGGGGGATGAATTACTATATTGGGGATGAATTACTATGGGGGATGAATTACTATATGGGGGATTAATTACTATGGGGGATGAATTACTATATGGGGGATGAATTACTATGGGGGATGAATTACTATATGGGGGATGAATTACTATGGGGGATGAATTACTATATGGGGGATGAATTACTATGGGGGATGAATTACTATGGGGGATGAATTACTATATGGGGGATGAATTACTATGGGGGATGAATTACTATATGGGGGATGAATTACTATATGGGGGATGAATTACTATGGGGGATGAATTACTATGGGGGATGAATTACTATATGGGGGATGAATTACTATGGGGGATGAATTACTATGGGGGATGAATTACTATATGGGGGATGAATTACTATGGGGGATGAATTACTCTATGGGGGATGAATTACTATGGGGGATGAATTACTATATGGGGGATGAATTAATATATGGGGGATGAATTACTATATGGGGGATGAATTACTATGGGGGATGAATTACTATATGGGGGATGAATTACTATATGCGGGATGAATTACTATGGGGGATGAATTACTATATGGGGGATGAATTACTATATGGGGGATGAATTACTATGGGGGATGAATTACTATATGGGGGATGAATTACTATGGGGGATGAATTACTATGGGGGATGAATTACTATATGGGGGATGAATTACTATGGGGGATGAATTACTATATGGGGGATGAATTACTATATGGGGGATGTATTTTCAGTTTTAAAAATGTGGCTCTCAAAATAAATTTCAATCGTGGTTTTGGCGAGATTTGGCTCAGTTGAAAAAAAAGGTTGCCCACCACTGCCATAGCATAATAAACTAACAATGGACATGACATAAGTATATGCTGAAGGCATGACACTCCCCGCCTGGTATCCCGTGGATACCAACTATGATGGTCCTTCTGGGGAGAGTAGTACAATTGGGTCAGACACAGGTCTGAGGAAAAGTTTAGGCTCGTCTTGCCTAATGACCTTAACCTCAACTTTCCTGACTTTCCCATCTTTACTTGGAAACACTTGGGTTATCAGGCCCAAAGGCCATTCGTTTCTCCTTGACTGAGAATCTTTCACGAGAACAATGGTGCCAGGTTCCAAGTTGGGCTTGCTGACTTGCCATTTAAAAATAATTGTACTCACGAGTCTCTTGGCTCCCATTATCCAGAGTCCAGCTGCATGTAGGGCTCCCTCTGTAAACAAACACCCTTGGTGTTTGGTCTGTACGTGGTAATGTTCCACAAGCAGTGAAGCAATATGGTGACTTGGGATCACAACTGGATTGCTTTCAACACTTTCAAGTCTTGCATTGGAAATGGATGAATTTTGAAGTCATTCTAGTGTTAGTGCATACGTCTCCTGTTGGACACAATGGATGATAACATTTTTAGTCTGTGTGAGCTCATCCACTGTGTATGCCTTGTGACAGTAATGCCAACCTTTGCAATGTCTTGATCCTGTAGGTGTAGCTTTAAAAGATCTGGCAATGCGAATTAAGCAAGCTATAGCTCTGCATAGAGACTTCCATGTGGAGAATCTATGAAAGCGCTTGGATCCCCACAATTTGTTAGAAACTGTTGTGTGTAGCGCTGAGACCCGAGGGTGGATTTCTGCATCAAATTCAGGCTCCAACAGTACACGTGTCCTTTTCAGGATTGCTAGGTGCTGGCTTGTACAGGAAGGGTGGTCCTGTGAGCCATGTAGTATCTCTAAGGCGGTATGCTGGTACACCCCTTGTAGCATGATCTGCTGAGTTATGATCAATTGATACATAATGCCACTGGGTAGGCTGTGTAGACTTCCTGATCCTCAGGACTCTGTTATGTACATAGACATAGAATCTCCTGCTCTCATTGTAAATGTAACCCAGCACTACATTGCTGTCTGTATAAAACTCTGTCTTCAAGTTCTACATCTACTTTAGACATAATCAGTTCTGTTAGCTCCACTGCTACAACAGCAGCACAAAGTTCTAATCTTGGAATGGTGGTTTCCGGACATGGTGCTAGCTTGGTCTTTCCCATAACAAATCCAATATGGACTTGACCATTGACCATCTATGGATATAGAGCTGCTTAGCGGGGGTGGGCGGGTAGAGGGAGGCGGTTTTAGGGATGGAGGAGAGGAGGACGAGGAGGAGGAGCGTGGGCGGCATGTTGGGGTGAGCGGGGTGCTGGAAAGGTCGGGGTGGGTGAGGGGGTGCTGGTCAGGGATGGCAAAGCAGAGTGTCCGAAACACCGTGGGAGGTGAGGGGGTGCAGGTCAGGGATGGTGAAGCAGAGCGTCTGTAGCGCTGTGGAGGAGTCTATTGCGTTCTTCTGTGAGGGGAGAGGGAGAGTGGAGGGCAGCAGGGTCAGCAGCAGGTTTGTAGTAGTCTGCGGGTGTAGTAGGTTGGTGCCCGTGGGTGCGGCGGCACGTCGTCAGGCATCAGGGATACAGGTCAGGGCAAGGTGATATGGGGAATCTGAATCACCGAGGGAGAGTCCATTTGAGTCCTTCTGTAGGGGAGAGTGAGGGTGGAGGGCGGCAGCTGGTTGGCTGCAGTCTGTGGGTGCAGTAAGCTGGCGTCCGTGGGTGCTGTGGCACGTCTTCAGTGGGTCCTGTGGTTCGGCGAGCGGAGGGGTCGTAGGGTGCGATGACTGGGGGTGTTGGTAGGCACGGCGACTGGTGATGCTGGCGGCTCGGTGACTGGAGTTGTTGAGGCCAGGCGTCGGGTGCTGAGGGCTCGGCGTCGGGAGGAGCTGAAAGTGTAGAAGGGCACAGCGTCAGGAGGTGTTGAAGAGTCGTCGTCAGGGTTGAGCGGGACGTTGCGGTAGCGATCGTCGGCCCTACGTGGTTTGCGCTCATCCGTGATCTGTTGCGGCCGGTAGGAGAGACCGTGGCTTCAGGGGTCGTGGTGGGCCATGAGTCGCCGGGGCTTCGCCAGAGGGAATAGCGTGCCGGAAGGCAGGGCGGTGGGCTAGCGGTCATAGGTGGGGTGGATGGCTGGTAGCCCCAGGTGGGGTGGTGGGCAGGGGATCCCTGGTGGGATGGTGGCCGTGCTATCCCTGGTGGGGTAGTAGTGATCCCTGGAGGGATAGTGGCTTAGGGTCCCTGGTGGTTTGGGGTTTCTGGTGGATGGTGGGATCCCTGAGTGTGTCCCTGGTGGCTGGCGGTGGGATGGTGGTTGGGCTCCCTGGTGGGTAGTGGGTGCCCCTGGTGGAATACCTGGTGTCCTGGGTCCTGGAGCGTCGGGGTGGAGGTGGATCCCTCCTAGGTTAGAAGGACCGTTGGTGGTGGTGGTAGCTTCCCCGGAGGAGCGGAGGTGTCCCGCCACGGCCGCAATTCCAGCCACGGCCGGCAGGAAACATCGCGGCTTCGGGTGCCGTGGTAGGCCTCAAGCCGCTTTGGACCGCCGGAGCTCCGCTGGAGGGGCGGAGTGTCTGTGGGTGTTGGTGGGGAACTCGGCAGCAGGCTCAGGGGCCTGGATGGCAGCGGATGGGGCGCAGAGGCGCCGGAGCTGGCGATCAAGTGGCTGCTCCGGGCGAGCTGGTACCCGGTGGTCGGGGATGGACCCAGGGTCGGTGAGGGGGACCCTGGGGAGGCTGGCTGATCGGCGGGGACCAGGGAACGGAGCGGCAGCAGCCCGGGCTGATGCCCGGCGATCCTGGTCGGCCGCGCCAAAAATCGTGGCCGCAGCTTCGGGTGCCGGGTAGGCCGCAAGTCCTGGAGCTCCGGGAGAAAGGTCCAGTGGCCTTCCCTGGCTGACGAGCAGGGACCGGAGAGATGTGGGGCCCCCTTCAGGGTCCGCTGCCGCCCAGATGGTAGCGGATTAGGGCCAGGGGAGCGGGAGCTCGCCGACACACGTCCATCTTGCCAGACGTCCGGATATGTTTCACTTTACATGTAATAGCACCAAATACTTCAGAGTCATATACTATAACTGTCTCTCTCTCCTTTCCTTTTTTTTTTTTTTTCTTTTAAAAGTCTGTATTCTCTTGAGCACAAAAATGTCTCTTGCAGAAACCTATAAGCATAAGTGAGTAATAAAGGAAAGCTCTGACCTTAATTGAAAAGCAGGATACTGTGATCTGAAAGTTGCAGAAACAAACGTCAGTCTTAAAGGAGACTTTTCTTTTCTTTCTGCGGTGACTTTCGATGCTCTGCGGTGACTTGCAATGCTCTGCGGTGACTTTCGACTGGTATCGTGAACTCTCTGGATGCAACACATGGTCTCTTGATGGATAGCGGTGCGGGCACTCTAGCTCTGGACTCTGCCCCCCCCCCCATGCATCTCTTTCTCTCTCTAGGGGTGCAGGAGGGTTGGCGCTCTTTCTCTGACTGTCTTGCCTTTGCCGGTATGCCACTTTAAGAGTTGTCTGCAGACTGACTAAGGCGCACGTGCTATGGCCTGTACTGTTGTTCCGCTGAGGTGTCTTCGCGTGGCGGTATATGCTGGCGCTCTATTTCTCTAGTGTACTCTTTACTGTGCAAGTTGAGGAGCGCTGTTGCTTGACCTCTGAGGGTAATAGTTCCACTGTGGCAGGCGCAGCACTATGTAGTGCCTTGTGCGCTGTGGCATTAGACAAATTTTGCAATTGCTGTTTCTTTTGTTTGATTAGACTGATTTTACTCTGTAATTCCTCTAATGCCGTTCTATGGATGCAGTAGGTTTAAAGAGCACACCGAATACTTTAGTTAACTTCTTTAATAACTTCAATCTTCCTCATATAACACTGCTGCTTGTGCAGCGGACAGTTCATGTACAAAGAAAGTAATAAGGGATGCAGCGCTACATTCAAATAATACAACTATGTGAATGTGGGATCCTAAATCATCAAATTAAGTGAAATTAAATAACAATGACAATGTTAACAATACATATCAATACGTGCTCGTTAATAATATCATTAACACAAATAAAGTAAATAGCTCAAAACTTGTGAAAAACATATATGAAAAACCCCATCCATATATATATGAATGAAGCAAAATTACACATATATATGGTGTAATCCCACGTGCCTATTGTGAAGTGAATTAATTATAATAATAATACAAACAAAATATCTCAAAGTCCAAAAAATATACTAATGGTGACAAAACAGTAAATGGTGCTTCCAAATAATACTATTAGTGACCATAGGTGAAACTCGTGCAAATTTCTGAGTGCGTCCAAATCTGAGAATCCAACCACCATCTGGATTAGCCTCTCACCTCTTCCCTTCGACCCTTGCGGATCAAAGAGCAGTAGTGGATCCCTCTCACGGATCCTCCAAGCAATGAAACACTCCAAGGGCAGTTTTCTCAGACCAATATTCCCACACTGGCTCTTCTCCAGGAAAAGTTGTAGTATCAATCTCTCAAATGAAACAAAGGAATCCTCCCATAGTGTAGTATATTTAATTATACCATAGGGACAAACAGCATTTTTTGCATTACACTTACGTAGCAGCCAGTCCAAGAAAAAAACCTCATGCTTTCAGATGAGGATATATCTGTTTGGGTGTACAGCTGAATACACAGGTGTACCAAGATGGCCGCCACGCCTGAAATACGTCACCACGTCAAGCCGACGTCAAGAGCCCTGATGAAGTCACATGACATTGTGACGCAACGCGTCGGCTTGACGTGGTGACGTATTTACGGCGTGGCGGCCATCTTGGTACACCTGTGTATTCAGCTGTACACCCAAACAGATATATCCTCATCTGAAAGCATGAGGTTTTTTTCTTGGACTGGCTGCTACGTAAGTGTAATGCAAAAAATTCTGTTTGTCCCTATGGTATAATTAAATATACTACACTATGGGAGGATTCCTTTGTTTCATTTGAGAGATTGATACTACAACTTTTCCTGGAGAAGAGCCAGTGTGGGAATATTGGTCTGAGAAAACTGCCCTTGGAGTGTTTCATTGCTTGGAGGATCCGTGAGAGGGATCCACTACTGCTCTTTGATCCGCAAGGGTCGAAGGGATGAGGTGAGAGGCTAATCCAGATGGTGGTTGGATTCTCAGATTTGGACGCACTCAGAAATTTGCACGAGTTTCACCTATGGTCACTAATAGTATTATTTGGAAGCACCATTTACTGTTTTGTCACCATTAGTATATTTTTTGGACTTTGAGATATTTTGTTTGTATTATTATTATAATTAATTCACTTCACAATAGGCACGTGGGATTACACCATATATATGTGTAATTTTGCTTCATTCATATATATATGGATGGGGTTTTTCATATATGTTTTTCACAAGTTTTGAGCTATTTACTTTATTTGTGTTAATGATATTATTAACGAGCACGTATTGATATGTATTGTTAACATTGTCATTGTTATTTAATTT
The DNA here is from genome assembly GCF_062004578.1 of Staurois parvus. Classification (NCBI taxonomy): domain Eukaryota; kingdom Metazoa; phylum Chordata; class Amphibia; order Anura; family Ranidae; genus Staurois; species Staurois parvus. Next base: position 8,615,875 of record NW_028318078.1, read on the forward strand.
CACTTAATTTGATGATTTAGGATCCCACATTCACATAGTTGTATTATTTGAATGTAGCGCTGCATCCCTTATTACTTTCATTGTATATAATCACTGGTATATGATTTGATGTTAGCAGCTTTCTTTGGGATTTAGACACATATTTATTTTGTTTAAAATTTCAAATAACACTTGGGAGCGCAGGAGGTTCACACCATCACAGTTCATGTACAAACACGTGGTGAATGAAAATCACCAAGAAACAAGGAGATTCAACAGTTCAATCTTGTCAGATAACATAAGACGGTAGACGTATTGTGGATTGTGGATTACGGTTGCATATTGTGATTCTTTACGTATTTCGTTTTGTATCACAGTGGCTTATTTCATTCTGTATATTTCGTTTACGATTACTCTACAATGATTTATTTCGTTGGAACTATTTGGCCTTCTCTGCTTCCATAGAACTTATCTCTGACTGGAACTCTATCTGTTTCCTCTTCTGTCTGGTGAGCAAGTGGCTCTAGAAAAATCTAGCAGGGGGTTTTACAGAGGCACAAATGTGAAACTGGCTGGGATTGGTTAAGGCTCTGTGCAGTGTGAGGCTGGCTGTAATTGGCTTACCTATGTGCTGACTCTTAAAGGTATATTTTCCTTTTCTGCTTCTGCTAACACAATGAATATATAAATGTTAGATAACATTCAGAGACATAAATTACAGCAATGATTCTGCTTTTGGCTTTAAGATATGCACATATATACTGTACTGAGGTTATTGGCAGGTTCAGTATACACATACAGTCATGGCCGAAATTGTTGGCACCCTTGATATTTTTCCTGAAAATCAAGTATTTCACACAAAAAAGGTATTGCATTAACACATGTTTTGCTATACACATGTTTATTCCCTTTGTATGTATTGGAACAAATATAAAACAGAGGCAGAAAAGCAAATATGACATAATGTCACACAAAACCCCAAAAATGGGCTGGACAAAAGTATTGGCACCCTTAACTTAATATTTGGTTGCACACCCTTTGGAAAACATAACTGAAATCAGTCGCTTCCTATAACCATCAATAAGCTTCTGACACCTCTCACCCGGAATTTTGGACCACTCTTCCTTTGCAAACAGCTCCAGGTCTCTCTTATTGGAAGGACACCTTTTCCCAACAGCAATTTTAAGATCTCTCCACAGGTGTTCAATGGGATTTAGATCTGGGCTCATTGCTGGCCACTTCAGAACTCTCCAGCGCTTCTTTGCCATCCATTTCTGAGTGCTTTTTGACGTATGTTTGGGGTCATTGTCCTGCTGGAAGACCCAGGATCTTGGACGCAAACCCAGCTTTCTGACACTGGGCCCTACAGTGCGACCCAAAATCCTTTGGTAATCCTCAGATTTCATGATGCCTTGCACACAGTCAAGGCACCCAGTGCCAGAGGCAGCAAAACAACCCCAAAACATCATTGAACCTCCACCATATTTTACCGTAGGTACTGTGTTTTGTTCTTTGTAGGCCTCATTCCGTTTTCGGTAAACAGTAGAATGATGTGCTTTACCGAAAAGCTCTATCTTGGTCTCATCTGTCCACAAGACGTTTTCCCAGAAGGCTTTTGGCTTACTCAAGTACATTTTGGCAAACTGTAGTCTTGCTTTTTTATGTCTCTGTGTCAGCAGTGGGGTCCTCCTGGGTCTCCTGCCATAGCGTTTCATTTCATTTAAATGTCGACGGATAGTTCGCGCTGACACTGATGCTCCCTGAGCCTGCAGGACAGCTTGAATGTCTTTGGAACATGTTTGGGGCTGCTTATCCACCATCCGGACTATTCTGCGTTGCAATCTTTCATCAATTTTCCTCATCCGTCCACGACCAGGGAGATTAGCTACAGTGCCATGGGTTGCAAACTTCTTGATAATGTTGCGCACTGTGGACAAAGGCAAATCTAGTTCTCTGGAGATGGACTTGTAACCTTGAGATTGTTGATATTTTGCCACAATTTTGGTTCTCAGGTCCTCAGACAGTTCTCGTCTCCTCTTTCTGTTGTCCATGCTTAGTGTGGCACAGACAGACACACAATGCAAAGGTTAAGTGAACGTCTCTCCTTTTTATCTGCTTTCAGGTGTGATTTCTATATTGCCCACACCTGTTACTTGCCCCAGGTGAGTTTACAGGAGCATCACATGCTTGTAACATTCTTATTTATCCGCAGTTGTGAAAGGGTGCCAATACTTTTGTCCAGCCCATTTTTGGAGGTTTGTGTGACATTATGTCGAATTTGCTTTCTTTCCTCCCTTTTTTTGTTTTGTCCCAATACACACAAAGGGAATAAACATGTGTATAGCAAAACATGTGTTAATGCAATACGTTTCGTGAGAAATACATGATTTCCTGGAGAAATATCAAGGGTGCCAACAATTTCGGCCATGACTGTATATGTGAACCATATTAGCAACCTAGGACCGGTCTTAGCTGGCCAGCTACATGGCTTCCTTGTCAGAGCTCAAGTGTTTGCCATTGTATGAGCAGCACTTTAAAGATAAGTTGCAAATGCCTTCTACTGAGTTCTTTAGATAAAATCAGACTGTCTTTTATCTGCTCGAAGCTTACTTTATTGGATGAGCCACCCATACTTACCAATTTTGAACGTTTGTGCCAGAATAGGGATTTCCCCAGAGGCCGTGTCTCTATTATATGATCTCCTCACTGATTTGAATTGTAAGCTTCCCTATATGGATCAATGGGAATGGGACCTGAATGTCACTTACGACCTGTCTGGCTGGCAAGATATTGCCTTTGCATTATCTATAGCACAGGTGTCAAACTGGCGGCCCTCCAGTTGTTGCCAAACTACAAGTCCCATGAGGCATTGCAAGAATGACAGTTACAAGCATGACTCCCAAAGGCAGAGACATGATGGGACTTGTAGTTTCGCAACAGCTGAAGAGCCACCAGTTTGACACCCCTGATCTCCAGTATTCATCAACACTACTCTAATTGAAGTGAATTATAAAACGTTATTAAAATGGTACTTGGTCCCTACTGCGAGGATGCATCCATCTGCTTCCCTGACGTGCTTCTGGCATCGAGGCCAGGTGAGAACTATGTGTCACATAGCAACCAGATTTTGGATCCTCACGTTTAATTTAATCTATTTAATGACGGCAGTGAATATTCGCAGATCCCTGGAGACAGCCCTCTTTCATAAATTCCCGGATAATGTCGTTGGCAGCGAGAATCACTCTAGCTAGACACTTGAAGCAATCGGTCATCCCTGTCACATACCTGATGGGAGACTGAATTGACAAGGTCGGCCTCACTTGTGTCACTAATCCTGAGCCCGCTGAGGTTGGAACAGAGGGCGTCTAAGGACCAGGGGGACAAGAGCGCCAGGGTTTTGCTTGCGGCTCTTGCAGATGATGACCTTGGTAAGCAGGATATCCACTGATTTGGATACTGTAGAAATAGACCAGGCAGGTACAGTGGATTGTCAGATGCACAGCAGAGCCAGGTTTGCAGCCAGGACACAGGACTGGAGCGGAGTCGTAGGATAGCCAGGGTCATAACAGTTGGGCAGTGCGGTACAGGATCAGGAGGAAAATGACAAAGTCAGGAACAGAGCCGAAGCCAGGAACCGGGGGGCAGAAGAGAACTCAGAGTCGAGTCAGGAACAAGCCGGGTCAGCACCAAAGGAATCGCACAGGAAACAAGCAGGACACTGGGGGAGCTGAAGACCAGTCAGCATTGAATCAGCACCGAGGTGCTCTTTAAGTAGCCCGCCCAGTGCCGACAGGTGCGCCTGGGTCCTAGTGCCTGCCCGGTGCCGTCATTGGTGACAGGTGCGCCTGGGTCCTAGTGCCCGCCTGCCTGTATGCCTTGTCGGGATCCTGCACCTGCGCAGATTCATGCACTGCGGCGATCTTCTTGTTCCCTGATAATCCTGTTTGATTATGGTAAGAATAAACTGAATTGGATTATGATTGATGACAGATTCATGTGTATTCTACACAACAATTCTAGAAAGTTCAATACAACATGGGACTCGTGGATTTGATATATTGCTGTGCCTTAATGTGCCCCGACTTGACCCTTTCTTTCTCTTTTTCTACTCCTTTTTCTTTATCATTCCTTTTTCTTCCATTCTCTGGGGTTGGTTATGCCTAATCCCTGTGTGTTCTACAACATTTGTTATGCCTCTAAAGACACCGACTCTGTGTCTAGTCTCAGGTCCACGACCAGTGGTTCTTCCCCTTCCCCTACGTCTCCTAACTCTCCCCTCTGTTTCCTTTCCGGCTCCCCTCCCTCCTCCCTTACCCCACCACTGTGTAAATCCTCTATATGTGGTTAGATCAGCCTTTCTCAAGGCCTTCAGGCTTCTTCAGGGGTGCCTTGGCAAAATGCCTCAAAGTTGTATACAAGCCAGCAGGTGGATCAATCCTGCCTTTTAGTACACAAAGCCACAGGTTTTCATTGTGCACTTTTATGACATTCTAGCTGCCTGCATCCTAACAACCATGACATCATCAGTTGATAAGGAGGATGTGGGGTGCATGCACAGCATCCTTGTTTGCCCCTCTCTGTCAGCACTGGAGTCAGATTAGCAGCGAGGGAGAGAAACACTGGAATACTAGTCAGTACCAGTGTGCAAAGGTGTATTTGCTTTGGAAGAATAAATCACCTCCAACTTTGGGTGTACAAGATGGATGTAGAATAGTTTTTTACATTTTAAAATGGGGTGCCTTGAGATTATCCATCATTTTAAAATGTGCATTGACTGAAAAAAGGTTGAGAAACACTGGGTTAAATGATGTGGACTTTTCTATTTGGATTATCCAATGTCTACTCTAGAGTCCCTGGCCTCCTGTTGCGTGCTTTGTCTGATAAACCATGTTCTTTTGCACTTTGTTAAAATCTACTTTTTGTGACATTATTGTTTACTTGCCCTGTTATTTTGAAAAACTGTTCAATAAAAACTATTGGAATCTAAAAGCATACCTTGTGCCCAGGGGCAGACTGACAACTCATGGGGCCCCCGGGCAATAGGGGATCATGGGGCCCCTGTGTCTTTGCCCAAACTCAAAAAAGCCTATGAAAAAGGTACCAGGGGCATCTCATGGGGCCCCCTACTGACCCCGGGCCCTCGGGCAGTTCCAAATGGTCAATCCGCCCCTGCTTCTGCCCATATATGCCAACCCTGCAGAATTTTGATATCTGCTGTTAATTTTTGGGTCCAAAAAAGTGGCATCAAGTAAAAAGTAACTTTTTTTAACAAAAAAGACAAAGCAGCAGGACTAACACAACTGCAAGCCATTGAACAACCACGAAGTCCTCTGCAGAGTACACCCGGCTCTACTGCGCCTGCGCGCTTGGTTCCCGCTGCTAGTTCTTCTAGTAGTGTCATTGATGAAAACGATCCTGCAGGGGTCGCTCGTCCGTCTACAGCGGCCTTACCTATTGTCTGCAGCTCATGTCTTTGGTAGTTTCCGCTCTCCGTTCTCTGTTGCCTGGATACGGAGAAGCTGGCGGAAGTTGTGGCCAGGTGTAATGTTTTGTGAAGCGGGGATGAGGTGATTCGGGTCGGGATGGAAGAGGAGAGACAGCGGGCGGGGTTGGAGGATTATCGAATTGTCAGAGTGGTGGGCAAGGGGAGCTATGGAGAAGTCAGCCTGGCTGCACACCGTGCGGAGGGGAGACAGGTACAGTATGCAGCATTATATACCGATCTGTCACTGTACAGTATTGGTAGAGGCAGCTTTACATAGGGAAATGTAGTGGGCAAAGGGGCTGTGTACTGGAGCAGAGAGCTATTAGAAATCATGGGGCCCCAATACAGCGTACCTGACAGGGCCCCAATACAGCATACCTGACAGGACCCCAATACAGCATACCTGACAGGACCCCAAAACAGCGTACCTGACAGGGCCCCAAAACAGCGTACCTGACAGGACCCCAAAACAGCGTACCTGACAGGGCCCCAAAACAGCGTACCTGACAGGACCCCAAAACAGCGTACCTGACAGGACCCCAAAACAGCGTACCTGACAGGACCCCAAAACAGCGTACCTGACAGGACCCCAAAACAGCGTACCTGACAGGGCCCCAATACAGCGTACCTGACAGGGCCCCAATACAGCGTACCTGACAGGGCCCCAATACAGCGTACCTGACAGGGCCCCAATACAGCGTACCTGACAGGGCCCCAATACAGCGTACCTGACAGGGCCCCAATACAGCGTACCTGACAGGGCCCCAATACAGCGTACCTGACAGGGCCCCAATACAGCGTACCTGACAGGGCCCCAATACAGCGTACCTGACAGGGCCCCAATACAGCGTACCTGACAGGGCCCCCACTCACGTGTGCGGGTGTACAGCTCTGAACATAGTGTGCATTTGTGGCCACTCACCCATGCCTGCGCACCCCTCAGATTAGGACCTGTGTCTGTATTCATACAGCTGCTGTGTCCCCATAGAGTAAACCTGACTTCACATCTATGCGCGTTGGGAATGAACGCAAAATCACGCGGTTTCCTGCCAAACAGGCCGCCATTTAGCAGATACGCAGCGGTGCCTTTAATTGTTAGTGGCACTCCTACACATCATGCGTTTTCCACAAATAGGTACTTCTTGTCTGTCTTTCTTGCCCATAGAAATGTGCGGTGCACTATTCCTATTGACATCAGATTTTGATGAAAGTGTTACTAAACCCGCAACAGTAAAATCCGTCTGTATATGCAGTAAAGCATGCTTGTTATACTCACTGTGGAACCTAAGGGGTTAATCCTCAGCATTATGTAAAAACACTGTTTGATTCTGACTTCTCTGATCCTCCCCTTCTTCCAGTGACCCCTCTTATCTCCTGATAAGACATATCATGTGAAGACAATCTGAACATGCTCAGTTTGGTGCGTATTGCTAGAGAGTAGTGGTGCACCGAAATTACAATTCTGGTGCCCAAACCGATACCGAAAATTCAGAATGCATGTGACTGAAACTGAAATGTCTGCGTATGTGGGGAGGCTCCAATTTTTTTTTTCTTCTTTCATGTATATATTTTTTTTGTTAACTTATGATTTTATTGCTATCACATAGGAGACCAATAGTCCCCTATGTGATAGCATATGCATGACATGTCCTCTTTGTAGGGGGGATGGGGGGTGCAGGCGAGGAGCAGTGTATACAGAGAGGCTCCCTCGCTGGCTATCATTATATGTCAGTGCTGGTTTTTAAATGCAATTACCAGCTTTTTTTTTCTTCACTATAGCTCACAGAATTAGCTGTCACTTTCCCCGGAGCTAAAGGAAACTGTTTCTTTTATCTCGGGAAATAAACTAAAAGGAAATTTGTTTCTTCTAGCTGGGGGGAAAGTGACAGCTAATTCTGTGAGCTATAGTGAACAAAAAAAAAAAGCCGGTAATTACATTTAAAAACCAGCACTGACCTATAGTGACAGCCAGTCACTGTACACATTGCTCCTCTCCTGCCTTTCTCAGCCGCCCCCTCACAGCTGCAGTACACACAGTCTCCTGTATCGGCTAAATTTTTCCTATCGGCATGGCTATTTTCGCCCAGTATGTTTTGGTGGCCGAAATTTTGGCGCATCCCTACAAGAATTTTTTTTTTTTCTTGGGGGAGGGCATGTGACCAGCACAGGGCCAATCAGCACTGTCCAGACACAGGTCAGGGGTTCTGCATCCTCTTGGAGCAGAAAAAAAACTCCTCCTACAAGCTTTAACCAGTGCACTGCTGAACATTGATAGAAGTCACAAGACTGCTCTAACTGGTGATGAGAAAAGGTATTTAGCAGTTTATATTTACTAAAATAATTGCATTTCCATGTTGTGTGTTCTGTGGGAGACCAGATACAGTTGTGCTCAAAAGTTTGCATACCCTGGCAGAAATTGTGAAATTTTGGCATTGATATTGAAAATATGACCATGCCAAAAAATGCTCTTTTATTGAAGGATGATGATCATATGAAGTCATTTCTTATCAAATAGTTGTTTGGCTCCTTTTTAAATCATAATGATAACAGAAATCAACCAAATCAAAAGTTTACATACCCTGGAATGTTTGGCCTTGGTACAGACACACAAGGTGACACACGGGGTTAAAATGCCAATTAGAGGTTAATGTTCCACATTTGTGGCTTTTTAAATTGCAATTAGTGTCAGTGTATAAATAGTCAATGAGTTTGTTAGCTCTTACGTGGAAGCGCTGACTAGGCTAGATACTGAGTCATGGGGATCAGAAAAGAACGGTCAAAAGTCCTGCGTAACAAGATAATGGATCTTTATAAAGATGGAAAAGGACATAAAAAGATGTCCAAAGCCTTGAATATGTCAATCACCTATTAGGAAGTAGAAAGTTCGGAGATCTCTTGATAGCAAGCCAAGGTCAGGTAGACCAAGAAAGATTGCAGCCATAACTGACAGAAGAATTGTCCGGGATTCAAAGAAAAACCCACAGGCAACCTCAAAAGAAATACAGGCTGCTCTGGAAAAAGACAGTGTGGTTGTTTTGAAGGAGCACAATATGATGACACTTGAACAATAATGAGCTGCATGGTAGAGGTGCCAGAAAGAAGCCTTTAGTGCATCAATGACACAAAAAGGCCTGGTTAGCCATGTCAAGGGGTTGTCAGGCATATTGTAACTGGGCTTTTTTATGGCATTGGTGCAGGAAAAGCTTCTTTCTGGCACCTCGACCAAACAGCTCATTCTTGTTCAAGTATCACTGTTGGACTAAAATGCCTTTTTAGTTCTAGTGGTATATTGCTACCCCCTTATCAGCGGCCCTGGCCGAGAGTGGGGCTCAGTGTACAGTGATGTTCCACATTCTCAGCATGACATCATGTAGATCATTTAAGAGATTTCCCTTCACCTCCTGCCCTGTAGACACACCAGGAAGTAAGAAGCGATCTCTCCAAAGTGAGACAAATCCCCTCTTAGTAGGTTTACTGATTAGAAGATTTCTCTCTATTCCTGTTTTGTTGACTACTAAAAAATGTAGCTTTTACTTCCAGAGACAGGGAACACCAGGACAATTAGTGACGGTGATTCCCCCAGTGAGGACACAGATCGCAATAAAAACCTGATAGGGCTTCTAACCTTCCGCTACTGTAGACAAAATGTACATCAGATACCTTCCAGGTGCATAAATAAAAGTTCAAGTCTTATTTTTTTTATGCATCCATAAAAGTGCTGTTTACAGAGTGAAACACATTAACATGTATTGTCCTCATAGTGTGTGTGATGTACATGTATAGTCAGTAAAGACACCAAAGAGTGCAACAAATTCCGGATTTCTTTCTTCACATGTATCCACAGGCTGTGTTAGCACCCTCGGCACCTGCCTGCACTAAAGGCAATGTAGACAAGTTTGAGTATAATAGATAAGCACACTAAAGTTGTTCTTCTCCAACAGTCCCAGTAGCTGGAAACCCTCTGCCCCCTGGCAGGTGAATTATGCTAATTTATTAGACCAGCACTTGAATACTCCTGTGTCTCTGAGTCAGTTCAAAATACGTTCCAAGTTCACCACTCTCTTGAAATTCTGTAGGACTCTAAACAGCAGGATATTAACCCTTGAAAAAAATGAAAACTATATGTTGCAGTATGTAAATACTCCAAAACTGTGCTCAAAATCCAGTAACTGGTGCTCACATTTCACTCAAATATCACTTGTATGCACTCTCGCCCTCCTCTGAAAAAAATCTGTGTCTTTTTCAATAGGCTCTATTTTTGTTAATCTTCATTCATCAAATCCACATTCCAAAATACTCTTCCTTCCTCCAACATAAGTGTCTACTTTGAAGAAGTTCGATTGGACGAAACGCATCAAAAGTGCCAACAGGCCGGAAGTGACGTCATTGCGCTCAACCAGAACTCACATGAGTATTCAAGCGCTAGTCTAATAAATTTGCACTCTAGACAAGTTTACCTGAACTGGCACGGGACTCTCTGCTTCATTCTGGTCATGTTGGACCTTTGCAGAGAGACCACTTCTTCCACACTTTTCTGCTCAGGCTGTGGCTGATTTGCATTCCTTTTGGGCGGCAGAGAAAGGCAGTGTATACACTGGCTAACTGTCTCTATATGTCAGTGCCGGTTTTTAAATGTAATTGCTGGCTTTTGTTTGCTTCACTATAGCTCAGAGAATGAGCTGTCACTTTCCCTGGAGCTAAAGGAAACTAAGGGGCAGGGGCACTGGGTAAGGTCACTGGGTAACCCTGCCCCTTTTTTTCTTTTAGCCCTCCAAGCATGACTGCTCCTTCTCTGAGCTATAGTGAAGGAAAAAAAGCCAGCAATTACATTTTAAAAATGGCATTTTTAAATGCAATTGCTGGCTTTTTTTTCTTGCTTATAGCTCAGAGAATGAGCTGTCACTTTCCCAGAGCTAAAAGAAACAAAGTTTCTTCTTAGTTTCTTTCCCGAGCTAAAAGAAACAAAGTTTCCTTTAGTTCTGGGGAAAGTGACAGCTCATTCTCTGAACTATAGTGAAGAAAAAAAAAAATCCGGCAATTGCATTTAAAAACCGGCACTGACATATAGGGGTTTATTTACTAAAGCTGGAGAGTCCTAAATCAGACTCACTTTTGCATAGAAACCAATCAGCTTCCAGGTTTCATTGCCAAAATTTCATTGAACAAGCTGAGGTTAGAAGCTGATTGGTTTCTATGCAGAAGGGAGTCTGATTTTGGACTCTCCAGCTTTTGTAAATAAACCCCATAGTGACAGCTAGTACGGGAGCCTCTCTGTTTATACTGCTCCCTCACTGTATACACTGCACCTCTCCTGCCCCCTCCTTGCACACACTGCCACCCCCTACCCCCTACAGAGATGGCCTGTCACTCATATGTTATCACATAGGGGACTATTGGTCCCCTATGTGACAGCAATACAATCATAAGTTAAAAAAATAAATAATATACATGGAAGTAGGGGAAAAAAAATGGAGCCTCCCCACCCCCACATACGCAGACATTTCGGTTCGGTTTTCAGCCACATGCAGTCTGAATTTTCGGTATCAGTTTTGGCACCAGAATTTTAATTTCGGTGCACCCCTAGCCTGAAGACTTGCAGCTATGGGCTTATGAGAAAGAAAGTCCAGATGGCTGCAGTCCTGAAACCACCTTTATTACAAAAGTTCCATAAGCCAAGTAAAAACATCAGCAGACAGCAGGGGATGAAAGGAACCCGCTAACTCGTTTCACGCTGTACTAGCGCTTAGTCAGGCTATGAATAAACACTGGTACAGTGTGAAACACGTTAGCTGGATCCTTTCATTCCCCTGCTGTCTGCTTGATGTTTTTACCCATATTTGTGGAACTTTTGTAATAAAGGGTGTTTCAGCAGTGCGGCTGTCCGGACTTCCTTTTTCATTAGTACTTCAGCTGCGAGCTGAACTGGCACCTGAATGTGTTACTGTGGCAGAGGGTAAGCTGGCTGACCTGGAGTAGTGTGTTTCTTGCAGCAATGAGTTTGTTTAGCTATTTCAGTGCCATGATATGTAAGTAAAAGGGTTAACATATTTATGTCCATCTTAAAGAGAACCAGTCACAATTGGGCTTATGCAAAGATCAGTGGTAATTGCAGGTTGTAATATACGTTCATATGACTCCCTCATTTAGGTTTACTCATTGTTTTTGAGCCTGACAATTGTCTCAGAGATTCCTGGTGACAGTCTTACCCTATACTGATTAGACTAACAACATCACTACAGCCAGTTAAAGGGAATTTACCAGGACACCTGGTGTATGTGACAGCTGTGGCACCCATTGAACACTAAAAACTGACACTGCCTAATGCTTGAAAGTTTTATAAGAGTTGGATTGGAGCATCACTGCAGCATCCTCACTGCTTCAGGACCTAAAAAAGTGCCTAAGCTATGTTAGCTTACAAGTCAATCATTCCCATTTAACCCTTTCACTGTCACCAATGTAAGGCTACAACAGCAGCAGTGTGGGGGGGTGCAGCTTCAGCCAGAATTATGTGTTAAAGTATATGTAAACCCTCGCCTTGTAAAACAACCCATTCAGTTTAAGGGCTCATGCACACAGGTTGTTAAAATTAAAAAAAAAAAAAAACTTTCTTAGAAGCCTTCTTCCTGGCAGCAGTATTTTTGCTGAAAAAACGCCTGATGCTTGTACAAATATCTAACACTTTTACAAGCGTTTGGGCGTTAATTTATTTAAGTGGCCAGAATAATTTATTTTGGCCATTGAAATGAATTAATGCTCAAGCACTAAATGTGCCTAGTGTTAACACGCATTTAGGTGTCAAGCGTTTTTTCTGCCATAATGCTGCTCCTCCTACGTTTTTATTCCTGCCTGTATATGCTCCTGCCACTAAAAGCTCCTAAAAGTTTATTTGTGCATAGGACACATAGGATAACACAGCTATTTACAAGCAGTAAAAAAAAATGCCTGACACTCCTAAAAGTGCCTGCAAAAACGCCCTGTGAAAGGCAAAACATTTCTGTATATATTTAAAAAACATTATAAATACTCTCTCCATAGAGAGGTGGGGGAAGAGAAACAGCAGTAAACTTGTCTTGCCAGTGAAAGGCTGTGCAGGAGGGACTTGTCAGCAGAAGTCTGATCATTGAAGGAGAGTAAGCTGAGTTCCCATCACAGCCAGCAAACTGACCACGCTGTGCTTTCATACCTAGTGTGGTCAAAATTTATTAGGAAAACAGAGGGATTGGCAGGAACACCAGGTATTTCACACAAAAGAAGCAATACAAAGAGAACAGGATATTTTTTCATACAAGTACATGGCACAGTAGGCACATATCAGGAATATTAAATGTTGGGTTGACGTATTCTTTAACTTCACAAGCTTAGTGTTGCTTTATTGTGTGACAGAAAATATTTCAACTACCACCATTTTATTCTCTGCTTTCAGAAAATATGTAATGGGGGTTTCAAATGGAACTCCACCCAAAAGGGTAAGTTCCACTTGTTGGCATCCTCCTAAGTTACTAAAGTGAACTTAGCCTTTAAAAACTGAAGCTTAAAAAGAAAAAAAAATCCCCTGCAAAGTAATGTGATGATGTGCTAGTATGCAATTATGAAGGACTTATCTAAAAACGAAGCCCTTCATTGGCACGCTGTCACTGCTGCAGAGGCTTCCATCTTCACCTGGTCTTCCTTCCGGGTTCGCAAGCTCCAGCCATCTGACTGGCCAAGCTGCAATGACATCACTCCCGCGCATGTGCCATGGAACAATGCTCTGAATGAATGGCATGGGTATGCTGTTCCTTCAGAGCTCACGCGCTGGCTCTCAAAAAGAGCGAATATCTCCTAAACGGTGTTAGGAGAATAGTTTAGGAGCTATTCATTATTTATTATAAGCTTACATGTAGGTAAAAGTATATAAAAAAGTTTACTACCACTTTAATGTGGAAGTCCAGCTAAAATGTTTTGTTTGTCTGAGATAGGTATGTGGGAAAGTTTTTAGAATCTTTGGTTTGTAGTGCTGTTTGTTTCTCTACTGGAAAGATTTCCCATCACTTTCTGTCCCAGTGATCAAACAGGAAATGAGGGGAATCTCCTTGTATTGGGGACACAACCAGCATTTGAAGACATTTCAACAAGCAAATTTGGGTTTGTCCTTGGGAAAAAAAGAAAATCTTGCCTATGATATTGCATGACTGTATCATATGTACCAAAGATGTGCCCTGGGTATGGTTAGGGATATATTTGCATCAAGATGCATAGTTTCCAAGCAGTTACTAATAGTATCAGCAAATCAGTGGAGTGACAGGAAGCTTTGTAAGCAGAGGCCACATGCATAGTCAGTTATTCTAGATTTGATTGTGTAATGCCTCTTTTACTTCTATTGACCCTTCAATGAACATTTTAAAAATGGTGCACAGAATGCAGGTAGGGTAACAAGCTATGGAGGAAGTTTTAATGTAGACTAGTTTCAGAGGGTTCTGGAATTGGTTTAATGGATTTCAGCTTAAAAATACATGCATTTTTAATTGCTGGCTGAATCGCCACGTTTCTGCTTGCGATTTCAAAACACACTGTTAAAATGTGAAATCGCTCATTAGTGTGTTCAGGCGCCATTCAAAGGGACCTGAAAACACTGGGCGATTCAGCTGCTTAAACAAAATCGCGTGATTCATGTCACCCAAAAGAAGTTCTGCGTGCCAATCGCAGCAGAATTGATACCCATTTTCAGGTGCTATTGAAATGCATGGCACCTGAACATGCAGATGAGCGATTTTACATTTCAGCAGCGCATTTTGAAATCACGGGCAGAAACGTACTGATTTCACCAGCGATTCAAACCTATATGTGAACGGAGTCTTGGATGACATTGCAGAGGTCTGTGTTTACTTGGCTTTAAAATTATAGTTACCAAAAATTAAATCTACCTTGATTCAAAGTTCCTATACAACAAAAAATGTTGTCAAGTCTCTCTTTAGTACACGGACATTTGCTCACTAAAGGGAAGCTGTCAGAGGATTACAGGAGAGGAGGCACAGGGCTGCAGTACAAGCAGAGCTGCAGAGTTTGGTCTTGACAGACACAGGGCTGCAGAATGAAAAGGGGGTTGGTGGATGACCGTACCTCCTCTTTAGAAATGCCCATAATTTGGGCTTCAGCCTAGGGGTGAGCTACAGGTAGCATCGACAGAAATAAATATGTCCTTTTAACCCTCTGCATGGATTTGTATATGTGCATTTATTGTTTTTTCCCAAAAGGTGAACTTATCTTATAATTTACATCTGACAGTTTTACTGCATGCAGAGAGTACAGCTATTTCTACACTCCCAGCGCTCTGACAGAAGAGACGCAGGCTTTCTCACACATAGCATTTCTGCCTCCATTCTGCTACCCATTTACAGAAGGCTTTGTATTTTATGAATGGGTTTACATCCTTCAAAGCGCTCTGTGATTGGCTGCATATGACTATGCAGCTGCAGAAGCTGAGAGCAGAAGGTCCAGCACTGGAAGAATAACAATGGCTGTGCTCCTGGCGCTCAAGAACAGTAAAAGTTGTAAATCAAAAAGAAAGTTTACAAGGTGTCATGTACCTTGTTGGACTTATAGTGGTTGTAAGGGCTCAAGGTTTTTTACCTTCATGTGTTCTATGCATGAAGGTAAAAAACCTTCTGTGTTCAGCAGCCCCCCTAATGCTTACTTGTGTCCCATCTCGATCCATTGATGTGCATGAGAGCAGCTGCTCTCTGTGGACTCTTCCTCCTTATTGGCTCTTGGCTCCTGCCAATCACAGCTAGTGAGCCAATGAGGAGAGAGCGGTGGCTAGGCCGACCTGCACTCCATGTATAAATGAACACAGAGAGCAGCAGCTCAGGAGCGATCTTGCTCATGTGCCCCCATAACAAGCTACTTACTGTGAGGGCACTCGGCAGGAGGGAGGGGCCAGGAGCACCGGCAGGGGACCCAAGAAAAGGAGGATCAGGGCTGCTCTGTGCAAAACCATTACACAGAGAAGGTAAGTATGGCATGTTTGTAGAGAAGAAATTAGCTCATTGTATCAGCTATGATTAGGCGCTGATGTCAGCGTAAAACGCATTAGCTGGAGTGCTATGTTCCTTCTCTTGTACATTTTGGAGTGTCTATTTTGAATATGTCCAAATAAAGGTGATTTTATTGGATGTGTAGCCAACCGGATTTTTCTTCTCTACTATGATACCTGCTATGAACAGGGACAGCACCTGCTAGTGTGCAGTGAAGGTGATACAGGTGGAGACCAGCCTTGAGCGATGATTACTTTTCATTATGACATGTTTGTTATTTTTAAAAAAATCTGCCTTTAACTTCCCTGGTGGTATTCCCAAGTGTAGCTCGGGGTTAATTATCAGTGAGCGTTGCTCATGGATTCCCAGTTTCACTTACCTTGTCCTGCGCTCCCGCGATGTGTCCCCTGCAGCATCCCCGGCCATCTCCTCCAGCAGATGCAGGCATCCGGGTTCCAGTCCCTGCGAGTGTCGGGGCATACGGGGCCGGAACCGGCAGGAAATTTTAAAAATTTTAAAAAGTGACATTCACAAAATACACTAAAATCACACAGTAAAACATTGCTGTTTCAAACCATTTCACATACATTTTGTCCCTACTGCTTTGTCCTGTGCCCTGCCTGCATTTGTACTGTTCTTTCTGCCTTGAAACTGAGAAACGTCCATGGCGTCCAAAAAGCGTCCCTTTAGGCCAAAAGCGGTTTTAGACCAGCTAGAGAACAGCAATAGTAAATCAGAACCACTTGCAGAATTGAGTGATAATGATTTGTGTGGGAATTCATCATCAGACACTGAAATCGATTTTGCGACTTTGCTCAGTGATGTGCGAACTAGCACTCGATTTCAAATTTCAGTGTTTTTGGTTTGATTATATTATTGAATTAAATTTATTATATTATTAATAATTATTTATTAAATTATAATTTATGATTTCGTGTTTCAAATTTTAACATACCCGGAATGTTTAATAGTCTCTTGTTCGGACAGATTTCAGTGAGTTATTCCTAAAAATTACAGGCCTACAATAAAAAAAAACTACATATTGCCATGCAAAAAGAATTGAGTGATAATGATTTGTGGGGAAATTCGTCATCAGACACTGAAAATGATTTTGCGACTGAGCTCAGTGATGTGCAAACTTGGTGCTATATTTCAAATTTCAGTGTTTTTGGTTTGATTATATTATTGAATTAAATTTATTATTATATATATTTTTATGATTATTTATTATATTATAATTTATGATTTCGTGTTTCAAATTTTATTATACCCGGGATGTTTACTAGACTCTTGTTCAAATTACAGGCCTACAATACAAAAATGACATATTACCATGCAAAAAAATGTACTGCTTTCAGCACAGAAATATGGACATAATCAGACCGGAGGTTAATATCACTTTGACCATTTAAACATTTTAAACTTTTGGCAAGAGTTCTTCTCTGTTAGCATAAATCAATCACAAAATAATTTGTGTGAAGAATTTCTGGGTGTATGAAGAAACCAAATGGCCTGCCCCCACAAAACAAAACTGATATTCCAGTTGTTGGTAGATACTGGGCAGTTAAACAATGTTTCTTATACATCTGAGATACTCTGTTGGTAAAGTGGCTGTGCTTGAGTTGCCAGGTCTACTTGTGGTCATTATGAGAGATTTTCTCTCTCTCTGATGGCTATTTAAATTTTTTTTTAAATTATAACAGGAGGAACTTGAGCATGGAAAGATTGATGGGAGTACCCAAAACCGCACAGATAATAATTAAAATAGCTACTTGAAACAATAACAAGCCAGCCAAATCCAGTGCTCATAGACTACAATGGAAACAAATAGTTGTAAATGAAAACAAAAATTATCTAAATAAATATAAACAGTGCAAAATATATTACAGTCCATAAATAGATCTGCATCAGAGTGGGGCAGCTGGATCACTATGGAGTGAAACAAACAATTCCCGCAGCATCTCGTCAAGGATATGGGGAATCCCTCATGTACATGCAAAAGAAAAGAGTAGGGCGCCAGATGAATGTGTGATAAGAACATCAATACTTTAATGTAGCACACTTACATCAGAGCAACCTGTGAACAGCTCAATAGATCAAGATGGCATACAAATACAGCTCTCCCCCATGAGGATGAATGGACATCCACTGTGAGACTCAGACAGGGGTCTGCTCGTGGATGTGGTATGTGATCAGCTGTGAGGCACAGACGGGGATCCGCTCATGGATTGATGCCGGCAGCGTCTGTCCCCTCTACTACCGCCCCCAGACACAAGTATGACAGGCACCGATGCGTGACAAATGGGCAGGCCGCGACATGTTTCTGAGGCTCCACCTCCTTTATCAAGTTGGTCCACCCAGGGGGAAGAAGCCCAAAACTGCAGAATACTGCAAGAAAGAGAAGGAATTCATATATACAAATTGTAGATTCCAAACAGGAAAACATTAGAAAATAAATGGTGACATTACAGAAACCACAAATGATCTAGATTCCAGAGAACAAGTAAAGAGATAAGTAATTGATACATTATATGAGGCAGCAGGTATTGGTCATAGCTGAGGAATGAATTCTGAAATATATTTGTTGTTTGCTGTCTGGTAGTTTAGAGGCAATACCTGCCATGGGTATTGATCTTAATGGTTGGGTTAAAAAAACATATTAAATGCACATCTTTTTGCAGGTAAAAAAGTGTATTTATTATTTTTAACACTGGAGCCTGTAAGCACTTCACCAATGTTCAGCAGATTGCGGGTACAATGCCAGGATCCTTCATACACTCAGTCAGCTGTTACTAAATGGAAGGAAGAATCAATGAACTACAAGAGAGCTCACCAGCACCCTCGCAGTTCATTGAGAACTAAAAGCCATCGGCTGCAGCCGCCAACGGAACTTGTAGTTTATTCATTCATGGAAGTTTGTGGAGCCCCACACAGCCATGCTTTTTTTAAATAGTGATAGCAAGTGTGGCGAGAAGATCCCCCGTGTGCTGTCACAGGTGGGGGGATTGGGGGGGATTGTGAGTGGTAGCTGGGGCCATTGGGGGGGGGGGGGTGAAGGTGCAGGAGCTGGAACATGCTATAATTTATGTTCCACCATAAAAACGGTGCCCACAGATGAGTAGGCTTTGCGTGTTAACAGGATCTGATTATCCAATTCAGGCTACTTTTTGATGTTTGGTTTTTTTTGTTCTTCCGTTTCTTTTTCTTTATAACTTTCTTTATACCAAACATATTCAATTCTCACAAATACACATCACTTTAAAGTATAATTAAAGGCAAAACTTTTTATACATTTTTTGGTAGGGCGGAGAGGAACACCTAGATTTTTATTGCTGTCTGTGAAAGCATTATAGAGATTATCCTTTCTATTTTTCACTTTTACTGTTGTCACTGAGAGTGAAAGAACATCCCAAATTTTTGGTTGTCACCACAACAGGAATAGAGGGGAAATCCATCGGGGACACAAACTTTGGGGGGGTTTCCCCTCACTTCCTGTTTTGACTATGGTACAGAAAGGGAAGGGAAATCTCTCCAGTGGGACACAGATTGCAATAAATAAAACAAAAAAAAAAAAGTTTTGCCTTTAGTTTTGCTTTAACTAAACACTGTTACAAGTGGTACTTGTTGCTTCAATACTGATACATATATTACCAGCCTATAAATGTCATAGAGTACTGTGGGTTGGATTGAGAAGGATTTATGTTGATTATAAAAGTATTTACAAAACTTTGGTATAAGAAATAAACTATGGTTGCAGACCTCTGAGCCTGGATTCACACTGTTGCGGTGCAGAATTTGCAGTGGTTTCTGTGTGAATTCCACACCCCATCACAATCACACCCTGTTCATGCAAACTGCTGCGGGTGTGTACAACACCCCGAACTCGGTCCACAAAACGCAGTGCGATGTGCAGAGTCGGATGGCATAGGTGTGAATACTCATGCAATATTATTCTAGTGTGGACCAAAAAAAGGGTCCTGCATCTTTTTCGTGCAGATGCGGTGTGATTTGAGCTATACAAAATGTATGGATCAAATCGTACCACACAGAATTTGCATGTGATTTGCCTAGGACTGCGGTGCAGTTCATGTGCGAATCACAAGCAATATGCCTCACCGCACAAGTAAGAACCCAGGCTGAAGGTTCATTCAATAATTAAAATATAGATTAGCAGTGTTCCATAGACATACAGACCTTCAAGATCTGCCTGCTCTTTGTCTGGTTAAAACACTGATGAGGTAAAGTTCTGAATGAACAATGTATAAGGAAACCAGAAACTAAGTATCAGAATACATTTACGTAGTAACAAGTCACAGGTGTGAGTAAGAGACTTCTCATCAATGGGCTACATTCACATCACAGAGGATTGCACACCTGTATAGGCATAATCAAATAACAACAAAGCCAATGTATGTTACTGTTTTATTTAGTAGTTCCTTGTGCACAAAAGACAAACAAAAATTGTTTAGTCCTGGTAAGGTAACCTTGTGCTGTGGTTTTGTTTTTCTACTAAAGACAGTACTTTTCTTCTGTCCTGTCAGAGCTTCGAGCAAGGCAAACCGTGAGCAAGATAGTAGTGACATCACCAAATCTCACTCAAGGTCTACTTAAACTAGTAGTCAGAGACAGCAGTGTCTTAGATCTCATACTGCAGATATATAGGTATGAGGCTGTAGTCACAGGAGTGCCTAGGCACACTCGCAGACCAGGAAGTGTGCTGATATTTTTAATTGGGAGTTTCAGACAAAAGGTACATTTTCTTCACTTCATAGACCCAATTAACATTTCTAAATGTCCCCTATAATAGCAAATTACTTTCTGACATTTGATACACTTTGAAGAAACCATATTGTAAACATTTTAGTGGTTTAATTAATTTGGCAGCAAAAGAAGAGTGTTAAAAACTTACCTCTCCTGCTGCCCACGCCATCAAACACCTCTCTGTAGCCACAGTTTGCCACACTGAATCCATTTTTTTAGTCCTGGGTTCCAAGGAGAAGCAGGTGAGCTTGTGAATCACAATGACAGGGGGATGGGATTGGTTGGGGTGTAGTAAAGTGATGGGGTAGCTTTTTGGTTGCAAATATCATTTTTGCATAATATGGTGAGATAGTACAGCCTGGTGATTAATTTATAGAAAAACTTCTCTGCCAGTGTTGCAGCTTTAGGCCATGAGCTTGTTTTGACAATCTGTCTTTGGGTCAAATAATATGGAGCCTTAGAAAGTTGGAGTGATGAAGCCAAGCTTGACCTTAGAAGAAAAACATTTCTGGATCTGCCAGTCATTCTGTCGCAGTATTTTTCAGCAAGAACAACCTTTACTATTGTATGCTTGTTTGAATTGCAGGTTTATGGGAGGTTTACTTTAAACTCCATGCACTAAAAAATTCCCATTTTATATACACCGATTAGCCATAAAGGTATGGCTACCGACAGGTAAAGTGAATAACATTGATTTTGTCATTACAATGGCATCTGAAAATGGGTGGCATATATTAGGCAACAAGTTGTACCTGAAATTGATGTGTTGAAAGCAGAAAAAATGGGCAGGAATAAGGATTTAAGCAACTTTGACGAGGACCAAATTGTAACAACCAGATGACTGGGTCAGAGCAACTCCAGAACTGCATCCTTTGTGGGATAATACTGGTCTGCAGTAGTCAGGACCTACTAAAAGTGGTCCAAGATAGGTAAACTGGAAAACCGGCGGCAAGGTCATAGGTGGCCAAGGCTCATTGATGCACGTGGGGAGCAAAGGCTGGCTCGTGTAGTCCAATCCACTGTAGCTCAAATTGCTGTAAAGGTTATTGCTGGTTCTGATAATAAGGTGTTGAAAAGCACAGTGTATCACAGATTGTTGCTTCTGGGCCTGCTCAGCTGAAGTATGGGGCTGCTCAGCCACAGACCAGTCAAGGTGACCATGTTGACCCCTGTCCACAGCCAACAGCTCCTACAGTGGGTATTTGAGCATCAGAACTGTACCACAGAAGCAGTGTGAATTCCAGAATGGTTTGAAGAACACAACAATGAGTTTGAGGTGTTATCTTGGCTTCCAAATTCTCCAGATCTCAATCTAATCGAACACCTGTAGGATGTGCTGGAATAGCAATTCTGATCTATGGAGGACCTACCTCGCAATTTTAAAAAGAAATATAAGCGAGCGCATATAACGAGATCTTATAGTTAGTGTTATACCTAGTAGTCGTTAGTACTGTATTGTATAAGTAATAATTTACATATTCATTAATTCACATAAAAAGAGAGTATAAAAGCAAGTTCTAAAAAATTATATGTAAAATTATGCAAATAAATTAATTACGGATAAATGAAATAGCTGCTAGCACTTAAGGTATCGGTAACTGTCCCAATGTAAACGTATATCATAAATGTGTAGCACTGTAAACTCGTGAAACATAAATATCTTATCATACTCGAATATATAAAGTGCAAAATGAAATAGCTGCTAGCACTTAACTACTTGCCAACCGCAGATAGCCGAATGGCGGCTACACTGCGACCGGCCAGTTCTGGGAGGGCATCATATGACGTCCTTCCAGAACGCGCTCTCCTGCTCGCCCTCGGGGGCGCGCACCCGGTGATCTCTGTGATCGTTGTGTCCTACGGACACAGCTGATCACGTGATGTGGTAAAAGGCCAGCGTCCAGTGACACGCTGATCACCGGGAAATGCAGTTGCCGGTTCTCGGCTGCACTTTCCTCATGCTGTCAGATCATGAAGTACTGCCGAGAACCAGCAGTTGTCAGAGCAGGGATCGGCACCGATAATCAGGGCACTGATGATCAGTGCCCTGATGATCGGTGCCCAGCAGTGCACCCACCTGTGCCCAGCAGTGCAGCCACCTGTGCCACCTACCTGTGCCCACCAGTGCCACCCATCAGTGCAGCCCAGCAGTGCTGCCAGTCAGTGCCCAGCGGTTGCTCCAGTCAATGCCTAGCAGTGATGCCAGTCAGTGCCACCTATCAGTGCTGTCTATCAGTGCCGCCTATCCGTGACACCTCATTAGTGCTGCCTATTAGTGCCGCCCTTCCGTGCCACCTGATTAGTGCTGCCTATCAGTGCCCATCAGTGCCGCCTATCGGTGCCCATCAGTGCTGCCTCATCAACGCACATCAGTGAGGGAGAAAAATTACCTGTTTGTAAAATTTTATAATAGAAACAAAGAAACTTTTTTTTTTTGGTTCAAATTTTTTTGCACTTTTTTTGTTTATAGCGCAAAAAGTAAAGTGCCCAGCGGCGATTACCCCTAAAAAAGAAAGCTCTATTTGTGAGAAAAAAAAAGATAAAAATTTCATATGGGCACAATCTTGCATAACTGTGCAATTGTCAATCAAATTGCGACAGTGCTGAAAGCTGAAAATTGGCCTGGTAAAGAAGGGGGTATAAGTGCTCGGTAGGCAAGTGGTTAAGGTATCGGTAACTGTCCCAATGTAAACATATATCATAAACGTGCAGCTCTGTAAATTCATGAAACTATATATTCGAGTATGATATAAGATATTTATAAGTGCAGACAAGTGCATGAATAGTGCAATCAAATGAATCACTGAGAGTCCGTGACGACCACAAATATTATACAGCAGGCAGTGAAAACTGCTAATGTCCTTTATCCAAGTGTGCAAGTGCAAACGTGCGGTTATTGATGAAGAGAATCTACCGCCTCGGATGGATGTACATAACCAGACTGCAAGTAAATCAGCGCATCTGTTTATTTCACACATCTGGGGGTATGATGACAGCTCCGGATTTACTCCTGCAGCTCCCTCCATCCTTCCGTTGGGGCAGGTGTCATCTAATTCTGGGAGGAATCAGCTCAAGCACAGGAGCCAGAATGTGCTTCTATAGTGCAGTCTTTATTGATAAGTTTAAATCACAGTAGTAAGAAAACATCCACGTGGAGTAAATAAATTGTACATTCAAATACCAAGATGGCCACCGCTCCTCGGTAGTGGTGGCGTGACGTCACCAATCTAGGCTCCCAACGCTTTTCGTACAACAGCACGTCCTCAGGGGTATGCCCATTGCCATCGTCTTGTTTAAACACCCTTTATATAGCCCGCAAGGCTCCAAATGTCAAATTGACCGGCTCCATTTTGCCGGTGATTTTCGGTCATGTGTTCGACCTCGCAACTTACAGGACTTATAGTATAACTAAATGCAAAACATTTTTTTCATTTTGAATTATAACCCCCATAAGTTGTTTTTTGTTTTTGTTTTTTTTCGCCATCTGTGACCTATTTGAAATTTCCCCTCACTGCCTATCCCATAACCAAAACAGGAAGTGAGAGGAAATCCCTCCATAGTGAAGGAAACCTGGTGTATCACCAGATCTAGTGTCCCTGGTGGAAGATTTCCTTTATCATAGTCTTCAGATGTCAACCCACAATTTGAGATTTTCTTTTACTTTCACTTTCGATGATAATGGACAAATAGAGATGGTGAATCTACTTAAGGGGGGCACAGACAGCAATAGAAACGTACAGGTGTTCTAATCCCTCTCCACTCTATTCAAAACTAAAAAAAAAAAAGTTTTGCCTTTTAGTTATAGTTTAATGAATCTTCTACTGACAGCTTGGTTCCAGATAGCAGAGTCCATGCCTTGATGGGTGGTTATGATATTATTGCTGATCGGTGTATTACTCTCAATAGCCACAAAGGATAGCAATCCACTTTGTGTACACCAAATACTTTTGTAGACCCAGATTTTACCTGGTAAATATGTCAATGACATAATCACTGTTCTGTACATAGCTTGTACGGAGAGCAGAACTGTGGGAGCCATGGTTTGACCCTGCCCTCTCTCTCTCCTCATTGGCTGATTGACAGCAGCGGGAGCCAATGGCTCAGCCAATAAAGAGGCAGAGACCCGGGCCAGCCAAGGCTGGCATTCACATCGCTGGATTGTGATGAGGCTTAGGTTAGTATTGGGGAGGTCTGGGGGAGCTGCTGCACACAGAAGGTTTTTTTACCTTCATGCATAGAATGCATGAAGGTAAAAAACTTAATTCATTACAAACACTTTAAGTAGGCAATATTTGATTATCCCAGAGTTCAGCTTTAACCACTGAAATAGGGTGACAAGAGTGGCTTATCAATGCAGCACCCTTTATCCCATGCTCCTGGGAAAACAGCCAGGTATAAAATCAGTATGGCTTTGTGTTTTTGTTTTGGCCTTATCCTGGTGCTTTAGATTCATCAACATTCCCCAAACATACTGTTAATGGCTTCCTCTAAAATAAACCCTGCACAGATTGGATTGAAATTCACTTCAGAGTTTGATGTGAATAAATCTGTGTTCTTTATTATATCCTGCAGAACAGATTGGTTCTACACAATGTACTATAAGTAGTAATAATAGCAAACAAAAAAAATTGTATTTCATGTAATTTTAAAGTGTTTTTTCTGTTAATTTTTTTTCACAGTATGTGATTAAAAAGCTGAGCCTTCGCAATGCCCCTCGTAGGGAGCGGAAGGCAGCAGAGCAAGAGGCTCAGCTCCTTTCTAAACTGAAACATCCTAACATTGTGGCCTATAAAGAATCCTGGGAGGGTGAGGATGGATTGCTGTACATTGTCATGGGCTACTGTGAAGGAGGAGACTTGTACCGTAAACTCAAAGATCAAAAGGGTAAACTACTTCCAGAGAGCCAAGTGGTAGAGTGGTTTGTTCAGATTTCCATGGCACTGCAGGTAAGATTTCTAGTTCTGAAATGTTTATTGTCTCAACAATCTTTGATTAAAATAAACACTGCAAATCACATGTACCAGCAGGAAACTAAATGAAATATGTATAGCCTAGGTTCACATTTTCCATACCACAATCCAGTCGAAGTGCCCTTGTGCTTTGCAGTGAGTGTAAGTGCACTCTTAATGACACCTCAACCACAGGTCGCAAACGCAGTGCATTTTCCTGCATTGGATCACTGTGCAACCATGCAATTTGGTTGCAGTATGGTTCCAAAATTGGTGCAATGCGGTGCGATTTGAGGCCATTCAAAATAAATGGGCTTATCATACTGCACTGAATAGCATGTGAATTGCACAGAAATACGGTGTACTTCCTGTGTGATTCATATGCAGTTCATAGTGTGAACTGAGGCTAAGTGTGTCAAACATGTGAAATATAGGCTCTGCACGATCGTCTTTGCGAATTTCTTTTTTTATCCATATTTCAAAATAACACTCTGTTTTAGTTTATCATAACCAGTACATAGAGCAGGGATGGTGTACAAAAGACAACAATTCACTAATTACATTTGAGATATCAGTATTACAGCAATCGCAACAATGAATCATACCTTTTACTTCATGGTACTATACTTTGCTCATTTCTATTTGCCCTATTATAGAAGACCAAGGCTCCACTCTATTTTTTTAAGTTAAGAGCATGCTTCTCAATAATGTGTAACATTTAGCAATTTATAATACTAGTAAATGAAAGACAGGCACATTCAAAGTTTTTAAAGCCATAGTTGAAGAATTAACGCGCCATCCAGTGCAAGACAGACCACCCGACAGACCATTCGTATTGAGCTTAATTGTTGAAGTAAAACATGGCAGAGGGCTGAGTTAAGGTGGTATGTCTTGCACTAGGCCACGCATAAAACCTACAACTTGGCTGCCTTTCCTTTTTACCAGTATTGAATTCCAAGGTGTAGAATGATCCACTGGGGAGCAAGCACCTAGCTCTGGGTGTACAGGTACAAGTATCTGCAGCAGAGTACAGTACATTTTCAACATTTGCAGGAAGAGGTAACAGATAACTGAAGGCCAGCACTATCTTTGTTAAGGTTTCACTGGCTATTCTTGAGGACAAGCAAATCTTGTCTAAATACAGGAGGGGTGTATATTCTTTATGTACTGTATTTATTTCAGATCTGTGCTCCAGTGTGAAACCTTATCTCTGTGGAGAAGTTTTCTGTTAAAAAGACAAGTCACTGATGCTTTCTGTTCTCTTGCAGGGTGACTTGTCTTGTATTCACACTCTCTTGTAGTTTTTTGCAGCCATTCTGATGTGGATGGGCCTGCTGAGTTCAGTGCATAAGTCTGTTCTCTGCACAGATTATGATGTTACTGCTTCCTTTGTGTTAAAGGATAAGTTCACTTTTTGGTAGGTAAAAAAAATTTGCAATTACTTTTCTTTTTTGTTGTTTAATAGTTCAGTAATTTACAGAACTGAATGAATGACGCAGCCATGTGGGCAGGGTCCTCACAGTTGTGCTGTTTTCAAAAAGTGACTACTTGTACTGGGAGCTTCTCTCCATACAGCTATCACAGGAAGAGAGAGCAGCGGGCAGAATATGTAACGTGGTGGAACATGAGCGAGCGGAACATGTAAAAACGGGTGGAATATGTAGCATGTTCCAAAAGTGAACTTATCCTTTAATAACTAGGTTTGCAAGGTCAACAGGTGCATGCAAAGTAAATTTACATCCTTTCTGGCTATTGAGGAATACTTTAACGTATCTGTACCTTGAGTTCAGCTTTAAATTCATAGTACTGTGTATGCATGTTGTCCTGCACAGCACATGCCCTTACTGTTGTCTGTCACTTTGACAAGTGTAAAAATCCATCACAGCTGATCCTTAACAGTGCCAAGTGTCAGCTTTGCTTGTAAATGTAATACTGAATTAACTGGACAGGATATAAAGGTAAATCGCTCTAATGGGGCACTGAATAGTGGTAAAAAATTTGGCAGGGCTTGCATTTTAAAAATACTTTTAATTTGGTTATTAACGCTGTCACATTTGTTTGCAGTATTTACATGATTTGCACATTATGCACCGGGATCTGAAAACTCAGAATATCTTCCTGACAAAATCCAATATCATCAAAGTGGGAGATCTGGGAATTGCCAGGGTCCTGGAGAGCCAGTATGATATGGCCAGCACTCTTATTGGGACTCCCTATTACATGAGCCCAGAGCTTTTCTCCAATAAACCATACAACTATAAGGTAATTTTGACTAAATGCTTATATTACGATAACAATTGCTGGACACATTGTGTCAGAAGTTAGGGTTTAGAAAAGGAAATGGGTTTCCTACTTATCTACCTTAACATTTTTTAAAGCGTTTAAAGGATAGGTTCATATTTATGGTGTAACATATTCAGGGTGTAACATGTTATGAAAGGACTGTCCCCCACTTTGCCAGCTAGCAGAGGATCATCTTCGCCTGCTGCAGAGCAGAGGATCATCTTCGCCTGTCAAAATATTTTTTTTTTTTTAAAACACGGCCATGTGAGGCTCCACCTGCACGGCTGCTGTCAGCTTGTAGTTCCTGTCAGAGTGTATCGGCTTGCTCGTATGGGATATACGGGTAAGCAGATATACTGACAGGTCTGCAGGAGACCTGCATGGCACCAGCGATCTGCTGATCGCTGCTGCAATGCTTTACAGGCTCCTGTTGCAAAAAATAATAAATGCACATTATTATTTTTGCCTGCAAAATAATGTGCATTTATTTTATTTTTTTGGGCAAAAAGTGAACTTATCCTTTAATGCTACTTAAAGGCTAATTTTACCTTTTGCAAAATGCATCCACATTAATTGACTATTTCACCAGTCCCAGTGCCTGCTAAGGTTTCAAAGGTCTTCGGTTGCAAGGCTTGATGAAGTATCGATGGACTACATATGGGCAACAGCACAACACTTATGCTCCATTTAAAATTACTTATTCCTCTGCTACAGTGCATCCTTTAAAGGATAAGTTCACCTTTGGAATAAGTTACATGTTCCACTCGTTTTTAGGGTGGAACATGTAACATATTCCCAATTCTGCAGCCATCACCCGCTGTCCCCCCCCCCCCCCAACAGAAGTATGGGGAGAAGTTCCCCGTACTAGCTGTCAGATTTAAAAACAGCACGGCCCACAAGGCCGCATCATTCACTCAGTGGCTGTTGGCTTGTGGTTCACACCGCCATAGTAGTTAGTTGATTTTCCTGTCAGTATATCTGCATGCCCATATATCCCGTACGGGCAAGCAGATATACTGACAGGTCTGTAGGAGACCAGCATGGCACCAGCGATCTGCTGATCGCTGGTGCAATGTTTTGCAGGCTCCTGCAGCCAAAAAAATGAATGCACATTTTTTTACCTGCAAAAAACTGGCCATTTTATTATTTTTGTGCTAAAGGTGAACTTATCCTTTAAATGAATGATGCGGCTGTGCGCCAAATTCCAACATACAGACCACTTTTACAAAATGACTATCTTATAAAGCTGCCACACAAGTTCAAATATATGGAAAAAAAACATAGAACTCTTATGCAGCCAACTTCTTAACAAACGCAAAACTTTTTACTACAAAATTATAAAGACACAAAACAAAACAGATTAAAATCAAAGTATACCTAATAAAAACAAATGATCTCCCAAGATGATCCTTTAAGTATAAAATGTAAATATGCATATGTATGTAAACTTGCTTATAAAGGACATATAGAACATAATAAATAAAATCAATAAGGTTGTAACAACATGTAAGAATAGTTGTGGTGCTCTCTCAAAATATCAAGTCTCTTAATTTCTTCTAAAAGTATATCGATTAATCTCTAAGTGAGTGAAACAGCTATAGAACATAAATTCAAAGGCAACTAGGTCATTTGCTTCACTCAAAAGGACAATAAAATTATAAATCCTCCAAAGCAAGTTACGAAGGACCAAGATCATACAAGGGTCTGAGCTGGCACAACCTTCCAAGCATAGCAATTGCATTTCCGAAAAAATTCCCTTAATTTGAAGGGATTTCCTCTCACTTCCTGCTTGGCTATGGGCAATAGGGCACAGATGGTGAATAAAAAGTCTGACGGGTTATAACCCTCCCTCGCTTTATCCAAAATGAAAAAAACAAGTTTTACCTATAGTTCTACTTTAGTATGTTTTATATGTCCTTTATAAGCAAGTTTACATACATATTTATACTTTAGAATGCATTCATACATTTCTCCAATTAAAGGAACATCTTGGGGGATAGTTTATTTTAAATAGGTATACCTTGATTTTAACTGCTTTCCCACCGCCCTATAGCAGATATACTGCTACAGGGTGGCACGAGTGCGCAAAATCATGTGTATATATACGTGATTTTGCATTTCGTGGCCTCGGCTGTCAATCATTGGGTCCCGGCCAGTGATTACTCTCTGGTACCCGGTGATCGAGGAGTATTACCGACGGAGGGAGAGAACAGTAAGTAAACAATACAGTTCTCTCCCCTGTCAGCTCCTGCCCACTGCTATGCATGGCTTTGCATAGCAGAGCCATGAAAAGCAGTGTGCTTACAGTGAAACACACACACACACAGCTTACAGTAAAACCGCACACAGTTAACCCTTTGATCACCCCAGAGGTTAACCCCTTCCTGCCCATTGCCATTGGAACAGTGTCAGTGCTTTTTATTAGCACTGATCACTGTATTAGTGTCACTGGGGATGTCAGTGACACCAGATCAGTTCCCCCCAGTGTCAGAATGCCCGCCGCGGTCCCGCAAAAATTAAAAACGCACAGTCGATCAAATACCACCGAAAGAAAGCTCTCTTTGTGGGGAAAAAAGGATGTAAATTTCATTTGGGTGCAGCGTTGCATGACAAGCACAATTGTCAGTTAAAATAACGCAGCGCCGTAACATGAAAAATGGCCTGGTCAGAATGGGGGGTAAATCCTCTGGAGGGCAAGTGGTTAATCTGTGTTTTGGGTTTTAATAATATATAAATGTTTTGTGCTGGTTGCATAAGAGTTACAGTATATACAGTACATGTTTTTTCTTTGTTTCTTCATATACAGTTGTGTTCAAAATAATAGCAATGTGTTGAAAAAAGTGAATAAAGCTCAAAATCCTTCTAATAGCTTTTATTTCCATACACACAAATGACCTACACATTCTATTCCAAATCAAAACATGAAGAAAAATATATCAAATTTGTGTTGTTCCTCTAAAAAAAATTGAAGAAAAGTGAATATTAGACTGTTCCAAAAAATAGCAGTGTTTGTATTCTTCTTTACAAACTCAAACATTCACTATATAAACTGAAAAATGTTTGAAGATTTTGCTTTCCTTTGAATCACTTAATTATATTTAGTTGTATAAGCACTGTTTCTGAGAACTGCTGTACATCTGTGTTGGATGGAGTCAACCAACTTCTGGCACCTGTGAACAGGTATTCCAGCCCAGGATGATTGGACTACATTCCACAGTTCTTCTCTATTTCTTGGTTTTGCCTCAGAAACTGCATTTTTGATGTCACCCCACAAGTTTTCTATTGGATTAAGATCCGGTGATTGGGCTGGCCACTCCTTAACGTCAATCTTGTTGGTCTGGAACCAAGATGTTGCACGTTTACTGGTGTGTTTGGGGTCGTTGTCTTGTTGGAACACCCATTTCAAGAGCATTTCCTCTTCAGTATAAGGCAGCATGACCTCTTCAAGTATTCTGATGTATTCAAACTGATCCATGATCCCTGGTATGCAACAAATAGGCCCAACACCGTAGTATGAGAAACATCCCCATATCATGATGCTTGCACCACCATGCTTCACTGTCTTCACAGTGTACTGTGGCTTGAATTCAGTGTTTGGGGGTCGTCTGACACACTGTCTCCGGCCACTAGATCCAAAAAGAACAATCTTACTTTCATCAGTCCACAAAATGTTGCGCCATTTCTCTTTAGGCCAGTCAGTGTGCTCTTTGGCGAATTGTAACCTCTTCAGCATGTCTTTTTTTCAACAGTGGGACTTTGCGGGGGCTTCTTGCAGATAGCTTGGCTTCACATAGGAGTCTTCTAATTGTAACAGTACTCACAGGTAACTTTAGACCTTCTTTGATCTTCCTGGAGCTGATTGTTGGCTGAGTCCTTGTCATTTTGGCTATTCTTCTATCCATTCGAATGGTAGTTTTTCGCTTTCTTCCACGTCTTTCAGGTTTTGGTTGCCATTTTAAAGCATTTGCAATCATTTTAGCTGAGCAGCCTATGATTTTCTGCACTTCTTTATATGTTTTCCCCTCTCCAATCAACTCATTTTCCACAGAATTTCAGAGAGAAATGCACTGTAACCAGCATGTACAACATTTGCTGCCTTCCTTCCTTAAATTAGGGCAATAATTGCCACCTGTTTTTCAAAGAATGAATGACCTCACTAATAGAACTCCACACTGCTATTATTTTGAACATGCCCCTTTCAAGTAGCGATTCAATTACACAGAATCAGCAGCATGCATGTCATGACTGTTGGGTCTGTTGGATTTCTATTACTCTACTACACCTGTTAGTAAATTATTTGCCATGTAGAAATATCATTTCTACCAAAAACAGTGTTTGATCAGGTTAGTGATGTCTGACTGCTATTATTTTGAACACAACTGTGTGTATGTATATATATATGTGTGTATATATATATATATATATATATATATATATATATATATATATATATATATATATATATACAAACACACACACACATTTGAACTTCTGTGGCAGACCTATAAGGTAGACATTTTGTATAAGTGTCTGTAGTAAAAGTTTTCTGCTTTGGGCTCCAGTACTGTATGATTTTTTTTCCCTATCTAATAGAGATATGGGCTATAAGGTCTGTTTATAATTTTTGTTTCTATTCTGGAAATTCCAAAATAAACAGGGCACTTCAAGGAGAAGTACCCCCAGATTCATAAGGGGGGAGGGTTAGCGGTGGGGGGCTGCAGATTGTGAACATGTTTTATGTTACTCCCTAAATATGGGTATAGTGTAAAGCCTAGGAAGAATGGTGGACTGCATTAAGGTCAAAAACACACCACTAACTGCCCCGCCCCTCCATTACTAAATACTCCCCTGACTCCTATAACCAGTCTAGCACTGTCTCGGTTGCAGCACCGCTCCCTTCTCTTCCTGGTCTCACAGGAGACACTGAGGGCAGCGGAAGCCAATGGCCCCTGCTGCTGTCAGTCAAACTCCTGTGAGGTGGGAGCCGAGCTGTGGCTTACCAGCAATGTGTGAGTCTATGGACACAAACAGCCCAGCTTAGGAGCATTCTCGCATGGGTGCCCCTATAGCACATGACTTCCTAAAAGGGCACCTAGAGCAGGGAGAAGCAGACAGCGCCGGTGATGGGATTCCAGTAGAGGGAGTAAGGGACCCTTCTGTGCAGTTTTATTGCCCAGAGCAGGTAAGTGTAACCGCTTTTCTATTTTAATTTTTACAAAATTGTCTTTAATATCACTTTAAAGTGAACATGTGCTTTGCCCATGAAACGTCCATTAACTGCACCCCATCTGCTTCTATTCATCCTTTACTCCCCCACCACTTTGGCTCTGGAGAGTGAAGATAATTACCCAATATATCTAGATATTGAGAGCATGTGACTCACTCCCTTTCCTCCAGTGGTGTAATACTGGGTATCTGTGTAACCAATCACCTGGCATCATTGTTATTGCTCCAGGGAAGAGAGAGAACCCTTAGCCATGTGCAACCAGAGCTTACATGATAGAAAAGCAGCGGAACAAAAGGTAGGCAAGTATAAGCAGCTTGAAGGTCAGCATTGGCAAAACAGCATGACTTCAAAGGGACCTATACTCATATGTCCACTTAAAGTCCACAGCGCTGAGCAAACCCTTTGGCGCTATATAAATACTGTATAATAATAATAAAGCTATAATTACAATATTGCTGAGATGCATGAAAAAAAGCGTAATGAAGGGGCCAAAAAAATGCTGCTTGTTTTTAAGAAAATGCTGCTCAATGCCTCTCTAGGGCTGGCTATGTCAATAGCACTAGAACAAACATGGAGCAGATTTTTTTTCAGGGAAAAAATAAAGATGTGTGCCTTAATAGCACTTACAGTAGGTTTATCCATCCCAACAAGACTGTTTACAATTTTAAGTTGACAACTAAGTGTAGATCCATTTAAATTGTCAAGCAGTTAGATTGATAGCTTTTATGGGCTGGATGTGGCATTCGTTTCCTGGTATTGTAGTTAATCTTTGAGAAACCACATATAATTGTGTACCAATATAACCCTACAGTATTGGTGAAATCTGTGTATCTTTGTAATTCTGCAGTCTGATGTCTGGGCCCTGGGATGCTGTGTGTATGAGATAGCGACTCTCAAGCATGCATTCAATGCTAAAGATATGAACTCTTTGGTGTATCGAATCATCGAAGGGAAGGTAATTGCTAAATAATTTTAATTAGTTCCCAAACATTTAAAACAGGACTATTCTATCTATTGACTGTTTTTTTTTGGAAATTGTATTACTAAAAGATACTGTATAAGCCAAAAATATATATATATATATTTTTCTATTCCTCAGACATTTTACCACATTTTGAGACATCTGCCCAGTGATGGTGTTATATGTATTTTAATTTATATAGAACTAATGGAATGTATTAAAAGGTGTTTGCAATAGGGAAGTGGGATGTCCTTAGGAGCTACTGTGATAGATCCATCAGGAATGGCTAAAATTGTGAGAAGAAATGTAAATTATCATTTAATAAATTATGTAAACCATTAGTCAATTTTAGGGTCAAAAGCTACTGAAAGGTATACAATAGTGGCCAAGCATTATGAAGCTATCTGAATAGTGTTGTTTTTGTTGGTATTTTCTGTATTACTGGATATAAGCAGTCATGCCATCAAAAATACTCATGTTGTAGACACAGTAGGCTATTGGCCAAAAATAATTGTTTGATTTGCCCTTTACATGACTATATATTTCCAAGATTGTCTTCTGAAACTATGCCAGTTGCCTATATGGCAGATGCTGGATGTCATCATGCAAGGCCACACTTCTCTTGTGGTTTAAGGTTAGGTGGAAGGGATATAACCTCTGTTGTGATTTTACAGCTCCCTGTGCCCTTTTAGAGAGTATTTCTCCTCCACTTTCTGTCTCAGTGGCAGGGGGTCCAAGGAGCAGGAAGTGATGGTAAATCTGTACAGTTGGATGCAGGAACAGCAGCAAAAACTTTTTTGTGGAGCAGGATTATAAACATTTGTCGTGGTTTTTTTTGTTTTTTTTTATTGCTATTCTTGTCTTGCTGTCATAGTGAGCCTGTCCCCCTCATTTTGTGTATTGGTGTCACAAGGACAATAAATGAGGAGAAATATCCCTAATGAAGTCACAGATAAAAGAAAAATTCAAAAGAAATTAACAATGACCTTTTTCGGTGTATTTGGTTTTATCTGTGTCACTAAAAATTTACAAGCGTTTTAAAAGTCCTCACAGAAAGTCCAAACCATTTTTCCTAAAAATCCAATTTTGTATTACCCAGACCTAAAACATTTTAAGGGCTGCTAATGACACTCAGTGGGCACAAATGGCACTGAAATATCTACACCAGTTGTTCTCCCATGGTTCAATTAACCCTTTTGCTTCCAGATCCATTTTTTTTCTTTTAAACTGAGTTTTATTAAACATATACAACAAATACAATACAGCATGTGTCGCAGGTTATAGACCAAGGTAAGCATACCACAAAAGTGCCTATTATGTTTCGTAGGAGGATTATAATTACAAACAATATGAACTTAAAAAAATCTCCCACAATGGTTGAGAAACAACACTGTATATAGCAACACATATTAAATAAAGGATAATGAGCCTAATAAGAAAAGAAAGAGGGAAAGAAAACAGGAACCTAACCTACAACTACAACCGTTGGTCCAAAAGGCATATCTCCCAAGTTCAAATACAAGTAGGATAACAGAAAAGTACAGAAGTAACCTTCCAGTATGGAAGAAATACAAGTCACTGCCCGTTAAGTAACATAAGCATGAGAAAAAGTAAGTCCTCTGCATACCGAACCACACCATTGTCCAAGTGGTTCTTAGGAAAAGGAGTATTAATCACATATCTGACTCCATACAAGTTTCAAATAACTATCTTTGAACCCCATATTTGGTCACATTTTTGAGGGCATCCCCTTGCTTCATAGGTCAACTTGTAAAGTGGTAATACCTGATCAATCAAATTTTTCCATATATTAATAGAAATGACTTCAGATTGAACCCATTTTAACACCACCGTTTCTCTGGCATAAAATAAAATAAAACAAAGAAATTGTTTCTGATAGGAGCTGAGGTCTATATCTTCTAGCACCCCTAATATACACCATTTGGGATGGTAGCAATAAACTGAGTAACCAGTGACCAAAAAGGGACAAATCTTTTCACAGCTCCAAAGCATATGAAAAAGATCTCCCCTAGAATTATGACATTTATTACATTAAGGGTTATCTTTCTTGTGCATCTGAAAGAGCCTTAAGGGTGTATAATAAATTCTGTGAAAAATACGTAATTGAATCAATCTATCGCTTGCGGAAATAGTAGTGGTGAAGTAATTAAGAAGGAGTTCATCCCAGTTTTCATCTGAAAGGTCCGAGGATGTCTTGTGTCCAGGGAGATTGGAGGACATGTAGACGAGTAGGAGTACTCTTTAGTAAAATACTATAATAAGAAGAGATAAGCTTAGAGTGTTCAGAGTTTAACAGTGCGTTTTCCAATACTGAGTTATTAAATTGTACATCCCTGAGTCCTAACTGAGATGTGGCTGCATGTCTTAATTGAAGGTACTTAAAAAACCATGTACCTGGCACCTGAAATTCCAATTGTAAATGAGCGAATTACTTACAGTTGTGACCAAAATTATTCAACCCCCACTGAAATTGAGTGTTTTGGCCAGTTTGACATTGCTTTTGATCATTCAGTCATCTTGCTTACATTTACATTAAAGAGGCACTTGTAGGTCAGACAAATATAACATAACAGTTATAATGAAATAACCACAAATGTCTTTTCTGTGCTCACAGCATTATCAGTTTTATTCAACCCCCAAGTGACATTCAATCTTAGTACTTAGTACAGCATCCTTTTACAGTTATAACAGCTTTTAAACGTGAAGCATAGCTTGACACAAGTGTCTTGCAGCGATCTACGGGTATCTTCGCCCATTCTTCATGGGCAAAGGCCTCCAGTTCAGTCACATTCTTAGGCTTGCGCACTGCAACTGCTTTCTTTAAGTCCCACCAGAGGTTCTCAATCGGATTTAAGTCTGGTGACTGCGATGGCCACTCCAAAATGTTCCAGCCTTTCCTCTGCAACCATGCTCTAGTGGACTTGGAGGTATGCTTGGGATCATTGTCCTGTTGAAAGGTCCAACGTCTCCCAAGCCTCAGGTGTGTGACGGACTGCATCACGTTTCCATCCAATATCTCCTGGTACTGAAGAGAATTCATGGTACCTTGCACACGCTGAAGCTTCCCTGTACCTGCAGAAGCAAAACAGCCCCAAAGCATGATTGACCCTCCACCATGCTTCACAGTAGGCAAGGTGTTCTTTTCATCATAGGCCTTGTTCTTCCTCCTCCAAACATAGCGTTGATCCATGGGCCCAAACAGTTCTAATTTTGTTTCATCAGTCCACAGAACACTATCCCACAACTTTTGTGGTTTGTCCACATGGCTTTTGGCATACTGCAGTCGACTCTTCTTATTCTTTGGAGACAGCAAGGGGGTACGCCTGGGAGTTCTGGCACGGAGGCCTTCATTACGCAGTGTGCGTCTTATTGTCTGGGCTGAAACTTCTGTACCCACATCTGACAAATCTTTTCTCAGTTCCTCAGCAGTCACACGGGGACTTCTCTCCACTCTACGCTTCAGGTAGCGCACAGCAGTCGAAGTCAGCATCTTCTTTCTGCCACGACCAGGTAGCGTTTCAACAGTGCCCTTTGCCTTGAATTTGCGAATGATGCTTCCTAAGGTGTCTCTTGGTATGTTTAACATCTTTGCAATCTTCTTATAGCCATTGCCCTTCCTGTGAAGAGAAATCACCTCTTCTCTTGTCTTCCTGGACCATTCTCTTGCCTTCACCATGTTTGTAACCACACCAGTAAATGTCTAGAAGGAGCTGAGTATCACAGTCATTTTAAAGCTGCCTAATTGGTGCTTATTATGCTTGATTGCTGCTCGGTGACATCCACAGGTGTTTTCAATACCTGATGGAAAGCACCTGTATGAACCTCTGTTCTTCAGAGTGGTAGTCTTTAAGGGGTTGAATAATTGTGGCAATGAAGAAACCACATAAGAACCATTTACTACTGTATTACATAAACAATTGATGTCATTTTAGTTGCATTTGGGTAGTTACAACGTCCTTGTAGGATTTGATTCTGAATACAATTCCAAATGTACACTATAGTCCCTAAACCCCTTTACAGCATTGGGGGTTGAATAATTTTGGTCACAACTGTAAATGAAGCATCAACGTACAGTTGATGTATATATTTCAAACACTTCTGCACCCACAAGTGTGTATCTGGTAAGTGAGAAATTGAGGGAAGGTAGGGTTGAACCAAATTGGTTGATTGGATGAAAGAATGGGAAGCATCAGGTAGCATGTCAGCACATTGACAATATACTTTTAAGCGATACCTTCAGCAAATCCATTCCATCCCCTACTGGGGTAGTTCTTCTATAGATTAAGTTTGTCAGCGTTTCATAGGAAGACACGAGAACTGCCTCTGTAGCTGCATTATTTAACCACTTGCCCTCCAGAGGATTTACCCCCCCCCCCCCTTCCTGACCAGGCCAATTTTTGCGTTACGGCACTGCGTTACTTTAACTGACAATTGCACGGTCATGCAGCGTTTCACCCAAACTAAATTTACGTCCTGTTTTTCCCACGAATAGAGCTTTATTTAGGTGGTATTTGTTCACCTGTGCGTTTTTAATTTTTTGCTCTATAAAAAAAAAATTCAGACAATTTTGAGAATAAAAACTATATTTTTTACTTTTTGCTATTAAACATGTCCAGTAAAAAAATTTAAAAAATCTAATTTCGTCATAAATTTAGGCCAAAATATATTCTGCTACATGTCTTTGTGCACAGCCGTGCAAAGCAGTGTGCAGGAGCTGACAGAGAGAACTGTTTTGTTTACTAATAGTTCTTCCCCCCATCGGACATCCTCGGCAATCACCGGGCGCTGGTGACTAATCACCAGGCGGGACCCCGGTGATGGGTGCGGGTAGGGCGTGCGCCCCCTACCTTCAAATGTAATATAACGTATACAGTATATATGTGATTTTGCTCACAGCTGGCGCCCTGTAGCAGTATTTCTGCTATGGGGCTGAGCTGAAGCAGTTAATTGCGGAAAAAGCCACCAATGTATAAAAACCAGTTGAGAGGCCAAATAATATAAGCGTAGGTTCAGTAATGCCAAATCGCCTTGTGAGATTGTTAGCTGAAGCGCAGTTAAAGAAATTCTTGGGTACCAAAGGAAGGAGAAAATAAGAGAATCTATTTCTGTAAAAACCTTTTTAGGGATATATACCGGACTAATGTATAAAATTTTAGGTAGAAATATCATTTTGAAAAGATTTATATTCCCTAATAAAGTTAGAGGTAGTGTTTTCCAGTTAGCAGTGTCAGTTTTAAGTAAAGCAATACAGGGAAGCAGATTATTTTTTAATATACGGGGTTAGGGGTAATTGTACCATGATCCCCAAATACAGATGAAACTCAAAAAATTAGAATATCGTGCAAAAGTTCATTTACTGTATTTCAGTAATGCAACTTAAAAGGTGAAACTAATATATGAGGTAGACTTATTACATGCAAAGCAAGATAGTTCAAGCTGTGATTTGTCATAATTGTGATGGTTATTGCTTACAGCTCATGAAAACCCCAAATCCACAATCTCAGAAAATTAGAATATTGTGAAAAAGTGCAATATTCTAGGCTCAAAATGTCCCACTCTAATCAGCTAATTAAGCCATAACACCTGCAAAGGGTTTCTGAGCCTTTAAATGGTCTCTCAGTCTGGTTCAGTCGTAATCACAATCATGAGAAAGACTGCTGACCTGACAGTTGTGCAGAAAACCATCATTGACACCCTCCATAAGGAGGGAAAGCCTCAAAAGGTAATTGCAAAAGAAGTTGGATGTTCCCAAAGTACTGTATCAAAACACATTAATAGAAAGTTATGTGGAAGGGAAAAGTGTGGAAGAAAAAGGTGCACAAGCGTTCAACATTTAAAAGTGTTGGGGACTTTCACAAGGAGTGGACTGAGGCTGGAGTCAGTGCATCAACAGCCACCACACACGGACGAATCCTGGACATGGGCTTCAAATGTCGTATTCCTCTTGTCAAGCCACTCCTAAACAACAAACAATGTCAGAAGCGTCTTACCTGGGCTAAAGAAAAACACCTGGTCTGTTGCTCAGTGGTCCAAAGTCCTCTTTTCTGATGAGAGCAACTTTTGCATCTCATTTAGAAACCAAGGACCCAGAGTATGGAGGAAGAATGGAGAGGCACACACTGCAAGATGCTTGAAGTCCAGTGTGAAGTTTCCACAGTCTGTGTTGATTTGGGGAGCCATGTCATCTGCTGGTGTTGGTCCACTGTGCTTCATTAAGTCCAGGGTCAACGCAGATGTCTACCAGGAGATTTTGGAGCACTTCATGCTTTCTTCCGCAGACAAGCTTTATGGGGATGCTGACTTCATTTTCCAGCAGGACTTGGCACCTGCCCACACTGCCAAAAGCACCAAAACCTGGTTCAATGACCGTGGGATTACTGTGCTTGATTGGCCAGCAAACTCGCCTGAACTGAACCCAATAGAGAATCTATGGGGCATCGCCAATAGAAAATGAGAGACATGAGACCGGACAATGCAGAAGTCCATTCCTCTGTGTAATCAGTGGCTGTCTGTAAGGGAGTTGAGTAGAGGGAGTTACTAAGCCTCTCCCATTGAACTCTGATGTCTTCCATAGGAGTCAATGTTATTTTGGACTCCTTTAAAATGGCCGCCGCACAGACGAACTGCGCATGCGCGAACGGACGATGATGACATCACGATAACCCAGTGCGCATGCGCCGCCCATATTATATAAAAAATGTCACTGAGAGCAGCCAGCTTCCTTTGAAAACGTGCTATCGCACGAAACATGTCAGGAAGTTGCTCTCAGTGACCTCACCACGTGGATGCTTCATCTGGCCAGGTGACAATTGGCAATAGAAAGTGTAAGTGCTACTATTGTATATTTTATTCACAATTCAAATAAAGCAGTGTTGCACTATGGAACTTTTTGTGCTTGGGCTTTTTTCTTTGAGCCCACCTTTTTAAGAGCCCTGAGGATGACATGCTAACCAGTGGCACCTTCTGGGAGATTCCAGCTACACTACACATTCTTGTGATTTTGAACTGCGGATCTCTGATGACATCTTGACCGCCGGCTCCCCCTGGTGGATTAGGATCGCATCACTTGGTTATACTGGCCGCAATACCAATATTCCTGGATGTGTTTATCAACGGATTCGAACACTAGAAGTCCAACCTCAGATGATCTAATTCCATCTACTATATGCGCAATACTAAGCGCTATCTGGTTAGTGCATTCTACAGCTATACTTACCACCGAAGTCACCATACGATAATCTAATATATTGTCACGATTCATCACCTATTTGTAATATTGTGGAATACCTGTTTCTTCTTTCAAACAGAGACGCTATACAGATATTCATTAAGGATACCAATTGATCTATTTAAGCGCGGCATGGTGTATGATATGTGTGTTATAGAAGGTTT
This sequence comes from Staurois parvus, assembly GCF_062004578.1. Taxonomy (NCBI): domain Eukaryota; kingdom Metazoa; phylum Chordata; class Amphibia; order Anura; family Ranidae; genus Staurois; species Staurois parvus. The sequence continues at coordinate 8,656,946 of NW_028318078.1, forward strand.
TTGAGGTGATTACCTTTCATGCCAGCTGTTCCTGTCACATAGATCTAGCGCTCGTTCTTACACTGATATTTAAATGCAGAAGAGCTGAAGGCCGCTATTGAAGCATCCTGGTCTTCCATAACACCTCAGCAGTGCCACAGGCTGATAGCTTCCATGCCACGCCGCATTTAGGCAGTAATTGCTGCAAAAGGGGCCCAAACCAAGTACTGAGTACATATGCATGCTTATACTTTTCAGAGGTCCGATATTGTTCTATGTACAATCCTTGTTTTATTGATTGCATGTAATATTCTAATTTTCTGAGATTGTGGATTTGGGGTTTTCATGAGCTGTAAGCCATAATCATCACAATTATGACAAATCACGGCTTGAACTATCTTGCTTTGCATGTAATGAGTCTATCTCATATATTAGTTTCACCTTTTAAGTTGCATTACTGAAATAAATGAACTTTTGCACGATATTCTAATTTTTCCAGTTTCACCTGTATATAAAAGAGGTAGTAACTTGTAAGGGGAAATCCAATGGTAGATTGGGCACCATTTCAGAATCCACTGCAAACACATTGGATTTGGACCAGTTAACCCGGAAGCCAGAGAAAGTGCCAAAATCTTGCACAAGCTTCAGCACCTCATTGATCATTGTTTGTGGATCAGAAAGATAAAGTAACATATCACCCGCATAAAGGAAAACATGTTCTTCTAAAGAGCCAACACACAAACCTCGTACCTCCATAGAGTTTCTAATAAGTTGTGGTGCCATGGGTTCTATTGCCAGAGAAAATAATAATGGAGACAATGGGCAACCTTGTCTAGTACCTCGGTGTATAGCAGATGATTTAGAAATTTGACCATTAATACGGACCCAAGTGAGAAAGGTGTCTCCAAAACCACATTTCTCCAGCACATAGAACCAATAAGGTCATTCAATAGCATCAAAGGCTTTATGTGTGTCCAGAGCCATTATCACTCTAGGTACTTCACTTCTACTATTCAGGGCCTGGAGATTAGTAAATAACAGACGGATATTAATATGTGTGGATCGGCCAGGGATAAAGCCTGTTTGATCTGAGCTGATTAGGGAGGTAATCACTGAGTTTAGTCGTATTGCTAATATTTTGGAAAGAAGTTTCAGATCTGTGTTTATTAGTGATATTGGTCTGTATGAGTCACAATATAAAGGATCCTTGTTAGGCTTGGGGAGGAGAACTATCCGGGCTTCTCGGAGAGAAAGGGGAAGTGTCTGAGCCTCAAATATGGCTTTGTAAAGGGCTTTCTAGTGGGAACCTGTCTGGCCCCCGGGGTTTTATGTTTAGCAAAGGTTTTAATAGCCATCTCAATCTCTTCCACACTAATTGGTGCATCAAGGGTTAATCTTCGCATCAAAGAAAATTTCCAAAAGGGAATGGAATCTACATATTCATAAAGCTCAGGCGGGGTATAATGTGCTTGAGATGTACAGAGGTCCGAGTAAAACGTGACAGAGGTTCATAATTTGAACAGAGGACAGTAGTGCTGTCATAATTACAAGAGATAGTAGCCTGGACAGGTATTGGCTTGGCCAGAAAGACCAGAAGACAACCATTCCTATTTCCCCGATTCAAATATCCTTTGTGCTTGACAGTCTCTTTTCAGTTTTATTAACTAAAGCTAATTCATATGCTCTGTGGGCAGCCTGCCATAACTGGCGGTTTATAGGATTAGGATCTAATGTATAGGATACCTCAACCTCTTATAGTTTACCTGCCAAGTCTACTATGCATTCACTATTTGCTTTCTTGAGGGTTGCAACACCTGCCATATAGGCACCTCTCATCACTGCTTTGAAAGCATCCCAACAAACTGGGTCAGAAACCCTTTGGGTGTTTTCTGTCCAATAATGGGAGATGGCATCAGCGCAAGTATAGAGTACCGTAGGTTCCGTGAGCCAATTGGGGCACATGTGCCAAACCTCATTCATCAGGGATTTGGAGCACAAGTTCTAAAGACGAGTGATTAGAGATTGCCTTGGGTAAATAATTCACCGCAGTGACTTTTATGAAGCACGGTAGGAGCCAGAGAAAACATATCCAATCTAGACACGGATTTGTGAGATTCGAATAGCAAGAATATTCTCTACGCCCAGGGTATTTCCACCTCCATACATCCACCAGACTACGTTTCCGCCCAGTCTTTCAGGTAGGAAGAATAACGTGTAGAGCCATGTAATCTATCCATAGTAGGATCCATAACAATATTAAAGTTTCCCCCCCCCCCAATGATAAGAGACCCTTGAATCATAGGCAGAATTACCACCATACAGGTATATAACCATTGTGTGTCAAAGGGTGGAGGGAGATAAATATTCTCAATTGTATATAAAACTTCTATAAAGTGGAGAACCACCACTATGAAGCAGCCACGTGGGTCGGTTTTGACTTCCACTATATGTATCTGGGGGGATTTAGTAATTAAAATAGATACCCCTCTGGAGTATGTAGAATAGGTAGCATGGAAAGCATGGGCGATTTGAGATCGTTTCAGTGCCTTAACTCTCGAGCCAACCAAATGAGTTTCTTGTAAAAGAAGGACATGAGCTTTAGTGTGTTTAAAATAGTCCATCACCAAGGACCTCTGAAAAGGTAAAAGAACACTGCATGTAAAAGTGAACCAGTTGGACCAGTAGGCTAAAAAAAAAAAAAAACAAACATAAAAAAAACGGTAACCGAATAGCAACAACTCCCCCCTCCCCCCGGCTTGTGCCTCAAACTACAACAAGCTTTATCCCTATAACCACAAACCATTAGGGGACATGGCTAGATAGGTACCATAAATAAAGAGAATATTGCTCTTTTTAAACTGATAGTGGCTAAAGAGCAAAGCCAAAAATAGAAACAAAGAAATAATAATAATCGAAATAAGTCTCGTCATGGAAGAGCAAAAAAGAAAGCACTTTTAGCGGATTTATTACTAAATTCTCAACTATATGGCTCTCTTTCTCATAACACAATAATTTTAAGATAACAATGAATAACGCCAGGTGTAACCGTGTCTCAGCACAGCCAGGATTCAGCTTCCAGGGCTAAGGCATCCATCATGTACAGCAGTGTGAACATTCCCAATAATACAGGGCTATCATCTTGTGCAAAATACACCTATAATGGTTAGCAATCAGCAAAGATAACAGGAGGTAAATAGGTGTTTATCGGATACTAAGGATCCAAAAAACCTTTTTCAGCCTAAACCGTCCAACCATTAGGATGCCTCAGAGGGTGACATAAAGAACTGCACTTTTCCCTCATTGATGACCCTCAATTTAGCTGAATACAGCATACTGTAACTGAGTTGCTTATCTCTGGGATAGAAAAGAATATTCTAATCCCTATTTTTCTGCCATTATATCTGCAAGAAATAAACTCATACAACTGTGGTATTTTCATCCTGCCCAACCAGCAGGTTGAACGAAAAAAAAAATGGTTAATGTATGGCCATCCTAAGACCCATCAGAGGGAGCACATATGCTAACAGTAAATTCCAACTTGGAAACAAAGCATCTTGCTTGAAGGCTTGTGGAAACTGGGGAAATAGCAGAGGTAGCTGCTCAAGGATCTTTTGCATAGTGCCAGAGTTGAGCCCACTCATTCCGGGTTCACAAAGTTTCTACTCAGTGTATCTGCCACCTGATTCTTCAAACCTGGAAGGTAGCAGGCTGACAATCCACTGCCCATTTGAAATTTTCTGCAGCGAAACATAGTAGAGAGAGGCTTCTATAGTTCAAACCCATTTGATGACTTCTGTGGCAGCGTCATTCATATCTTCTGTACTTGAGTCATCAAAGATGAAGGCAATGTGCCCCCACCTCCATCCCATTTGTCAGGATGTAAGGGCTTACTCATCACCAGGTTCTTGACCATCGTCCACCAACAAAGATCCTGACGGACCCACAACAGAAGAAATATTTGTGGAGACAAACTTTTTGTCACACTGGGGTAGAAAACAAACTTGTAACCTATTGAGATGTCAAGGTCCGTATAAAAGAACATCTGTGTAGCAGTGACCATAACATGATTTTGTTTATTGTTAGCTGTAAACATCAAGCACATATGGGAAAAATAAAAACACTCAACTTTGAGAGCTAATTTTTCAAGGCTGAGAGTTGCTGTCCACGACTTAGACTGGGAGGAAATATTGGCATCAATGAACACAACACAGAAATGGGAGTCCTGCAAAAAGTCTGAATGTGAACACACTGCAAAATATATATAATGGGCAACAAGTTTAAAAGGCTAAACATCCAACCTATGTGGTCTACGAGCAAAGTTAAAAAAGCTATAAATAATAAGAAAAGAGATTTTATTAAATATAAAAATGAAGGAACGCTATCATCGTTTAAACGTTTAAAAATGAACGACGGATTGCAAAAGATAGCAGGACAATTCCTCAAAAATTCTTCAAATATATTAATAGTAAAAAGGTCCGGTCCGAGCATGTAGGCCCTTTACAAAATAATCTAGAGTGGGTGACTGGGGACAAAGAAAAGGCAAATTTATTCAATACCTTTTTCAGCTCTCTGTATACAAAGGAGCATGGGGGAGCTCTTGTCCATAATGGGCATGGTATTGACACAGCTCCAGATGATCCACATTGGCTCATAATTGATATGATCCAGAAATATTTAGACAGAATAAAAGTGAATAAAGCACCTAGCCCGGATGGCATACACCCACGGGTCCTTAGCACCTCCTGCCTGCCATATAAGGAAATGATGGGTGCAAGGCAGTTCTCTAGTTCTGGGAGGACATCATATAACATCCTCCCACCCTAATCGGGTGTGCACAGGGCGATGATCAGTGGTGCGCTGTGTCCCTGGGACACAGCCAATCACTGATCAGTGGAAAGAGCCGATAACTTCGGCTCTGTCATATGATCAGCTGTGTCCAATCACAGCTGGTCGCATGTAAATAAGGAAATGCCGGTTATCGGCATTTCTCTCCTCACAAGCTGTCACGCTGACAGATCGTGAGGAGAGCAGAGCCGGTAATCGGCATTCCTCAGAGGGGACATCTACACTGATCATCAGGGCACTGATGATCAGTGTATCCCCATTAGTGCCACCTGTCAGTGTCCATCAATGTCACCTGTCAGTGCACATCAATGCCACATATCAGTGCCTACCAGTGCACATCAATGCCACATGTCAGTGCTGCCTATCAGTGCCATATATGAGTACTGCCTTTCAGTGCCCATCAGTGATGTCTGTGAATGCCCACCTGTGATGCCTATCAGTGCCCATCAAAAAATAAAAAACCCAGTGGTGAATAAATACCACCAAAAGAAAGCTCTATCCGTCTCAAAAAAAAATTATAAAAATGTCATATTTGTACAGTATTGCATGACCGCGCAATTGTCATTCAAAGTGCGACAGCGCTGAAAGCTGAAAATTGGCCTGGGCAGGAAGGGGGTGAAAGTGCCCGGTAGGCAAGTGGTTAAATAATTGAGCTCTGTCATTTCAAAGCCATTGTTTCTAATTTTTAGGGACTCTTTAATGAACGGCATAGTACCACTGAATTAGCGTAAGGCCACTGTGGTGCCAATATTTGAAAATGTCAATATTTGAAAAGGTCAAAATCTTTACCAAATAATTTTAGACCTGTTTAACTTCTGTAGTTGGAAAGATACTGGAGAGTTTAATAAAAGACTACATAGATGAGTTCTTGCTGGAAAAAAATATCTTAATCAACAGACAGCATGGATTCATGAAAGGACGTGGTATACCTGGATTTTGCAAAAGCGTTTGACACAGTTCTCCACACACGGCTAAAAGTGTAGGGTACAGTCTACAGGCTTGGAAAAATCTGTATGTAAATGGATAGAAAACTGGCTATAAGATGGTATTCAGAGCGTAGTGGCTAATAATTCATACTCTGCATGGTCTAGGGTTGTTAGTGATGTACCCCAAGGTTCAGTGTTGGGACTCTTACTTTTTAATACATTTGTATATATATTTATAAACAATATAGCGTCTTTGCAGATGACACCAAGCTTTGCAGTGGAATAACGTCCTTACAAGATGTCTCTAACTTACAAGCCAACCTCAATGCGCTGTGTAATTGGGCAACTATGTGGCAAATGAGGTTTAATATTGATAAATGTAAGGTTATGCAATTGGGGGCTAAGAATATGCATGCATCATACATACTAGGTGCGGTACAACTGGGGGAATCAATGGTTGAGAGAGATCTGGGAGTTCTGGTAGATCACAAGCTTAATAATGGCATGCAATGCCAAGCTGCGGTTTCTAAAGCAAACAAAATCCTCTCTTGTATTAAAAGAGGTATAGACTCTAGAAAGAGATATCATTTTACCCCTGTGCAATTCAATAGTAATACCTCATCCGGAATATGCAGTTCAATTTTGGGCACCAACTCACACAAAGAACATTGGGGAACTGGAGAAAGTACAAAGCAGGGCAACCAAACTGATAAGAGGCATGGAGGAGCTCAGCTATGAGGAAAGATTAGAGGACTGAATTTATTCTCTCTTGAAAAGAGATTAAAGGGGGGATTTGATCAACATGTATAAATACATCAGTGGTTCATATAGTGAACTCGGTGTAGAGTTATTCACCCTGAGGTCATCACAGAGGACATGGGGGCACTCTTTATGTCTGGAGGAAAAGAAATGTAATCTCCAAATCTGGAAAGAATTCTTCACAGTAAGAGCTGTGAGAATATGGAATAGACTCCCTCAAGAGCCCAGCTCAGTGAATTGCTTTTAAAAAGACCTGGATTCTTTCTTGGATACACAGAATATAACTGGTTACTACCATTTATAGGTAAAGTTGATCCAGGGAATATCTGATTGCCTCTCGGGGGAATAGGAAGGAATTTTTTCCCTGCAGGAGCAAATTGGATCATGCTTTGCTGTTTTTTTTTGCCTTCCTCTGGATCAACTGTGGGTGTAGGATTATAACTTTTTTTTATGGTTGAACTGGATGGGCTTTTGTCTTTTTTCAGCCAGGCTATGAAACTATGTAAGGTGCCCATGGGACTACCTGAATGGTAGAAGACATGTTTCCTACCAGGGATAGACAGTCCCTGGCTGAAATCTTGGAATAGAGATGGCCTTCTGGGTAATGAGGACTAGATCCTTAATCTTTCCTGGCACCAGGAAACCTTTCTCTGCTAAGGTGTTGAAGGTATTCCATAGACAAGCTCTCTTTCAAATTAGCATTTACAGTCTGACATCTAAGCCATAAGGTTCTTTTGCAGGCACAGAATAACCCATCAGGTGAGAGGTCAGAGGAATCATGTCCACCTCTGCCTCTGTGACTAAGTCCAAAACCAGAGATACCTCACCCATTGCTGCCAGAATTGTTGCCATTTCCTTGTTTGCTTACAAAACATCCCTAACATTGTACAACCAAACCCAAATAGCTCCAGCAACTGATGTCAAGGCAACCACCAGATTACAAGACAAGCCTGTCATTATGTATATTTTCTGATGATATATCTGTTTGGTAAGATCTTGCCATGCAGTGGCTTCCTTGCGGTTACAAATGTGGAAATAAGAGAGAAATCAAAAGAGAATGACTGAATCTTCTCTTCTGAAAGTTCCTATATTTTCAATACTAAGAAGAAAAAAAAGATTCCTAATAATAAGCCACCATCCCCAAAATATTAAGCAGATTAAAGAGACAAACCCCCCAACCATAGGAACTCACAGCACCACACTCTTATGGGAATCCACACCGACCCACAAGAAAAGGAGGAGGCTCCTTTCCTATGGTCTCTGTGACTTGATCTGGTGTATATTTTGAAGACCCTGGTCCATATGCCTCTTTGCTCATCTGTATAGGTGAAGTATTTTTGGAAACATCTGGATATCCACAACTATAATGTGATTCAGGTGGCCTCTGTGTTCTGATTGGGAGGGCCCCAGGTATAAGGCTTACTGGGATGGTGGCTGGGGAGTAGCAGCAAACTCTAATCTTGTTCTTAAGCTTGGCTGAAGATTCATTCTTACTTTCCTACTTTATTATACCACCTCTATGCAGAGTCTTTTCCCTGAGGAAGGAGTAGCATTACTCCGAAACGCGTTGTCTTACTATAAAACAATTTCTGTAACTAAACAAATATCTTATGATGGTGATGTAACGATATATTATGACCTTTGGAAAATAGTCGTCATTTTATGTTTTTATATGTGCAAAAATGTCATGGAAAATAAAGATTTCGTATATTTTTAAATGCTGTGTATCAATGCCTTAAAAGTCCCATTCAAACTGGGGGGTTTGTCTCTTTAAACTATATCTTTAATACTGCATTCGAAGAAGATGGCTGAAAGGCCTCTGAAGGTTTTGCTGGTATTGTGAAAAAGATTTTAATCAATATACTGTCTATGTAACTTAAATGTTCTTGACTGCTGTTGCCCTGGTAACTGGCCACTTTCTGCCCCCTAATGGAAGCTACTGATCATTCACAGACTGTACACGATGATGTCAGGGAAGGGTGGATGTTGTCACTGCCATGCATCACAGCCATACCTACCAACATTAGACCCTAAATACTGTTTTAAGGGTTATTTTGAAAAAAAGGCCTTACCTCCCATAACAAAGTCTTCCAGCACTATTATGGAGGCTGAAATTTAGTGGGTTAATCAGAAAAATGGAGGGCAATACAAATAAAGTAGGGGATCTAGACTAAGGGGAAAAATATATCTATATATTTTTTTTCATTCAAACTGATCAGTATCATGCTTGCATGAAGTGGCCAGGAAATAACGTTTACCTCTTCATTTGTTTTAGGCAGTAAGTTTGGAAAGGCACCCTCAACCTATGACTCTGCTCAGATGCCCACTGGCACCTGTCCTGCATGCAGGCTGCCTTTGTTATGGAGTCTGCATTTGATCCAGGTAAGCAACCTATAGAGGTGGATGCAGATACAGCAGCTGCACAGACACAGCAACATGTCAAAATTCAACAGCAATGTAGAAGTGACTGCTTGGCTCCGAACTCAGAGATTGTTCCTTTGGGGAAGTGCAGCTGCTCCTGCATGGCTGTCAAATTTTCACATGCGGTTGTGTTCATGCAGCCACTGTGTCTGCCTCCACTTCTATAGTCTGCCTACACATAGCTCAGGGCAGATGCCAAAAATAAGGCAGCCCGCATGCAGTATGGGTGTCAGCACCTGTCTGAACAAGGTGTTTAACTGCTACACTTTTAACAATGAAAACGTGGCATCAGTTTTGTATATTTTTTTTTTTATTTATTGAGTTTTAACATGGTTACAAAATTAATTATCCCATTTCATTCCAGCTGCCACCTATGCCTAGAGATTACAGTAGTGACCTGGGAGATCTTATTGGAACAATGCTAAGTCGACAGCCTGAAAAAAGGCCAACAATGAGGCAAATATTAAGAAAACCTTACATTAAAGAACACATTGCCTTGTTTTTACAAAATTCAAAGCTGTAAGTTATTTTGATGTGACATAAGACATATTTTTAGTAAATTTAACATATCAGCTATATGCCTATTGACTTATTCTTGATAATGCCATTAAGTTTTAAATTTTGGTGAAAATAAAAGGCTTTCTTTCGGAAGTATTCTTTAAAAAAAATGGAAAAAGGAATTTAAATATTTATTCAACAATACTTTGTAAACATCTAATGTAGCTGTAGATAAAAATTACAGTCAATATCCTGTGGTTTGTTATTATAGAGGATTCTATTTTATTATGTCATACAAATGATATTTCTAATGCAAAGCAGGGCAAATTTTTTTTGTTTGTTTTTTACAAATTAAAGTTTTAATTAGTGGGTGTATTTTATAAAGGATTCACAATTAATTTCTCCCAGTGAATTCTTTCCTGATGGCCAAGTGACATTTGACAGCATTCACCTAACATTCCACAGTCACATGCACCCTATTTTATATTACGATGAATGGACACCAGGCAAAAACAGCAATCTAATCTCACTTGTACAGCTGAAGTAAAAAATTGTTTTCTCCAATCTTCCAGGACAGCATAGTAAAGTGGATCTGTCCTGCTAAAACAGGAAAAACATGGTTCATAACTTTCAAATGCTCGAACAGACTTGTCACCCCAATTCATAGTGTTTCCTCAGGCCTAACAGGAACACTAAAAGAAGTTTGCTATGTTTTTGGTCTTTTGTGGTAGCTGCAGCCCCATATCCCAAAAGGACAGTGGACCTGTTGGCCTGAGTAGCAATGATTTCAAGGAAGAAGGCATGTTCACGTTTTGAGGGTCTACTCTCCTCTCTTCCCCTTACCCTTATTGCCTTGAGATATCTCTCTACCTGAGGAGGAGCAAACATCCTTGTAGATTTAGAGGCTTTAGTTGGGCTCCCATGTAAGTATGCCCTAAACCCTGGTAGCTTGTAGCTCTGTACAAAGTTGCAGCAGTGTACCTGTGTGTTGGGTATCACAGGGAGTGGCAGAATTGTAAGAAAAAAAAATACGCTTGCAGTGAGGTCCTCATTCCCCCAGCACCATAAAGGGTGAATGCCTATTTCTAGAGCTAATATCGCTAAAGATTCCTACAGAATTTCTTGCTGTTAGTTTGGGATGGCAGTCGAGTCCCTAGAATAGGCTCTCATTCCACGTGGAGTTAAAGTGTTTGTAAACCGTCACCTTGTAAAACAACCCATTCAGTTTAAAATATAAATGTGTTTAGATATTAAAAAATATATATATATGTTTTCAGCTGCATAAGAGCTGGGGGAGGCGAAACTTCAGTATACTGCACTTCCCAGTGAAAGGCTGTGTGGAGCTTTGTCAGGACAAGTCTGAGCATTGAAGGAGAGCAGACTGGGTCCCCAGCACTGCTAGAAAATTTACCACGGTGTGTTATCCTGCTTGGTTTGATCAGTTTTTAATAAAAAATCAGAGGTACTGGTAGGAACACCAGGGATTTCTTACTAAGGAAGCAATACAAATAGAACAGGATACCTTTCATACAAGTACTTGGCACAGCAAACACATATTGTATCAGGAATGGGAAATGTTGGGATTACATATTCTTTAAGCAGTCCATGAACTGGTAGCTATGGTTATTGAAACTCTTGCAGTGTGGCATCAACGGGATCCAACCAGGATAACTACATATGCCAGGGCATGGGGATAGAGGCCAATTTGTTTCAAATGGTGACATGTGACTTGAACCTCTTTTTGGTCCAGGTGTTCCTTAAACGTGAGGGAGCAAAAAGCAATTGCTGAGGCAGTTCATCATTTCAAACCTCATGTCAAGGGTCTCCAGATAAAACTACAGTACGTTTGGACAATTTGACAGGTCTATCTTACATCAAACACCAAAGGGATATGAGGTACCAAAGAGTTACATTAGTAGAAGAGTTTTTAATCTAGGCAGAAGTAAATCTCCTCTCAATGTCTTCTGCTGAAAGGAAAGCTAAATTTCTTAGCTAACTTCTTCAACAGGAGAGCCCTCAAACAGTCAGAATGGTCCCTGGACCCATAAACTTTTGATGTTGTTATAACCAGGTGGAGGATCTCAGAACCTGACCTATTTGTTTTGAATTACAAGAAACTGTAAAGATCCTTTTGGGGAGCTTTAACAACTGTCAGATAAGGTTGTCTCCACCAAAAAAAGTATTTTCTGCCATCTATAGGAGAGTCTGGAAGACCCATTCCCTCTGACTAAAAATACAATCCCAGATCACCCAGTTATAGCATTGGTCCTAGAATTTACAAGAAGGAGCACGAAAAATCGGTCACGTACCTGGTTGAGGCCGAACTGACGAGAGGGCTGCCCCTACACTTCTTGTCCTGCTTCCCTTGGAGATGATGACCGGGTATAGCAGGGCACAGAGGGGCACAAGTGCCTGTAGGAGATCTGGTTCTGAATATCGAGGAATCAGATGCATGACTTTCCTGACACTGTCCTGCAGTACCCTGAAAGTCCAAGTGTGGGAGTTTCAAATTTCTAACATCTAAGACTAGCAGGAGATCAGTATTGAAAATGTTCTTCAAGTCGATCACAAGAAGCTGCACTACAGCAGTAAAATACTTTTCCACCTGGGACCTTTCCACAGTTCTCAAGGGACTTCTTAACACCCTCATTTGAACTCTTAGAGAACTGTTCTGAAAAAAAATTGAACTCTTACAGTCAAGAGACTGTTAAAGCAGCAATTTCAGTGGCCTTGACTTCTGCATGTGTAAAGAAATATATGCACTTTCTCTAATTGAGCCATATTGTTTTATACTAGCAGGCAAAATATTTTTGAAACCAGACATAGCCTTGTTGCACACTTCCAAAGGACACAGGAAAATGATAATACATCCCTTTTGCAAAAATCTGACCAATGAGAAGGAAGCCTTCCAAAGTCAGTATGCTTAGAGATGCCTTTTGGCATGCCTTGAAATTATGAAACAGTCAAATCACTTCTCCTGCATTATTCTTAGGTTCAAGGAAAGGAGAGGAGAAAAAGCTAAATAGAACACGAAAAATAATTCATCTTCTCAAGCTTTTCATTCACATAGTCTAACCCTATAGTAGATGTTGCTGCTCATTCCACTGGGGCTTTGGTCTCTCATGAGAGGAAAACGCTGTTACTTCACCAGAACAGATCTGTAAAGCAGGATGAGCTGCAAAACCTTTGTCTGCCACTACAGGATCAAGCACCTATCTAGACTGTTGTCCCACCCTATTAGGGGATTTCTCACTTGTCCTCTTCTATGCTGTCCTGGAACATGATTAGCGAAAACAGAGTTGGTAGTTCAATTTTCAGGAATCTTTCAGTATCGCAGGACATTCCTTCCCATATTTTTAGTTTAAGTAAATATATATATTTTTTTTTTAACTTGGAGGCTATAGCTCTCCATGAAACTAAAACTCTGTTTATTCCCTCCCCCCCCTCCACCATACACACACACTCACTCCAGAAATAACCAGCCTAGCACACCAGTGTGCATGGGGGCTGATATCCCCATAACAGAGGAGTAGCGAGCTGAAAGACAGGAGGGAGGCATGTGCAGGAAAGTAAAAATTATTGCATTGGGTGAATGTGAAAGTAAATTCCAGTCCTTATCCACTCCAGAACAGATGTTGTCAAATGTCAGGGAATGTGATTCCCAGTGAGCGAATCTGAGGCGAATTTCCACTAATTTGACTTGAATTCACACTATGAATGATTGTTAAAAAATATTTTTTGGAAAAGGCACATGGAGTCTTTTGATAAATAAAGCCAATATATTTATTTTTTAACCAGTTAACATCTGCTCTATAGCATTTTTACTGCTACAGGGCGGACTCCCTGCACACAATCTTGTGTATATATACGTGATCCTTGCTTCCGCCATGTTCACGGGGCAGGGGCACGCGCGGCCGCTACAATTCGGTACAGCACCGATCACAGATTTAGACCAATGATGTTTGGCCTGGATCTGCTGATCAGCCATACTGAATCAAATCTCAGCCTGTGCCTCTGTTTACATTACACAGGCACAGGAATGTTTTCTGTATGAAGTTCCATAGGTTAAGCAAACCTGGCGTTTAGAGTTTACTACTGGCATATGGCTTAAACTTTATGAAGAATCAATAGGATTACTGTAAACACACACCTAGGAGGGATAAAAGACAAACAGTTATTTACTGTAAAGCATATTACCTGATCAAATATTATTTATTTATTTAGCAGTGTCATAAATTATGCTTAGCCAGAATCCACACAGCCTTTCAATTAACCCAGTCTGCTATTAAACCCATCATCATGATATCTCTTAAGCCAAAAGTCAGGTAACAGCCATTGTAAATATATCCAGTAGAAGAAGGCTTAAATGGTTGTAAATACTTCAGCAAAACAGCAGCCAACCCTGTCTGAGATTTTTTTTTTTTTTTAACTACTAGCCCAATTTATTCATTATCCATAACTACTAATACGATAAAATTACATCCAAGATGAATGTCTACCTGAATGTATAAGGAACACCAAACACTGCTGCATAAGACACATTCCAACTGCGAAAGAAAAGCTGCTGTACGTAAAACCCATATTATGTCTGACGTCAATCAAATCATGTTTTCATGCTTTGCAGCATTATGCCGGTTGCCAGATCATAACACCACAAATCCTTGAAACATTGACACAGTTAGAAAGCTGTATTTGAGGGAGGGTCTGCTAAAATATACTGAGCACCTAAGCCTTTTGATCGAATGAGGTTGGCTCAGCAACACCCTCTTAAGGGTCCACAAAAAAACTGCTTAAGTTGTCAGCAGACAGCTCTTAATCTTCCATCTAAACCATGCCAGAGTGCCGAGAGTCCTTTCTGAATTTCGCTGACTCAGAATCGTACTTTGGCCCCTTTCACATGGGCCTTGTCCAGCCCAATGAACAGGGGATCTGTGCTTCTTTAATCCCATTTATTTTGCTGTTGCTTACGGTCTATTTTGTAATATACCGTAGTTTTGTTACTATTATCTTGCACTTTTTATTCTTTCCTTTCATTAAAGCCCAACTCTTGCAAAAATAAAAACCCTCCCTTGTAGTTGAGCAGTGTGTAAATACTTGTTACTTTCTAGGGGTACAGAAAAAGCATGCCCAACCCCCCCTACCCTCCCCCCCAGCAGATGGTTATCCAGCATGTTCTCATGGCACACTGTTCCTCTGCATCCACACATCCAATGCAGACCTATGGACCCCGCATTGGTCTTCATGGCATCGAAGGTCCTTTGACCAATGGAGCTTTTGGGGAGAAGAGGCTGTCGGAACAGGTGTAGCAGCACAGGACCTACTTGAGTGCAGAATCATATAACTAAAACTGCCTTTCTTAATTCACTAGACCTAAACTAGTATTTAACTTTTTGTATTGTGGATGCAGCTCCACTGCACTGGAGCATTGTTTACTTTTCGCTTTAGTTCAGCTTTAAAACTTATTTAAAAATGATTTAGCTGATTCTCTAAATGCTCTAAACAATTTAAAGAATTATTGCCTATTTGAAGAAGGTTACCATATTTCATACCTTCATGTACTAAAACTACATCATATGTATTTAATCTAAGTATATAGAGGTTTGCTTGGGCTTTAGCTTTAAAGCTATACTTCAGGATAAATAAATAGTGTCTAAATGTCATGTGTATTCTTACTTGGTGAGCTTTGTGTATTTCTTCGAGATCGGTGCAATAGTCCAGTGTAAAACTATGTATCTGTGCAGGAGCTTCCTGTAATAGACTGTCCACTGCTGCTCTCTCTTCTTGTGCAAGGTGACTGGTCTTGTATCCGCCCCTCCTGTAGTTTTCTACAAGCAGCCTGATGTGGCTGGAGCTGCTGGGTCTCTCCCACAGCTTAGCTTTCTGCACCGGCTGTGTACAGCTTAGTGATGATGTCACAGCTTAGTCCAAACTAACTAGAGATCAGCTTTAACAGCATTTTAATAACTTTTTTTTTTTCTTTTAGAAAACAGGGCAGGCGGAAAAAAAAGGTGGTGGACTCAAACAATGTTTCCAAAAATGCTGAACAGGAATTAAAACCCCGGACAATTCCAGATCATGCAATTGAACATAAAGTGGTAATTTTTTTTTTAATATGAAATCTCTAAATTTAAAGTGGTTGTAAATGCTCAAGGTTTTTTATCTTCATGCATTCTATGCATGAAGGTAAAAACCTTCTGTGTGTAGCAGTGCCCCCTCAGTACTTACCTGAGCCCCATCAAGATACAGTACAGTGATGTGCACGACTGCCTCGGCTATCCTAGGTCTCTGCCTCCTCATTGGCTCAGAAAACAAGCGGAGGCCATTGGCTCCTCCTGCTGTCAATCACAGCCAGTCAACTAATTAGAGGGGGTGGGGCCAAGCAGCGCCTCTGTGTGTGAATGGACACACGGAGCAGCAGGTGCCCCCACAGCAAACTGCTTACTGTAGGGGCACCCAACAGAAAGGAGGAGCCAGGAGAGCCTGCAGGGGACCCAATAAGAGGAGGATCCCGGCTGCTGTCTGCAAAACCACTACACTGAGCAGGTAAGTATAGACATGTTTTTTATTTTACAAAAAAAAAAAAAATTAACCTATAGTATCACTTTAACATTCGAAAATATAGGGGAAATCACATTTGCGTCATCATTTAAAGGTGTTTTTAATTTAACTTAATTTCTATATTTATTGTGGTAAGGATTAAAAAAGCAGGCTGTTTTTTTCAGAGCTCAGTCGTTCAATTTGAAATATATTGAAAGTCAGAGCAGTAACACATTCTCTGGCTCCCTTCAGGAAGCTCCATTTGAAATTTTAATTCAGAGAGGCAGTTTAAAAGCAATAGCATCTTCATTGCTCTTTTTAGAAAACCCATAGTGCTCATTGAATCTTGTGTTGTGGGTGCATTATGTATTTAAATATGTTTACCTACTTGGTGTGGTCGATAGTCTTTTCCTATGTACTGCACTTGGTTGGCACCCTCTGCTGTTTCCTGTTTGATGTATTCAAGTGACTATGTTGCAGATATACAAAAGGACCCTTCAAAAAAAGACTTAAAGTGGAGCTCCACCCAAAATGGGAAATTCTGCTTTAAGGCCTCATCCCCTGCACCGCGTTAATGATTGACACCTTTGAGGAGTGAGGGGGAGCGGGTACCCAATTTTGACAGATACCCGCTCCCACTTCCACTATGTCCACCTAGGCAATCGGAAGGGGAAGTTGTTCTCCCCCCTACTCACGCAAGCACAGTGGGCACCCGGCTGTGAAGCCGCAAGCTGCCACAGCTGGATGCCCACACTTTAAATGCTGACACTGGGAGAGAGGACTGCTGGTGAAACCTGTTGCGGTGAGGACACCAATGAATCGAGAGATAGGTGAGTGGCTGTTTTTTGAAATTCAGCAGCTACAGTTTTTGTGGCTGCTTTTAATTTTTTTTTTTTACATTTTTGACTGGAGATTTACTTTAATGTCTATGCTGCCACACATTCCTAGAATTTTTGTTAGTTGGCAGTGCCTGCAGGCCACACCATAAGCTCTGGTTCTACCTTCCAGCCGATACATGACTGTAAGACACATTAGTAGCATACAAGCCAGCAGGTGGAACCATAGCATGCAGGAGGTGACACAGACATCCACAAGTCCCGATGTGAATATTCTGGCTGTGGTGTTGCTGTGCAAGGGAATTAAGATTACAGAAACTAGTGGTGGCATAGAAAAATAATTTTGTTATGACACCCAGGTTTTTGCACCATGTTTTGGTTGCAGTTTTTTACACAGATGCATAGATACTGTATCAAGATTGATATTTATGTACTGTACATGCTTATAGATTGTGCCTTTCAGAAGCTATCAGTATATCCAGTGGTATATTCAGCAAACCTACTAAATGACTTATTTGAAAAGATCAGTTAGGCACATAAATAGTCTTTTGTTTTCAATAGGGCTGAGAAGTGGAAAAAATTGCTATCAGAAAGGCACTGCTAAGCAATATGCAGAGCTTTTATATGTAATAAGGAGATGTTTTTCCTCCTTTACTTATATAATTAGAAGCTATATTTAGTAACAAGATTTTTAAATCTGAACTCCAATCAAAAAGTTAAAAATACATGTGAATACATGACGGTATAGTCAGGTTCTGGATCACCACTTGTCCAAAACACACCCTGGCCTTATTGGACAGTGAAGGAGCAGTAGCACACTGAGAAGTCATAAGTCTGCTCTCCCCTTCTGTTTCCATGTGTCCTCTATTAGACTGACAGCACTTTGTACTGCAGCAGAGCCTGTTTTGCTCCTTTCCCAATCTGCAGCCCAGCAAGGTAGAGGATTACAGCGTGCTTGAACACAAATTCAGGCACATATACTGTACCAGTTGCATTTATAAGTAAATCCAAAGACTTTTTAAAATAACAATTAAATTGTGTTTTAAAACTGTGTGGAATTCAGCTTTAAAATATTCATGATAATTATTTACGTTGATAGCTCTAACATTTATAGTATAGCAATAAAACCAAACTACGAAAACTTAATTCAATGAAAATTCCAACATACAGTATATGCCTATTACACCTGTAATATAATAATGTAACATGACATCAAATTCTTTCTAATTGAATTGCAGGTATTGATACTTCTTAAGTACATTTAAAGATAAATTCATTTTCTTAGGTCTGAAATTACAACTTTTATCCTGGACATAATCCAATTATATTGTGCTAACAAATGTTTGTTTTATTTTTGCATCTTTGAATGCATCCTTATATCCAATGAATAAAGACTAAAGTTAAGAGTCCAGTGAAGAAAGCAGCCAGCGTATCTCCACCGTCTCCTGTCCAAGTGAATAATATGGCAGTGTCCATTTCATCCGTTAGCAAGGTGGTTATTGATATTGTATCTAGTGACAAAAGACAGCCACATGATGAACATTTGATACCCCAGTCTGAGAATGGATGCATCTCCAGGGACATTGCAGGTAAAGTGACACGGAATAGACCCCAAGGGCAAGACTATCAAGCAACGCCGCAACCAGCATTAAGCTGCAAGATGGAAAATAAAATTCCTTCTGTTAGCCTAGAAGATGAAGAAGACACCATGAAACTTTTGAAACTCGCCAAAGAAGATGGAAACATACCTCAGGTAGCCCATACTGTAGCTTTCTTATTTTAGGCCTTGTATGTGTGTGTATGTCAGTAATTGACTATGTATATACAGATTGCAAATAAAAGTGTTTGTTGCTTTTATGGTTTTGAAGGACTGATTCAGTATGAAGTTCAAACGTTTTCCTTCCTTTTTTTTATGTATCTCTGAATCTCAATACAGAAATAGTTCTATTAATTAAGTTCCATGGGCATGGGTTCCAGGCACAGTTCTTTTCTTCAATTAACATTACTGTGTTTTTTGGTTTTTTTTTTAACCTGCTTGCTGCATATATGGTACAGTTTCCAGTAAACACATGTTCAATGGAAATAAATGATACTGTATGTAAAATGCATGTAAGATATGTATATCACATTAAACACACACTGCAATGCCTGCCCAGTGCATGGAAATTAGGTAACAATGCCCTTCACTCTGTACAGCCAGAGGGTGATTTATTTGACATACTGTAAATTAAACCGTATCAAGGACTAATTCATACTGCTTGTGTTCATACTTGCATACATCTTATGCTTTTTTATTAGTTACATTGCATGCATTTACTTTGTGTTTTACGTGCATTTTGTATGCATATTTGCACCCTGTATTTATAAATAATTTTGAAAGTAAAAAACATAGACACGTATAAGCCACAGGAAACACGTGTGCACGGGTTCTATGCATTTCTGTATTTAATTATTTATAATACTTTTCATTTTCCATGCATTTTGCCTATAGATGGAAGAAACGTCAATAAACCCCTTTTTGTGTTTCATGTGGGATTAGCATGTTTTAATTGTTAATACCGATGACTGATTATATTGATAATAGCCTTCTACAAACAGCTGTTTTAAAATGAACCTAAAGTCACAATTACATTTGCAACCCTTATCCCTGCTGCTTTATACATAAACTTAAAAAAAAAAATATCTGTAACTGAAATTTCTCCCATTGGTGACAAGCAAGCTGCTTGTTCCTGATCACTTTCTGTTTACAGTCATGGCATAGAGTCTTTTTGAGAAAGAGGCCCTGACTGGCATTTTTGGCAGCCTAGTATAAACATAAGCAGAGTTAATGACAAAGCGTAATTCTATTTTAGGAACTGTTTTATTGATTAGAATATATGTACATAATGTCATCTTTTGGTTAGCTCTCAATAAACTGCATTACTTAGATCTGAATTACAAATCTTGCCATATACATGAGCTGATTGTTGTTTTACCTGAACAATTTGATCCAGATCTGGTTGTCAGTTTATGTTCATTGGTACCACCCATAGACATTTCATGTGCACCTTACTGCAATGCGCTAGTTTGAACAACACCTTATCCATTGGCTCGCAGTCTTTTTTCCCACTGATTTTAGTAGTGATCAGAGACTGTCAAAAGGCTTCTCTTCTTGCTGCTCTCCAACCAGTCGTTTCTGCTCTCCAACCACCTGTGTTCTCTTGACACTGTCATGTATAATTGAAGACCAGTAGTCTTTGCTGATCCTGTGTTATACGTGATAAAGTCAGAGTGGCCACCCACATTCAGGATGGCAAATGCTTTACTGCCACCTAGTTTATCCATATAACTCCACCCAATCCGAGTTTCCAGTCTTTTGCTAGTGTGCTTATGTGATGGACCCCTTTTCCTGTTGAAAATTTTTTTACACTTTTCACTGGGTTCCCTCATCTTTGACTACAAATATTATTTTTTGGACCAGCTCAGAGTTCTACTTTAAATAAACAGTTCCTGTTGGTTCATAGTTTCCATTTTGATTTCAACCTTCAGTGAGGTCTGAGTATAAAAGGGAAAATATGATTAGTTACTTTAGAGCAGCGCAGATTTCACTTATTTTTGGCACTGATTTGTGTTTATGACTGAAAGTTTTTAAGTTTTCAAAGGCCATATTGTAATACAACATTTTTGTTCCCTTGCAGGATGCTTTGGAATCTACAGAGAAGCTCCTTGAAGGATTTGTTCCAGTTACAGAACCTGTAAGTGTCATTATCTGGTATGTTAAAGCTAAATTTGAGGTATGTTTTTTTTTTTTTTGCATAGTTACATTGCAAGTATGCATATTCCATACCTGGCTGATGCGTGTGGAAGCTGAGAATCACTGTAGTAGCCTCCGTTGTTATAGTGGTCCTTGCTGTCTTTTGTTCCCACTCTGAGCAGTTGCCCTGCTGCATAGTAACCACCAGGGGTCCCTTGCTCAGCATGGGCGTCATTCTAAGAACGCTTCTATGCTAAGCGTTTTCTGATTGGACAAGGTGTAGAGGCAGGGTGGCAATGTTATGATCTGCGCCTCATACAATCAGAGAATGACTTGTCAAAATACAAGGTGTTCTTTGGCTACTGTGTCAAGCGGGTGACCCCCTGTGGCTACTGAGCAGTCGTTTGACAAAAAATGCTAAAGACAGCAAGGCTCACTGTAGTAGCAGTGGCTGCTACAGTAATTTTGCACTTCCACGGGGATCAGCCAAGTATTGAATATATATACTTACATTGGTCTAAGCTGGACCAGTGAAATTCTGCAAAGAAACCATACCTGGAATTCAGCTTTTATATCGTTATTGGGCCTCCTGTATCAATAGTGAAAGTTTTCCTATATCAGATGAGCTATTCAGTACAGGAAGAAAAATCATGTTATATGTTTGGTTCTAGAGACATCGATTGTTGCTTTTGTCAATTTTTTTTTTTTTAGGATGGACATGTAAAAGAAAGTGAAATTCATCCTCGTACTTCTGAGTCTGGGCCATCTTTGTCCAGACAGAAGAGACACCGAATTAGAGAGCAGATTTCAGTAGATTCTGAGAAGGTTAGTTCTGCGAACACACAATGGGTAGTTGATTTAATAAGAAAATGCCTGGAGGCAATAACTGTCAAGTACACAAATGCAGAAATGCATGTGAGGTATTACTGCCTAGAGTTGCAATTTGTAACGACAGCCATAAAATTTAACAGTTCTTTCTGAAGGGCTAACTGACATTGGAAATTATATACCCCCTTCTGACCCCATGATTGAAAATAGTAAATTAGTTACCAGACCTGCCCACTTTCAGGCAAATTCCCCAGCATTGTGGATGTTCAAATCTGATTAATGGCTGTGATGAGGCAGTTCTACTGCCATGTTGATCCGTCAGGCATTTTGTATCTGAGCTACAGCAGAACCCCAATGGGTGTATTTGGGAACATCTCCCCAATACTGCAAACAGCAAAACTAAAGGGGTCACAGATAGCCATATTACTAACAAAAGGGAGTTGGTGGACTGGTGTGCTACAGCTATATATAAATGAAACACAAACTTTGAACTGGCATACGTTTAAATTTCCATTTCATTTTCAGTTTTTACTGGTAGTGTACATTAGCATTAGAATTGGTTAGCAAAGCCTTTTCATGTTTTACCTTGCACTTCTATTTTGACTTGTAAATGTATTTAATTTACCAATCAGTGACTTCTTTTTTTTTAATAAATAGTTATTTCTTCTAGGCTAATGTGCCATGTCCCAGACCTCTGCCTTCTCCTCCTGACATACAACCCCAAATTGTAAGAAAGTGCTCAAATAGCCCTGAAAGAAAAGTTCTTGCTGCAGATCCTGTTGATCGATCAAAACCTAGCAATGTATTGTTTCAGGTATTTAACAATATTTGTATTAGACATAATACTATCTGGTGGCTGAACACTTAAAATGGACCTCTTAATGAAATAAATTTTTCACACAAATCAAAAGGGCATATGTAAATAAGATAATTTTGTGGTCTCTTTCTCGCCAATAATACACAAAATATATATCTTTTAAAAGTTTTGACCACTTGGATTATAAAGCTGGAATGCTTTTAAAATGAATTCTGTGAATATCCAGTAGTAGTTAGTCGCATTCAACTGAACTTGTTCTGTGATAAAATATTTTTATAGCTTGTACAAGCCTCTTCTTCCATTCTAATAGGTGTCAGGAGAATACCCCAGTACTAATAGTGTCATTTTCCAGACACTCTTTGGAACTGAAAACGTGGCTTGGACAAGCTAAGAAATGTCTTTAACATTAGCAACAATTAATTAAGTCCAGTTGAAAGTGACTAATTACTGCTAGATAAACCATGACTGGCATAACTGAGAACCTTCACATACACAATGCTATGAATAGTTTTATTAATCAATAATGTCCTTTGAAAAACATAAAATTAAAATAATATTCAGGGTGACCCCCCATTTACCTTAAAAAGTACAGCAGTAATTCTCCTAGGAATATATGTATGCGGTTTGTGAAAGTGTTAACATGGTAAGATGTTCCAAGTCTACTGAGGAACTTACCACAGTTTCACTGCAGGCTTTGGCTGTATAAATTGCTTTTTTCTCTGCAAGTAATTCCAGACTGGCTCAACTAATGTTCAGATCAGGACACTCTGGGCACCATACCATCTCTTGACGAATTTCTTGTTCTTCTCACTGCAGAGAGTTTTTTTCATGATTTTGACTGTGTGTGTGGGGTCATTGTTGCTGCAAGCGTTGGGAACGATCTGTCAATAAACTTCCTGTACTTCTTAGCAGTGTGAGGGGCAATCAGTTTTTGACAAATCACCTACACCTACTGCAAGAAACCAACATCATTCTTTTTATTTGCCGACAGACATTTATCCATGTACTCTTCTTCAGGACTTCACTTTTCCTTCTGTTTTAGTTTTTTGACAGTGTCGGCTTCTTCCATTCTGTTATCCAATGAGAATGCCGTTATTGGCCACTGAAGTAATTTTACAAAACGGAAGAATGGTAGTCGACAGGGCCTAAATCTGTAAACCCTTACTTATACTCAGTGAAGTGACTGGCCTCATTTGATAAACACAGGTGAAACACATCCTCCTACATATATTTATCTGCAGCCATTTCTCCTGTACATCCTTGGAAAACTCAGAGGTGAAGAGGATTTTTCACAGACTCACAAAGCAGGGGGCGGGTAGCTGCAGTTACACACTGTACAAGAGTGCTGAGAGTTGATTGAAGGGAAGTGACACACCCCCCTTCACACAAACAGAGGAACATGGCTGAGGCTGTCAATCACATTTTGTGTGCTGGAACTCTCTCCCTGTCACCTCTTTAGCTCTTGGTGTCAGGAAAACTTGTCAGAAGTGACTCATGCAGATAAATGAGGAACTAGAAAGCAGAGAGAAATACAACTTGGTGCTTTGGAGAGAGGCAAGTTACCACTATAGAAATATGTATATTTCCTTGTTTACCTGATATCGCTGCAGAGCATCTTAACACCCCAATTACTGAAGAAGAACGTCTTATTGCCCTCTCCCAGTCGAAACCTGGTAAGGCAATGGGACCAGATAGCTTCACCTTGAAGTATTTAACCACTGACAGCTTTTTGTGTGAGCTTACAATGCACTGGTACCTGAGGTGGAACTGCCCCTGGATTCCCTCTGTGCCCATGTGGTGGTCATTCCTAAAGAGTGAAAAGACCCTCTGCTCTGCCCTAGCTATCGGCCCATTTCTGTACTCAACATAGATCTAAAATCTTTTACTAAAATACTGGCCAATAGACTTATAAAGTTCATAATGGCCATTACTCTTATACAGCTTGCCCGGTCCAGGTCAATCCCTATGATGATACTGTCTACTGATGCTGAGAAGGGCTTTTACTGGGTAAGCTGGGCCCTTGATGCTGTCATGGACATGGGCCATAAATGCTCATCCTACAGCGAAGGTACGAATCAATGGAGAACTTTCATCTCCGTTCTCCATCTCGATTGGGATGCCCCTCAAAGAGGTGCCCCTTATCCCCCCTCATATTTATATTGACGTTGGAGCCACTATTGCAGAAGATGCGTTTGAACCTAGATGTTACTGGTATACAATTCGATCCACATAGCTGCTTATGCGGATGATCTTTTGTTTTTCATAACCAATCCTACCATCTTTCTTTCTTTCTTTCCGATATAGTGCTCTTGCCAATTTCAAAATCAATTTTCAAAAATCTGAGACTCTTAACGTGTCTCTCCTGGCTTCCCTGCTTCAGTTTACATGGACACTTCTCGTTCAAGTGGTCCAAATTGTATAGAAAATATCTTGGCATACACCTTCCTGCTGATTTTGTCTACTGCCTTTCAGATTCATTTCCCCCCTTTTCTTCAGAAAATCAAACAAGACCTGGCAACGTGGCATGCCAAGACATTTTCGTGGTTTGGCTGTTGCAGTATCTTAAAAATTGTACCTTGCATACTTTATCATCTGCAGGCCCTTCCGGTGCATGTTCCTTCCTCTAATACTAAGACCTTAAACAGACTGTTCGTGCAATTTGTGTGGGCACATAAACCACCTTGCCTTCCCTACAGGTTCTTGTGGTTGGCTAAACCACAGCCACTGGGTATCTCCCTTCCAGACTTTGTCAAATACTACACTGCTTCTCAACTAACGAGTCATCAATTGGTACCGACATGGTAAGTTTAAACAATGAGTCAGGATAAAATAGGCAGCTTTCAAAGTTTTGTTTTCGGCACTCCCGTGGTGTGTAGACAATGTCACCTCAGAGCTCAAAGCCCATCACAGTATTGGGTCTATATGGAAACTCTGTCGAAAAATCTTTCTTAATGTGGAAATCTGGGGGTCTCACTCCCTGCTTTTCCTGGTCCGGGCAACCCATCTTTTCACCCAGGTGTGGAAGATTCCCATTTCAGGGACCTTTTTCACACTCAAGTATTTCAAGCCAAACACCTTATCACAGGTAATTTGTGGCCTTCGCTACAAGGTATGACTTCACACCCACAACTTGGTTCCTTGGACTTCTGGTGCAAGGCTCAACTCTCTCACTTCCTCTCACTCTCCCTCCAGCAGTATCATTGAAGAGAGACCTAACCTCCTTTGAAGGAGAATACGTAGCCTCCACACCCCATAGGCACTCCGTGTCTCTTATGTATAACCAGAACCTGATTAAAAGCATCATGGATCTGGTGTTGAGGAATTTGGTGAACCTTTTTACGGAAATAAATAAAATGAAAATGCAAACAAATTTTTATTAAAACAAATATTAAATATTGAAACAAATTAAATTAAATAGGGGGAGAGGGGCTGGAGGAGGTCAGTGAGAGAGCGGGTGCCTTTGGGTAGTTTTATTAGAGTAGTAATGTGGTGTGAGAACCATGGGTGGGGCCACATTACAGTAAGAGTGGAAGGGGCTGCCCTACACACGATGCATGGTAACATACATGCTCTGTCACATCTGCATGATGTGAGTGGAGCTTTAAACTTACCAACCATGTAACAGTGGTATTTACTGTGACAGACTATTCCCCTTAGTACACCTGTGTATTCTAAATCCCCCTGCTAACTACTGCATCCCAAACCTTGCCTTGCATCCCAAACCCCCTCCTCTCTGCCTAACTCAACTCCACATGCCTCTGCTCATCTTTGCTGCTCATCTTTGCACCCCTGTCAGCAGCATATAGCAGAGGTGATGGTGGACCGGGGCTCAGGGAGTTTGACATGCCTATGAATGCTATATAAATTTGCATATTAATGCCGCTCGCTATTTACATTTTGGAATGTGGCGATGTGGTTGGCTAAGGTAGTGAAAATAAACAGATTGAAGGATCTGATTTCAGTGGATTGAGATACACAAGAAAATTTCTCAAGAATTGGTTCTATTGGCATGAATTCACACATTCGGATAAATACAAAGCCATTCTTAATCATTCCTTTGTTCTCCTGTTCTTCCCGGCTAGCACCAGGATATGTTTGAGGGTTGGCTTATTCTGTTTTTTTGTAAAAAATTTGAAAAGTCTTCAGGGAATGCACACCAACACCTGGAATCTTATGCCATGACTCCATTCATCTTATTTAGGTAACGTCTGGAACCTTGATTATACCTGACCCATCTGTATGTACACTCACCGGCCACTTTATTAGGTAAACCTGCTCAATTGCTTGGTAACGCAAATTGCTAATCAGCCAATCACATGGCAGAAATTCAATGCATTTAGGCATCTAGACGTGGTGAAGATGACTTGTTGAAGTTCGATCTGAGCATCATAATGGGGGAAGAAAGGGGATTTAAGTGACTGTGAACATGGCATGGTTGTTGGTGCCAGACAGGCTGGTCTGAGTATTTCAAAAACTGCTGATCTACTGGGATTTTCACACACAACCATCTCTAGGATTTACAAAGCATGGGCCAGAAAAGAGAAAATATCCAGTGAGCAGTAATTGTATGGATGAATATGCCTTGTTGATGTCAGAGGAGAATGGGCAGACTGGTTGC
Source organism: Staurois parvus (assembly GCF_062004578.1). Taxonomy (NCBI): domain Eukaryota; kingdom Metazoa; phylum Chordata; class Amphibia; order Anura; family Ranidae; genus Staurois; species Staurois parvus. Next base: position 8,683,743 of record NW_028318078.1, read on the forward strand.
TGCGACATTCAGATGGTAGGGTCAGAATTTGGCATAAACAACATGGATCCATCCTGCCTTGTGTCAATGATTCATGCTGGTGGTAGTGGTGTAATGGTGTGGGGGATATTTTCTTGGCACTAGCAAGGTGTACGTAATAAAGTGGCCGGTGAGTGTATATTGTTACAGTGCTCAACATAAATAAGTACACCCCAACAGATTTCTCAGAAAACCTTTACTTTCCTTTCAAAATTAACATTATTTATGGCGCACTAAACTACAAAATAGTTCCACAAATGCGGGCCATTGATTACAAAAAAGATTTGTTAATTTGCACACAAAAAAATATTTTTCCTAGCAAATTCAAGACCATTTTGCAAAAATGAATACACCCCAATGAAAGTCTTAGAAGCAAAGCTAAATTTTAGACAAAATCCCAAGAATTCAACTACAGGTGAGTCTAATTAGTCATTAAATAATAGCAGATGGTTGATTATAAAAGGGCGTTACTTAACAAAGAATGCCCCTTCCCATTTCATGCTGTCAGCAATGGCACCACATGGAAGAGAAATGTCACAAGGAGCGTCTTCTGATAGGAAGGGTTGAAGTAAATCGCCAGTTAGCTACAGAAGTAGAAAGCCAAACTGGGGTGATTGTTTCCTGTGACACAATACGACGTACACTGCAGAGAAATGGCATGCATGGGTGTGGTCCACAAAGGAAGCCTCTCCTAAGGCTTATGCACAAAAAAGCCTGCCTAGAATTTGCCAGGGCCCATGCTGGAAAAGAAGAAGACTACTGGGACTCTGTATTCTGGAGTGATGAGACCAAGGTAAATGTTTTTGGAAAGTTTGGCTTCAAAACTATGGCATCGCAAAGGTGAGGAGTACAAAGAAAAATGTATGTTGCCTACAGTGAAACATGGTGGTGGCAGTGCCATTCTGTGGGGCTGCATGAGTGCTGCTGGTGTCGGGGAGCTGCATTTCATTGATGGTGGTATGAATTCACAGATGTACTGCTCTATATTGAAAGATAATATGTTACCATCACTCTGTGCCCTTGGTCGTCATGCTCTTTTCCTACATGAAGAACACGGTGAAAGTTATTCACTGGTCAAGTATGTCTTCTGACCTGAACCCAATCAAACACCTATGTGGAATTCTGAAGAGACAAGTTGAGCATCACTCTCCATCCAGCATCCAGGCTCTAAAAGAGGTCGTTCTTGAAGACATGTTGCCAAATTGCATATTCCATGCATAGGAGACTTGGTGCTGTCCTTACAAATCATGGAGGTCATACAAAATGCTAGATGTAGTAGTTTTTGTTGTGGGGAGTATTCATTTTTGCATCAGCAAATTTGAGTAAAACTGAAGATATTGTAATCTAAGTTATATTACTAATATTACGTTCATGTAATGAGCTAAACAATTGTTCTATAAAACTCAGTTCTAACGAAGGTTATTGCAAGCATGTTGTTTTAATAGGGGTTTATATTAAATTGCATACCTATGTGTTTGACTTTTAAAATGTTAGAGGGCAGACTGCATCTCTGAAAGAGATGAATAAAAAATGTCTAAGCTTAAGAACAAGAAACTGTAATGTAGTGCAGCTTATTAATCCTTATTTGTGGTGGTTTCTTTTTTGCAAGCACAAAAAATTTATCATTTGAGCCTATCTGAAATCCAATGTGCCCATAATTTCCTGTTCACTAAACTATATCTTAAAAATGCTATCTGCTTTCCCAGCTACAGGAATATAGTTTATATATCTACACCCACACATCTATGTAGATTAGGAGAATGGAGGTGATTGTAGTCCGAATCAGGAGAGCAGCCTAGAGTGACAACGCTGCTCCTTTGATGATACAGTACAGTGTGGACTGGAAATATAGTATTGTCAGGATCACCAGGTGAAAATAAAGGAAAGAAAGGCTGAGAAAACGAATGCAGCCACCAAATCTAAGGGCTTATAATCTGCAATATAATACTCTTTGGAGGGTTTAAATACCCAACCACTTTCCCGCCAACCTATAGCAGAAATACTGCTACAGGGCAGCGGAGCCGCACAAAATCCATATATACGTGATTTGCATTTCCGGGTAGGAAGCACTCGCGCTGCCCTACCTGCACCACCAATGGTGGCTAGGGATGTCAATCATCGGGTCCCGGCCGGAGATTCTCCGCTGTTACTCGGCGATTGTCGGGGAAAGCAAACGGGAAAGACCTGTGTGTAAACAAAACAGGTCACTCTCCTGCCAGCAAGGACATGCTGCTTTTGTATTTCTCTGCACAACAGAGAAATACAAAGCAGCATGTCTCCCAAGTAAAACAGCACAGCACACAGTTAACCCTTTGATCACTCCAGATGTTAACCCCTTCCTGCCCAGTGTCATTAGTACAGTGTCAGTGCTTTTTATTAGCACTGATTAATGTATTCGTGTCATTGGAATGTCAGTGTCAGTCAGTTCCCACCCAGTGTCAGAATACCCACCGCAGTCCTGCTAGTATAAGTCGCTGATTGCCACCATTACTAGTATAGAAAGAAAATAAAATTCCAGTATATATACCGCCAATTAATTAATTTACACATATTGGGATTTGTTTTTAGCAAAGACATGTAGCAGAATACATTTTGGCCTAACTTTATGATGAAATTAGATTTTTACATTTTTTTTATTGGATATATTTTATAGCTAAAAGTAAAAAATATTGGTGTTTTGGGGGTTTTTTTTTCAAAATTGTTGGTTTTTATTTTGTTTACAGCGTGAAAAAAAAAACTTGCCAAGGTGAGAAAATGCCACTGAAAGAAAGCTTTATTTGTAGGGAAAAAAAGGACATAAATTTAATTTATGCACAGCGTTGCATGACCGTGCAATTGTCAGTTAAAGTAATGCAGCACAGTATCGCAAAAATGGATTGGTCAGGAAGGGGGGTAAATCCTCTGGAGGGCAAGTGGTTAAGCATATTTTGATTTGGAAAAGATTCTATAAACTGATCAAAATTATACTGTTCTAAAACTATACTGAATGAAAATATTCAATCTCAATCCCGGGCCCCAACTAATCAAGTGAAAACATGTATATTAAAACTTTTTTTTTTTTTTCCAAGAAATGCATTTTGCAGCAAATTATTTAAAATTATTTCCACCGTTCTGTTTTATTACACTATTGGTTGACCTATAAATACCATGTTGAATTTTTAGGCTTTCCATCACAGCTTGGCACAGTTTTTATTGTGCATAGTAGTCAGCTCTGCTGTCTGTTATAAGCTGAAAAAATCTATATGCCAGATCAGATATTATTTGACTTTAAACATTTTTGGTATATTATGCTGTATTTGCATTACATAGTCAAATGTGTATTCCGGTTTATATTTCTTTAGGATCATCGCCCTTTGTCAGCAAGAGAGAGAAGAAGATTAAAACAGTCCCAAGAAGAAATATCTTTATCTGGTAAGTTTTTGATTTTTATATATACACTATATTGCCAAAAGTATTGGGCCACCCCTCCAAATCATTGGATTTAGGTGTTCCAATCACCTCCATGGCGACAGGTGTATAAAATGAAGCACCTAGGCATGCAGATTGCTTCTACAAACATTTGTGAAAGATTGGGTCGCTCCCATGAGCTCAGTGAATTCAAGCGTGATACCTTGATAGGTTGCCACCTGTGCAATAAGTCCATCTATGAAATTTTCAATTGCTACTTCATATTCCACGGTCAACTATTAGTGGTATTGTAACAAAGTGGAAGCAACTGGGAACAACAGCAACTGAGCCACGAAGTGGTTGGCTATGTAAACTGACAGAGTGGGGTCAGCGCATGATGAAGCTCACAGTGCGCAGAAGTCGCCATCTGTCTGCAGAGTCAGTAGCTAAAGATCTCCAAACTTTGTGTGGCCTTCAGATTAGCACAACAACAGTGCGCAGAGAGCTTCATGGAATGGGTTTCCATGGCCAAGTAGCTGCATCCAAGCCTTACATCACCAAGTGCAATGCAAAGCATCGGATGCAGTAGAGTAAAGCATGCCACCACTGGACTTTAGAGCAGTGGAAACGTGTTCTTTGGAGTGACAAATCACGCTTCTCTGTCTGGAAATCCGATAGACGTGTCTGGGTGTGGTGCTTGCCAGAAGAACAGTACTTGCTTGACTGCAATGTGCCAAGTGTGAAGTTTGGTGAAGGGGGGATTATGGTGTGGGGTTGTTTTCTCAGGGGTTGGGCTTGGCCCCTTAGTTCCAGTGAAGGGATCTCTTAGGATGTCAGCATGCCAAGACATTTTGGACAATTTCACGCTCCCAACTTTGTGGGAACAGTTTGGGGATGGCCCCTTACTGTTTCACCATGACTGTGCACCAGTGCACAAAGCAAGGTCCATAAAGACATGTATGAGTGAGTTTGGGGTGGAGAAACTTGACTGGCCTACACAGGATCCTGACCTCAACCCGAGAGAACACCTTTGGAATGAATTAGAGCAGAGACTGCGAGCCAGGCCTTCTTGTTTGACTTCAGTGCCTGACCTCACAAATGCGCTTCTGAAAGAATGGTCAAGCATTCCCATAGACACACTCCTAAACCTTGTGGACAGCCTTCCCAGAAGAATTGAAGCTGTTATAGCTGCAAAGGGTGGGCCAACTCGATATTGAACCCTATGGGCTAAGACTGGGATGCCAATATACAGTAGTTCATGTGCATGTAAAGGCAGGTGTCCCAATACTTTTGGCAAGATAGTGTATATTATCCTGTGCTTCAAGTGATTGTCCATGGATTCCTATTAGTCCACGGTTATAATGTGCTGCCTAACTGTCCAAAAGGAATGTATGGGTGGGGGGAAGCTTTAAAGTGTTACTAAACCCATTACCCTGCATTCACTATATCTGGTCTCCCACAGTACACACAACATGGAAGTGCAATTATTTTAGTAAACATAAACTGCTAAATACCTTTTCTCATCAGTAGTATATAGCAGTCTTGTGACGTCTATCAGTGTCCAGCTGAGCACTGGTTAAAGCTTGTAGGAGGAGTTTTCATTTTACTCTGACTGTCCTATGAGGCTGCATAACCCCTGGCCCACTGTCTAGACAGTGCTGATTGGCCCTGTGATGATCACATGCACCCTCCCAAAGAAAAAAAAAAGACTAGCAATACACATTAAAATGAGCATGTGCAGAGTGCCTCCTAGAGCTCTATACTATCAGCAGATGGGTTGGGGACAGTAGAAGAAGGGAACGGAGAAGAAAGGATCAAACAGCCTTTTTACACAGGGCAGAGGATTAATCCCTTAGGTTCCACGATGAGTATAACCAGCATACTTTACTGCATATACAGACACGGTTTACTGTTGTGGGTGTAGTAACACTTTAACACTGCCAGGATTTCCTATACAGTAGCTTTGTACAGTCAGAGTAGCCCGGCATTCTGGAAGAGTGGAGACACTTTACTTTGTATCTGTCGGCAGCTTTTCTTTTCTATTAAAGTAATAGTCCATTTAACCACTTCCCCTCTGGCCATTGTATTTAAACGGCCGGACGGTGGCAGTGCAGGGTTGGGTGGCCATTTATAAACGGCCTCCCCGCACCCTGCTTGTGCGCGCTCCCTGGGAGCGAGCAGCACCGCGATCCGGTTCCGCTGTGTCCTCCGGACACAGTGGAACACCGATCATCGGACGGGACCTCTGTGCGAGGTCCCGATCATGTGATCACTGATTGGCCAATCAGTGATCACATGCAGAGTAGTAAGCAAGATGTCACTTGTGACATCATTGCTTACTAAGTGTGAAATCTGTGAATGATCACAGAGGTCACATGCTACAAGGCTATTCACAACAGCCTTATACCATGTGACAAGCTGTGACCAATCACAGCTCACACAGTAGTTCTCAATGGCTGCAAGAATGCAGCCAGAGAGAAGGAGACATGATTGCTTTTACAGCCTTTATGGGTGTAAAAAAAAAAAAAAAATCTTCATCACCCCCCACAAGTATGCTATGGTGGCAGTATGTGAAAAAAAACACAATAATATATAAAAAAAAAATGTTTAAAAATTATAATTTTTGGTTATAAACTAATTTGGGTTATTTTTTTTTTACTAAAATAAAAAGATAACAGAATACATTTTGGCCAAGATTTATGATGAAATACTTTTTATTTGCAAAATTTTATAAGAAAAACTTTTTTTTCAAAATTTTTGGACATTTTCATTTACATAGCAAAAAAAAAAAAAAAAATCCCAGAGGTGAATAAATACCACCAAAATAAAGCTTTATCTGTCTCAAAAAATGCTAAAAAATTCATATGGGTACAGTGTTGCATGACCGATTGTCATTCAAAGTGTGATAGCACTGAAAGCTGAAAATTGCCCTGGACAGGAAGGGGGTAAAAGTGTCCAGACTGGAAGTGGTTAACGTGTCTTAATCTTGTATTTTCCTTGGTGTATTAAGTTTGTTACGCTTTGTGTCTACTCATCAGTTCTCTTCAAAATGAGTGACTTGTTTATTTTAATTTAAAGTAAAGCTGTCATCAGAGGGCTGTCATTGTTAACTTCCTTCTGGAAATGCCTGTTACCCAGCTGCTGTGTTGACCAACTTGATTCGGTCACAGACGTAGTAGACCATCTTGTTTCAGCGGGATATACAGACTCTAAAGACGAACTGCAGAGTCTAAAGAACTGACCAGTGTTCACCAGAGCACCCTGCAAGGGATGATGAGCTTTTCTGTGGATGGTTCCCAGGTTGTGACCTGCGGTTACAATTGGAGTTGCTACAGTTGAGAGCAAACAGAGATAAAACTTTGTACAATAGCTGCAGGCAAGGTCATGGTCAAACAGGCAAAAGATCAAGGCAAGTGGATAACAGGGATTGTACAGCAACAGCAGATGTCTTTAACAGGTGTCCGCACTGGAACAGAGGTCTCAGCAACAAGAGTCTGGAATCAGGTATTCAGAAGTCTTTGCTCAGGCATCTCCCAATTGCTCTGATCCAGTTTAAATAGCTCTTTGGGATATGACATCAGAGAACATGGCCAGCAGAACTACTCAATGAGAGCTAGCAGGGGGAACATGAGAATATCCAAACACACAAACTGTAAAATACTTAGAACAGGTTTGCAGATGTTAGAAAGACATTGCAAAGATGAACAGGAATCAAGCATGGGACCCATGTGTGAAACAGCAAGACTGTCCAGCAGAGTCTCAGCTGCAGCATGAACACCTGTGGACAGTTGCACAGGTTGGTTCTGAAGGCATTGAACTGTGACAGCTTTATTCATTTTGGATTCAATGATTCAGAAAAAGTATACAGATCAGAAATATGGTGAAATGAGAACTATTTACCTGCATTACTTGTTCCATGTCAGTGGCTCAAAGTATCAAAGCCAGAGTTTTATCATGTCAGGCAATTAGCATTTTCAAAAAGAAAGTTCAGCAACAGTAAGTTCCATGTTTCTCTCATGAAAGGCTTCTTTAAGCAGATAATACGTAAATTATCCTGCATTCCCTGACCATAATTGCACTCCTAAAATATTAGTGAAGAACAAAGCGCTTACAGTGACTCCTTGCTTGCACAGCTGACCGTTGCAGAACCAAATGCACAGCCATCTCTCACATCTCTGCTGAAGGCGCTTCAGGCAGAACTGGCCAGTCTCCTTCCACTGATACTTTTTTTTTTTTTTACCTGTGCTTAGGTATTTAGTCATATGAGCAGACTTCTGTGGTAACCCAGGTAGGGATTTATTAATTATTTTGAAGGAACAGAAGGTGGTAGGGGTTAGTTTAGGTATCAGTTTGCTTTGATGCCAGCTATGTGTAGCGTATTTCAATTCATATTAACAACCACATTTTAAAACTGAAGTCTTCAGTGATTTTTGGTCCAGTGGCTCGGTATTGCTGCAAATATGTCAGAAATCGGAAATTAATTAGTTGATACTTTTTGACAATATAAGGCTCTTGTCAATGGTTGTTCCTGCCAAATGCTTCATTTCCCATTCCCATCTATTCAGCTGTGTTCAATTGGAGAATGCTATTTTCATTAAAAAAAAGGCAGCATTGGCTCCACTTGCCTGCCCTTCAAACAAACGCTAGGACGTGGTGTGTCCAAAGAAGGCAACACAACACAAAGCAGGTCTAATGCAACCTCTAAACTCCCAAAGTCAATGGAATTGTGCTGACCTGTGTATGATGTGCATTCTAAAGCAAAGAACAAAGTATGTCGACACGAGCCCTAAAGATAACAAAAAAATAAACCTGGGTTAAGGATTGATTTTTTTTTCTTTTTCTATTCAAGCGCCATCAGTCACAAAAAGTTCTGCTAATGCTGTTGAGAAAGCTGAAGAAATAAATTCTGCCAATCAAGTGCCAATTATGCGTGAGGTGAGAGCTATTTTGCTGGAATTTTTCATGGTTATACTGAGGTGTCATGTTTTTATTCACATTGAGCATTTTTTTCCCCAGAGCTCTAGGAATTCCTGAAAATAAGATTATTTAAACATGCAATTAAAAAACATTCCAGATACAGATTTTTCCATCTACACAAACAAGTTGGATGGAGGAATCACCCCTACTGGGACATTGTATTCTGACAGCAGCAATGGCTGCAAGCACTGATTGTGAAAAGTTTTCCTGGATGTCTCTTCTACACACTGATCGAAATTTGCCCAGTCCCTGCTGAACCGGCCAAACTGACTTTTGTAAGAATACAGATCATGCTTGACTAGCTTTATCCCCAGCCACAGCGGTGGATGGACGAATGAACTGAAAACAGATGTGATCTAAACCTTGTCGCTTCTGGTTTCACTGTACACAGAGACAATCAGCAAACAGATATTTGCTGATTATTCCCCCCCCCCCCCGACACCTGCTTTGGATGTACCATGGGCCCAGAAGGGCAGCAGAGCACAGGATGGCGGAGGGGAAGATCCTGCAAGCAGAATGGCAACTGCCAGAGCTTGTAGTAGTGATCAGGCTGCATTACAGCCACCTGAATCACTACAAGAAAGCAAACATTTGGCTGAAGAAATGTAAACAAACTTGCAGCGGCTATAGCCTCCTGTAGTCTGTTAAATGTTAGAGTAAACCTGTATTTTTCATTTTTTTTTTAATTCTTTATACACTGCTCAATATAATTAAAGAAACACTTTGAAAACACATCAGATTTCAAAGGGGAAGAATATCATTAGGAATGTAAGGTTGCCCCATAGTTTGATGGAAATTAAAATTATCAACCTACAGAGGACTGAAGTGAAAGACACCCCGAAAATCAAAGTGAAAAAATGATGTAGAAGGCTAGTCCATTTTGCTGAAATTTCATTGCAGCAACTCAAAATGGTACTCCGTAGTTTGTCTGGCCCCCATGTGCTTGTATGCATACCTGACAACATCGGGGCATGCTCCTAATGAGACGATGGATGGTGTCCTGGGGTATTTCCTCTCAGATCTGGACCAGGGCATCACTGAGCTTCTGGACAGTTTGAGGTGCAACCTGGTGGCGTCGGATGGACCGAAACATGATACCCCAGAGGTGTTCTATTGGATTTAGGTCAGGCGAGCGTGGGGGACATTCAATGGTATCAATTCCTTCATCCTTCAGGAACTGCCTGCATACTCTTGCCACATGAGGCTGGGTATTGTCATTCACCAGGAGGAACCCAAGACCCACTGCACCAGCGTAGGGTCTGACAATGGGTCCAAGAATTTCATCCTGATACCTAATGGCAGTCAGGGTGCCATTGTCTAGCCTGTAGAGGTCTGTTCGTCCCTCCATGGATATGCCTCCCCAGACCATCACTGACCCACTACCAAATTGGTCATGCTGAACAATGTTGCAGCATAATGTTCTCCACGGCTTCTCCAGACCCTTTTACATCTGTCACATGTGCTCAGGGTGAACCTGCTCTCACCTGAAAAGCACAGGGTGCCAGTGGCGGACCTGCCAATTCTGGTGTTCAGTGGCAAATGCCAATCGGGCTCTATGGTGCCAGGCAGTGAGCACAGGGCCCATTAGAGGACTTCAGGCCCTCAGGCCACTCTCGTGAAGTCTGTTTCTGACTGTTTGGTCAGATACATTCACACTGGTGGCCTGCTGGAGGTAATTTTGTAGGGCTCTGGCAGTGCTCACCCTGTTCCTCCTTGCACAAAGGAGCAGATATCGGTCCTGTTGATGGGTTAAGGACCACCTGCAGCCCTGTCCAGCTCTCCTAGAGTAACAACCTGTCTCCTGGAATCTCCTTCATGCTCTTGAGACTTTCTGGCAATAGCACGTATTGATGTGCCATCCTGGAGGAGTTGGACTGCCTGTGCAACCTCTGTAGGGTTCAGGTATCGCCTCATGCTACCAGTAGTGACACTGACCCTAGCCAAAGTCAAAACTAGTGAAAAACGATAAAAAAAAGATGAGTAGGGAAAAAAATGTCAGTGGCCTCCACCTGTAAAACCTGTCCTGTTTTGAGGATTGTCTCATTGTTGCCCGTCTAGTGCACCTGTTGTTGATTTCATTAACCTCCCTAGTGGTCTAATTATGTCCATATTTCTATGCTCAAAGCGGTACATTTTTTTGCATGGAAATATGTAGTTTTTTTATTGTAGGCCTGTAATTTTTAGGAATAACTCACTGAAATCTGTCCGAACAAGAGACTATTAAACATTCCGGGTATGTTAAAATTTGAAACACGAAATCATAAATTATAATTTAATAAATAATTATTAATAATATAATAAATTTAATTCAATAATATAATCAAACCAAAAACACTGAAATTTGAAATCGAGTGCTAGTTCGCACATCACTGAGCAAAGTCGCAAAATCGATTTCAGTGTCTGATGATGAATTCCCACACAAATCATTATCACTCAATTCTGCAAGTAGTTCTAATTTACTATCGCTGTTCTCTAGCTGATCTAAAACCGCTTTTGACCTAAAGGGACGCTTTTTGGACGCCATGGACTTTTCTCAGTTTCAAGGCAGAAAGAACAGTAAAAATGCAGGCAGGGCACAGGACAAAGCACTCGGGACAAAATGTATGTGAAATGGTTTGATACAGTAATATTTTACTATGTGATTTTAGTGAATTTAATGAATGTCACTTTTAAAATTTTCAAATTTCCCGCCAGTTCCGTCCCCGTACGTCCTGACGTCGCAGGGAACGGAACACGGAAGACAGATGCTGGCATCGGCCGGAGGACATTGCCGGGGATGCTGCAGGGGGAACATCGCTGGAGCGAAGGACAAGGTAAGTGCAGAAGAGGTCCCGGAGCAACTCTGCAGGGTATTCCTGAGTGTAGCTCGGGGTTACTGCTTGTGGTGCTGAAACTTTACCCCGAACTACACTCAGGAATACCTCCAGGGAGGTTAATACCAAAGAAGCTTAAACTGATTAACAACCCCCTCTGCTACTTAATTGACCAGATCAATATCCCAGGAATTTAGTTTACTTGATGCTATAATCTGCTTAAATATTTTTGAGCAGTGTATATTGTTTACCTCACAAACAAAATTAACACAGTAAGGATACAATTGACCCTATGTACAAAAAAATAAGACCCAGATATAGGCATGATGCTAAAATATAAAATAGGCTACTATATAAGTCGTCATCCTTGTGATTGTCATTGTATGAACCTACAATAGACATACATCACATAACATAACAGTGAGCCTTTTTTTTTTCTTTCTTTATTCTCTGTTTATTATTTTCAACTTATCAACATACAAAACATATACAGACCCCCCCAGTACCACGTGTCTCAAAAAGAAAAAAAAAACCCTCTCAGTCACCTGCGTTTAAACATATCTTCAATTCTCTGCTCCTCTTCCCTCACACAACAAAGACACTGCCCCTGGGACTTTAAAGCTTGCACCCTATACCCTTGAATGAAATTACCATTTTAGCCTCATTATCTACTCCTCTCTCAACCAAATATTGGTCTTTCCTTTCTAGTCTTTCAGTGGCGTTTAATTAACAAAAGTCACCAACCCATTGCCCCTTTCCTATAACTCCTTCACCAGCACTGAGCCCCCACAAAATATCCTCATCGCCACCGCAAACATGTCTACCTCCCTTCTCATGTACATGTACCACACATTCTTCTAATTTTTGCATTTCAGACCCACATAAATTTCTGACATCTTAAAAGTCATCCAAATTTGGATTACTTTTAACAGTGGGCTTTTATCTGCCTATGGGGAGGCAGTTCAGATGAAGAAGATAAGCAGTCAGTTTACAGCCATTTGAAAATTTTAAAAGTAAAAATTCTGGGATCAGATGCCACAAGATGTCTCCTATTACTTGGCTACTGCAATTCCACTGTGCAATAGTACTGTCTCAATGACCAGAATTTGTATTCGTAATAAAAGGAGGAATAGCAGTTGGTAGAGCTTAGCCATGATCCTTACGGTAGGGGGGATTGAGGGAAATAGAGCCCCTGTAACAATGTGAAAAGTGCAGGTTCATGTAACGTTAACCTGTGAAGACAGAAAACAAGCATGCAGACAGTAAAGTTGCAAGCCTCTTATGCATGCTTGTTCCTTGTCGGCCCCAAAACATACTCCATTAAAACCAAGCTGGCATTAGCATCTCCCATATTTCTTTTCTGACAGGTTCCATTTAATTGTCACTCATCTAACATTACCATGCATTATACAAGGGGCATGCAAGTCAAACCAGGACTTTTAATTTTACAGGTAAAAAAGGGATGCTAGCATGTCTATACTACACGTAGTAGTAAGTGGCAAGTGTGTCCTATTATTGATAGGCAGCGCACTTGTCACGTGCCAGTCCAGAGACTGTTAATCAACATGGCAGACAACAGTGTTAGTGCTTGCATGGAACAGCGTGTGGTGATGAAATTTCTTGTGAATGAAGGTAAAACCTGCATATATCTAGAGACGAATTCAAGCACAGTACGGTGATGAGACGTTCAGCCGCAGTAAGACATTTGAATGGTGTAATCCTTTCACAGATGGCCGTGTGTTCATCAGTGATGATCCCGGCCATGGTGGTTCCCAGCCCACGGCAGTCATTCCTGTGAACCTTCAACGTGTGGAATGCTTGATCCTGAATAATAGACCGGCACAGAAGATTTGAAGTCTGCACTGCATTGAAGGAGCATTTTGACAGAGAAATCCAAGATTTTCTGGATCGCTTCATTACATGTGAGGACACCTGGGCACATCATTTCACTCTGGAATCAAAACGAGCATTAAAGCAGTGGAAGCATGCGGACTCACCATCGCCAAAAAATATCGAACAATTGCATCAGCAGGTAAAGTGATGGCAAGTGTTTTCTGAGACAAACGTGGCATTCTTCATGTGAATTTTGTACCCTGTGATGCCACTGCCAACAATGAATATTACTCTTGTGTCCCGAGTGATGTGCATATACGTCTGCCAAAAAAACGGACTAGTTTGATCATTAAGGGTATCCTGTTTCTCCAGGACAAATCACAAAAGGTCATACTGCTCACCGCACTACGTGTACATTACAGCAGCTCAGCTGGGAGGTATTGCTACATCCCCCTTACAGCCTGGACCTGTTTGGATCCCTGAAAGAGTTCCTCCAAGGTCAGCATTTCAGCACTGATAACGAAGTGAAGCAGGTTGTTCCAGGATGGTTCTGGTGTACTGACAAATCTTTCTATGCTGAAGTTTTCTAGGCATTAGTTAAATGCTGGGATAAGTATAAAATGTAGCAGGGGAGTATGTCGAAAAATAAATCCAGTTTCCACTTCTTAAAATTATTTATTTTATTATATAAACTCAGAAGTCCCTGTTTGACTTTGACCTCATAACTTTCATTTTTTTAACAAAAGCAAGTAAAAAGTACCACAACAGTCCCTCCCATGTGCTCCTTCTTACAGCAAAATGTTTTATTCTATTTGAAAAGTACAAACAATTTACAAAATCTGAATTCATAATTGTATTTTTTTAAAAATTCCACTCTAGGGTTTCTGTTTACTAACCACTACATTTTTGTCATGATCAAGATGAAAAAACTAAAGCCTGCATGGCAATTGTCTGAAGAAGATTTAAGCTCGTCAACAAGTTCCACAGACAAATCTGAAGGAGAATGTAAAGAGAGGTAGGTGATTTATTTTGGTACTTAGATTTATGTGGCTATTTACACTTCATGTTATACAAAACCAGTGATTGAAGTGCTTTAGATTATTCAGATGATAAAATATATTTTGAGCTTCTGTTAAAGGAGAACTACAGCCAATGCTCGTACGTCTTCAGTTCGTTCTGCACTCTTGTGACCCGCTTTCAGCCAACTGCAGGCTAAAGACCACTGTTGGCTGATGTCATCCAGTCCAGGCTGGGGAAAGATTCCAACTTTAAAGTGGGGATCCACCCAGATGTCTGGACCAGCACCTGCGTTAGCCTCTCAGTGAGCTGTTGAGAAGCCTGAGCCAGCCGCTCCCGCTCCTTCCACAGTTCAGCGCTTTAGTGAGTGCTGGGGGGGCAGAGCACACAGCAGTGACTGCCAGTTACCGCTCTCTGTTCAGAGCTGCAGGGAGAACTGGATTGGATCCACCCTTGTAAGTATGATTTTTTTTTTTTCTTTTTAAATTATTCCCACTCATCTCTTTTCAGCCTTGCCCTCAAAGTTTCTCCAAAAGGAGGGATACAGCACCCAAGTTAGGGAAGCTGAGCCCTTTGTAGCAAAGGTAAAACAGGGCCAGAGAGCCCACATATTTTTTGATCATACAGTACAGGACTAGCGATGGAAAGGCCTGAAAAATGAAAAACATTTTTTTTTTGTTTTTTCGAAGCCGTTTTTTCCCAGAAAAAAAAAGTGTGGAATATGTTTTGTTACAATGATAAATACCTTATCTATCATATGGTTTTCAAACTATGTAACATAAAGACCTTAAAGAAAAATTTCTGAGACTTTATGTAAAGTCTTAAGTTCTTGCAAGTTCTCTCAGCTGAAGACAAGCAAATTATGGAATGCGATTCAAGTAACACTGTACTTCAATGCAGTTTTCAAACAAATGAAATGTATTTCTGCCACTAGGGGCAGGGGATAGGCTCCAGTGTAGTTTACTTGGGCTCCATCTTATGCCTCCTACAGTTGATTATTGGGATACAGTAGATGATTCTTTTCCAAATGCTTCAAGGATGACAAAACACATCCTTGCATGCCAGAGTTGCCTTAAAAACATTAGAAAATACTTTATGGAAGTAAATGATGAGGACTATAATGAAAGTGCAAGTAGCTTTTCCCTCGTTCCAGAAACTATCTTTCTGCTACTTCTGGATCATCACAAGGTGTTTCTTCACCAACACCAAATACAGTCCTTGTTATTCCATTTGCAATAGAAAATAACATTTTAAAAAGTATAGTTTTTTTACTGAATAAGCTGTAATTTTATTTCAAGCATAATACTTTTATATACGCTGCATTTCACCTTCAGTGTAATAAAATGACTTAATTTGTAAATCTACTACACACTGAATTTTTTTCAGTTTCTCCCAAAATTCTTATTTTTCTGGAAAAAACAGGGAAAACGTAATTTTTCCCATAACCCGGAAGTAGTAACATATGACCCTGCAGTCTAAGGCTGCGTTCTGTACTGTACTGAAAAAAAACAGATATTACAGGTTAGTAAAAAAATATTTTTTTCTGGCTGACCAGGGTAATTACAGGTGAAACTCAAAAAATTAGAATATCGTGCAAAAGTTCATTTATTTCAGTAATGCAACTTAAAAGGTGAAACTAATTAAAAAACAAAACAAAAAAAAAACCTGGTTGATGCTGCCACTCTCTGATTTTCCCCTCCTTCTTTCATTGTCCCCTATTAATTTGCCAATCGTACAGAGCAGTGGTGGCAAGTCTTCACATGCTCTGTTTTGTGTGTATTTCAAAAGAGAACATTTCCTCTATGATCTGAGCTGTTCAGGTCACATGACTTTGACATCACAAATGTGGGCGTATATACAGATCTTAAATGACAACCCAGTCCCTCCCTCCTCCTCCATGCCCAGTAACTACCAAAAAACACAGTGGATGGGATGTGACAT
Source organism: Staurois parvus (assembly GCF_062004578.1). Classification (NCBI taxonomy): domain Eukaryota; kingdom Metazoa; phylum Chordata; class Amphibia; order Anura; family Ranidae; genus Staurois; species Staurois parvus. The sequence continues at coordinate 8,699,729 of NW_028318078.1, forward strand.
CTTGATTGATGGAGGCACCGCCTCCTGGAAAAGTATGCTGCCTCTGCTGACGTAGAGAAGATACATCAGAAGGGAATCAATGCTCCTCCTAGCAGCTCACCCAGCACTCGGCACAGACACTTAGACAAGGCACGTGACCATTGTATATTGATGCAGAGAACAGATACTTAGTGATTTAAGTTTTCCAAAAGAACTGCACTGACATGATTTGGATAGTATGGTAGACCATATAAGGGCAATTGTGTGTCATGTGTTTATTATCACTTTAATGCTTTCTGTGTTACTGACCTGACACAAAATAAAGCATTCTTACATTTTTCTAACACTCGTATACAGAACCTTTCTTTGGGCCTGTGAATCTAAAGTATTGCAATAGAACTGCTATAAAGAATGCATTAAGTTGCCAATACTAGTGATACCATTTTTTGCCTTTATCCTCTTTTATTTTTAAATTCTGTTTATTGCCAATTGTAATTATTCCTGTGTAAAAAAACTTAATAAACATATAAGTAAGCAAATAATAAAAGCAAGTGAGTTTTTGGCATTTTGTCTGTGAGTAATAGATTTGATTCAGTCGGCCAGCTTCAACATACATTGCAATATATGCAAACTACATATAATATATTGTTTCTATAGTAGTGTGAGGGGTTTGATTAAAACATTTGTGAAACTAAAGTATTGCAGCTGAAAACAGTCAGATCATTGGCATTTTAAGACCAAGGCCAACTGATGTGAATAAACAATATATGTAAGTAAACATGCAGAATGAAAAAAATCATTTCGATTTGTTAAGTTACCAATTTAACTTTCTTGCATTTGCAATTAAATTAGTTTCGTTGCATTCGTTTTTGCTTGGATTATAATTTTTCTAATGGATTCAAAGTATTTAAATTACATTTTAAAATATTGAATCAATCTGAATTCATTGTGAAGAATATCTGGTTCTATTCTATTTTTTTAATTAGAATTTTGGACAATGGCTATATTCTTTTTATTTTATTCTATTCTTTTTCTATTCTGTTTTTTCTATTCTATTATTTTCTATTCATTTCTTTTCTATTCTATTATGTTCTGTTTTACTCTAGTCTTTTCTGTTCTATTCTTTTCTATTCTCTTTTATTCTATTGATTTCACAAGATGGCTTTATTCCTTCTATTTTATTTGAAATTTGAATTTCGGAAGACGGCTATATTATTTGTATTCTATTCTATTATTTATTTTCTATTCTTTTCTTTTATTTTCTATTCTATTCTTTTATTTTATTTTCTATTCTAATATTTTATTTTATATTCTTTTTGAAATTCTAATTTTTGAAAGACAGCTATATTTTTTTTCTATTTTATTGTATTTATATTCTTTTTTAATCTATTCTATTTTATTTCTTATTCTCTTTTATTCTAGTCTATATTCCTTTTTTTTCTATTCTATTCTGCTTTACTCTATTCTGTTCTATTTTCTAAATTCAAATTTTGGAAGATGGCTATATTCTTTCTATTTTATTCTATTCTATTTTTTTCTATTCTATACTTTACTACATCCGAATCTCTGAATGACGAAAATTTTGTCTGAATTTCAATTTGGAACAAAACGAACCACTCATATCTACATAAAAGTACCTGGAATAATAAATAAACAATGGACCCCATACTCCTCTAATGACAGCTGTACTTTAAATGCTTACTTTGTGAAAACTCTACTGCTGTTTGCAACATGTGTGCTCCTGGGGTACTATAGCTCTGTTTAATTTCAATATTACTTTGTCATGCAGATCCAAAAACTTCTTACCACGTTATATTGTGGGTGAAAACATGCTATATTAACCTCTTCACGCGGGCCACACACAAATGTGCGGCCTCCCAGCATCTGGGCCTAGATGCCGAGCAGCTTCACATTTGCGTTCTATTAAAAAAGGACATATGTGCCGAGAGCGCACCCCCTGCACGCTCCCAGCACACATGTCCGGTACTCACGGAGTCCCGATCTCCTCGCGTCACGGCAGTCACATTACCCTAGACCCTGCCTCCCGGCTTCTAAAACCCTTAAAGGGCCGGGAGGCACCGGCGTGAAGGGGTTAATCATTTTAATTTTATGTACAAAGGTTTGGTTACATTTCTTACTTTATTGTTTTTTTTCTTATGGCAAAGGTGGTGGTGTGTAAAATGTATTTTCCTGCATATTATTCTTGATCTTTCTAAACTTTGGTCACTAAAACCAATTAAAAGACCATTAAGCATAATAGCAATGTGTTCTTATGACCATAATTATATCTATTTCCCATTTTGCTTTAAGGAAAAGCTCAGACTCTGGAGATATGAATGACTTGGTTGATCTAATGACACAAACATTACACATGGAAAAGGACAGAGGACCACTGTCACCAGGTCCTCGTGATGAATTTCGAATCCACAGGAAATACAGAGACACATTAATGTTACATGGAAGAGCTGATGAAGGCCAAGAAGATGTCTTTTTTCAAGAGATACCATCAGGTGTGGAATCAATATCCCTTTCCTAATGAAAAATATTAGTTTATACTTGTTAGCCCACTCAGGGCAAGTAGCAATTCCTTCAGCAGTATATATCATAATGACACTTTAAAACTGAAGTTCACCATTTCCAGAAAATAGCCTATCCAATCATGGGGCTCTAGTATATATTACAAATCTGTGCAGCTTTGTAAAATGATAATTAATTTTAATATCTTGTAGGTCAGTGATGGCGAACCCGTGGCACGCCGAGCCTTATCTGTGGGCACGCCAGGAGAATCCAGCGGCGCGCTGTCTTCCCGACTGTAGTGTGCGTGACAGCCGGGTCCCAAGTGCGCATGCACAAGAAGCAGTGCTCTTTGTGAATGGTAAGGCGGTACCTGGGACACATGACAGATCCCAGAAGCCGCCGGACCAATCACAAAGCGCAGCGCTTCTCGCGCATGCGCACTGGGCATCCGGCTGTCCGACGAGCGCCCACACTACAGAAGCCGGGAAGACAGCGCGCGGCTGGATAAAGGAACAGGTAAGATCAAAGAACAACTCCGCGGAAGTAAGAGCGGGTACCTGTCAAATTCAGGTACCCGCTCCCCCTCCCTCCCCAAAGGTCAGCAGTCATCTCTGTGCTGTCCGCAGTCTCTGGTCATCCCTGTGCTGTCCGCAGTCTCTGGTCATCCCCTGTACTGTCCGCAGTCTCTGGTCATCTCCTGTACTGTCCGCAGTCTCTGGTCATCCCTGTGCTGTCCGCAGTCTCTGGTCATCCCCTGTACTGTCCGCAGTCTCTGGTCATCTCCTGTACTGTCCGCAGTCTCTGGTCATCCCTGTGCTGTCCGCAGTCTCTGGTCATCCCTGTACTGTGTCCGCAGTCTCTGGTCATCCCTGTACTGTGTCCGCAGTCTCTGGTTATCCCTGTACTGTGTCCGCAGTCTCTGGTCATCTCCTGTACTGTGTCCGCAGTCTCTGGTCATCCCTGTACTGTCCGCAGTCTCTGGTCATCTCCTGTACTGTGTCCGCAGTCTCTGGTCATCCCTGTACTGTGTCCGCAGTCTCTGGTCATCCCTGTACTGTCCGCAGTCTCTGGTCATCCCTGTACTGTGTCTGCAGTCTCTGGTCATCCCTGTACTGTGTCCGCAGTCTCTGGTCATCCCTGTACTGTCCGCAGTCTCTGGTCATCCCTGTACTGTCCGCAGTCTCTGGTCATCTCCTGTACTGTGTCCGCAGTCTCTGGTCATCCCTGTACTGTGTCCGCAGTCTCTGGTCATCCCTGTACTGTGTCCGCAGTCTCTGGTCATCCCTGTACTGTCCGCAGTCTCTGGTCATCCCTGTACTGTGTCCGCAGTCTCTGGTCATCCCTGTACTGTGTCCGCAGTCTCTGGTCATCCCTGTACTGTGTCCGCAGTCTCTGGTCATCCCTGTACTGTTAATTAGTTTGCACTACTGTACGAGTTGTTTTTTCTAAACCAAAAGCTCGATATTCAGGTTTCATTGCAGTGTTGGCACTTTGAAAGAAATAAGTTGGTTTTGGGTTGCAGTTTGGGCACTCGGGCTCAAAAAGGTTCGCCATCACTGTTGTAGGTCATTTGGGTCCCCTCAAAAGCCTGGCTAAAATAAATTGTTGCTAGCAACCCCCACATCCTGCCTTGTTACTAGATTGCAAAGATCATTGGTTTTTACTCCTGCAATGCTGGGAGTGAGCATTCAACAATTTTTACATCCTAACAAATCAGAGTGTGGGCGTTGCTAGTTAGAAGTTTTTTAGCCAGGTGTTTGAAGGGACCCAAAAGGCCTATAGGTAATACAATAAAAAATAATGACCATTTTACAAAGTTGCACAGAATTGTAGGCGCTAATGGGGCTCTTTGACTACAAAGGCTATTTTCTGGAAAAGGTGAACTTAGCCTATAACCACTGGTGCATTGCTTCCTAGACTGATACATTTTATTTACAATTTTAAAAATGACTTATTACTGCTTTTTCCAAAAAACACCTTTTACCTCTTTATTGTGAAGTATAGCATAGGTTTTAACTTTTTGTCTATGAGTGAATAGCCTCTCATCTTCAATGGTGAAATTTGTAACATCTGTGTCATATAGCGGGAAAGGGAGGGTTGCTTATTTCTGTTGATATCTACCATAACTTAAATTGACCCCTATTCCAACACATTATTCCCAATACCTAAAAAAAAACAAAAAACAAAAAAAAAAAACCCTTTAGCAACATGTTTCACCACACCAGATGACTTCCACATGGGGGAAATAACATAGTTACCGTATTTTCCGGCGTATAAGACGACTTTTCAACCCCTGAAAATCTTCTGAAAAGTCGGGGGTCGTCTTATACGCCGGTGCGAGCCGTGTGTGTCAGGGCGGCACTTTTTCGAGGGGCGGCGCGGCGCCGCCCCCCCTCCTCCTCCAACGGACACTAAGTACAGGGGTGGGCAGAGGGGCTGCTGTACCTTACCTGGCTCCGGTCCCACCACGATCCGGTCCAGGAAGCGCGGCTGCTCCTTCTTTCAGTTCGGCCGCTCGATGGTCACGCGGCCGCTCGGCTCCGCCTCCTCACCGATGATTGGGCGCCAGCACTGGAAAGGCACACAGGCAACCAATCACCGGCGAGGAGGCGGAGCCGAGCAGCCCCGCGAAAATCGAGTGGCCGAACTGGAAGAAGGAGCAGCCGCTCCTCTCCCCCACTGACACTAACGATGGGGCACTATTCCTCCTCCACACTGACACCAACGATGAGGCACTGTTCCTCCCCCACTGACACCAACGATGAGGCACTGTTCCTCCCCCACTGACACCAACGATGAGGCACTGTTCCTCCCCCACTGACACCAACGATGAGGCACTGTTCTCCCCACTGATACCAATGATGAGGCACTGTTCTCCCCACTGATACCAATGATGGGGCACTATTCCTCCTCCCCACTGACACGAATGATGGGGCACTATTCTCCCCACTGACACCAATGATGGGGCACTATTCTCCCCACTGATACCAATGATGGGGCGCAATTCCTCCCACTGACACCAATGATGGGGCACAATTCCTCCCACTGACACCAATGATGGGGCGCAATTCTTGCCACTGATACCAATGATGGGGCGCTATTCCTCCCACTGACACCAATGATGGGGCGCAATTCCTGCCACTGATACCAATGATGGGGCGCTATTCCTCCCACTGACACCAATGATGGGGCGCTATTCCTCCCACTGACACCAATGATGGGGCGCTATTCCTCCCACTGATACTAATGATGGGGTGCTATTCCTTCCACTGATACCAATGATGGGCCACTATTCCTCCCACTGACACCAATGATGGAGCACTATTCCTCCCACTGACACCAATGATGGGACACTATTCCTCCCACTGACACCAATGATGGGACACTATTCCTCCCACTGACACTAATGATGGGACACTATTCTTCCCACTGACTAATGATGGGGCACTATTCCTCCCACTGACTAATGATGGGGCACTATTCCTCACACACTGACACTAATGATGGGGCACCATCATTGGGGTCAGTGGGAGGAATAGTGTCCCATCATTGGTATCAGTGGGAGGAATAGTGCCCCATCATTGGTGTCAGTGGGAGGAGTAGTGCCTCTTCATTGGTGTCAGTGGGAGGAATAGCACCCCATCATTGGAATATCATACTGAAATAGCATACCATATTGAAATCAAATCTGATGTTTTTTTATTTGGTGTGCGTTGGAAGAGGGGTAGTCTTATACGGCGAGTATAGCTCAAACCCCATATTTTAACAGGAAAAGTAGGGGGTCATCTTATACGCCCAGTCGTCTTATACGCCGGAAAATACGGTAATAGTTTTTAATTCCTAGTGAAAATTGTTATAGCACATACCAAAATGTTTCTCCAAAAAAAGCCTGTAACTAACTAGAATCATTGCAATCAAAGTAAACCTTTCCTTAACTCTGACTGCATAAACTTTACAGTTCTATATATGGTTGAAACCTCAGACTCAGCCATCTATTAAGCCACTTCTATTGACCACTTCCACTTGTTCATGTAAATTGCATCCACAGAGCCTGTAAACAAATTACTTTTTTTCAACAGTCTAACTGCTACAAACATGAAAAAAAGATGGCACGTGCTTACTACAACAAAACTAGGCATAAATATATATTTCATTTCTACCTGATACAGATGGCCAATAATTTCTGTTTGACATTCACCACACTATTTGTGATTATGAGGCAGTAATGGTCATCCCTTAAAGGACAAGTGTACATTTAACTGCCTACACTACCCCACCCCTACCCAGACGGTTCACATTAGTCCATTGCAGAGTCATGGTTCTAATAATGCTAAAGAGAATTTTGTCCTGTTGGATGCATGCTGGAGTGGACCAGAGCTCTGCAACAGAGGTAAGTAAGTGGGGCTTATTAATGCAATTTAACTGAGATGGAGGGATTTAATACAGATGCTGGGTGCAATAACTAAAAACAAGTCATATACAAGCACACAATCAACATATAGTCATGCAAGTACCTTTTAATCAGCATTTAAACCATTACATATTCTACGCATGTGCAAGACCATCTAGCAAATGAACACCTGCCCTGGCACATCATAGCATTCACTCGGCACTCCAAGAAATAACAGAATACAACAGCAATATTCTTTCACTGTCAAAACCTCCACTTATTATCACACGACACACAGGAGGATATATCTTATAGTCATCACAATCTGCATAATAACACACACCAATAAGAGTGTGAGCATTACAGCAATATAATATATACACATCATTTGACAGCATCACATCATAGAATTAACACATTACCAAAGCTATGTGGAAGCTGGGAGGAACAAATCCCATCAGAACCAAACTGCCCAGGGGGGTCATGGGGAAGTCGTAGGCGAGACCTGTTGATGAGCCCATACAGCCTTGGCAAAAATCTCAGCGTCAGAGCGTCCTCTGGCCACGAGGGGGGGGGGGCTTCTACTGGTCTCACCCGGACTTCCGCCTTATAAATCCATTTTCTGGAAGCTGTCCAATAGTGGGCGGTGCCACACCCACCACAGGAGGAGCTAGCAGAAGGGTTCCGCAAGGATAACAGAGTCACGTTCAACCACCATATTAGTTATCTGAAAAGTCACACTTTTGCTTCTTATCTACCCCATGATTCTTTTCATCTCCCCCCAGACTTAAGGATTTCTAACTTAGGTGTCCTTAAACAGGTGTTTATCTCCTAATGTGAGGTTACTAGATGTTATAAACACATTTCATTCCATAAACAACTGTTTATCTTGCTCTCAGCAGAATATTTTGTGACTTTGTTCCTTTGACCTAGAGAAATGATACATCAGTCACTTCTCATGCTCCTGGCATTTGGACAACAATGCTTTATTGTAAAAATTACCCAAGAAACAAAGGGTCCAAGGCCAACACATTTCATAGGCATTACAGGGGGGGAGGGGGGCTAATGATATTTTAGTTAAAGGTACACCTGTATTTTAAAATGCTGTTTAGACATTTCATAGACAGGTGCTGTATAGACAGGAGCTGTTCACCCCAACTAGTCTGAGAACATTTCATTTTTTGTCATGTGCAGATAACTTAACTGTTCCTCAAAAGTTCCGCAGAATGATTGAGGCTTTGAGAACTGATGTTGTGAAGGGTCTTGGAGTGAAGGTCCTGGAACAAGTGTATGATGTCATGGATAAGGATGATGACAGACAGAAAGAGGTATGTAGGTCTTACATTGCTATACATATACTATAATATATAAACTCTTTTTTTTTTTTTTTTAGTGAAAAGAAAATTGAGCTTGGTGATGGCGGTCATTTTCATTATTCACCTCCCTACCCCTGCATTGTAAAAATAAAAACAGTGGGAAGCTGGAGGTCTGTTTCTAGAGTGCCCTGTATAAGCAGCGCTGCAGAAATAATCCTGGGTTGGCACGTTTTCACATTTGATGTCTGTGACTTTACTTGCTACATACTTGTCTGTGGTCAGAGTGTAGACAGATTTGCATAGTTGCTCCAGCATGAGAGCCACACTACTGTCAATGAACTAAAGGTCAGAAGTAGCAGCTTCTATATCGTTTCAGCACAAGTCTCTTTTTTAAGCTGATGTTTACCTTGATAGGTTATTGTGTCAGTACCCAGACTTGCTTAAAGCATTAACTTTATGTATGTTTTTAAACGATCTGTTATATGATACAATCATACATTTGTCTTAGTCATTCTGTACTCTGACCTCTTTTGGGACTACATATTAACATTTTGATTTCCTTTTTGACAAATAATTGGAGACAATGTTGGTAAAAAAAAAAAGATATCACTTTAATATTGCTTACTTTTTTCATTAGTAATTGCTAATTAATTGTCTTCACCCAATTTTACTTTCCTTTTCTTAACAACACTTCTTTATTTTCCTTTTTATTAACTTAGTTCCAGTGTTTTCTCCACCAGTGTCCCTCTTCACTGTAAAACACCTTCAGGGCTCTCTTTCCTTAGAAACTGTTTTATGGCCTGTGTTGATGGCATCAATTTGACATCAGTTTGAGAAGCTTCTGAGATCATTCAGAATTTGATTGGTGCATTTGACCTGCAGTTGATCCTTGTTTGACCTGCTTTAAGATATTCCTATAGGCTTGTGTCAAACAAGAAATCAAAAAGTGTCTATAGATTTCAAGAAGTACTAAATCATTACTAAGAATCCAAATGACAGTCCCCAAATTATCCACTTCATATGAAAGTCCCCAATAGTTCACCAGATCAATAGCAGTGCTTCAATAGTGTACATAGAATTAATAGAGTATCACATTCCAGTCCACCACTCCCATTTAATTACATGTAAACGATCGGCACAAATCTCTTTATCTGCATTCCTTCCTATGGTGTCCTTCATAACCACTGGCATTCAGTATTATTCAATCTGGTGGTTCTGTAAATGTAAGGCAGAAAAGAACTCTGATGCAATAACATAAAACCACTTAAAATTAATTAATCTTCAAATATACTACTCACAGGCAAATTTAAAATCATGAACATATCAAATCTCAAAATCATTGCATTGCAGCATCAACAGACTGTCCACCATGTCTTCTGTTAGTGTACCAGTGACACAGCATCTCACCTGACTCCTCAGTGTGTCTGAGCCTTGCCATCACTTTGGGGATGATGTCACTTCCAGTCACCGTGACGTCATTTGTCATCCCCAAAGTGACGCCAAGGATCCGACAAGCTGAGGAATCAGGTGAGACACCGGGTCACAGGCACACTAACTCATTTTGTGTAGTTTTGTATAGAGTAGGGAGGGGTTATAACATCTGGCAGATTTATATTGCTATCTGTGTTCTTATTTAGTAGTCTTACCCTCTCTGTTTGTCCTGGTGACCATTTGTATAAGAACAGAACATCATTGGAAACCCAAAATGTTACAGTTGACATTGGAAAAGGGAGTGAGGGAAAATCTTCCAGGGTAGACACCACTGATAAAAAATGATTTTCCCATGCTTTGGAGAAATTTCCTTTCATTTGTTGTGTCTCCAAGACAGGAAGTGAAAAAAAACAGCATTGACCTTCCCTATCCCCTTCCTATACACATTATGTCAGCCTCAAAATGACAGGTCTCCTCTAAAGGATAAGTTTACCTGTGGGAACATGTTACATGTAATGTATAAGAAAGAAGAGAGACAGACCTGTAGAAGGAGCAGCTAGCTCCGAGCACATAGCCTGTTTCTTCCTTTGTTTCCGACCTCTCCCTTTGGTGACATCACATCCGCCCTGGTCACAGACACTTCCGTTTCTGCTGGCAGCGTTCTGGGACCCTTCTAACACCCACGGTGGCCTCTATGGCAGTCGGATGGACTTCTGCAGGATGTGGATGATGGCGGAAAACCTGGAGATTATCCCTTACTGATGGGTTTTTTTACTTCTTATATACTTTTACTTCTTTTTTATATCTTACATACTTTTATGTATACAGAGGCTTATTAAATTGTGTTTAATACTGCACTTAGAAGGCGGCTCTCTCTCTTCTTTCTTATACATTATCTAAATAAAGTTGGCAGCTGCTTCCCAACCCGCCACTTGTAGTGACAGTGAGCTGGAGATCTCTCCAAACTCGCTATCACAATTTTTTTTAAAAAAGCAGCCATACGGGGCTCCGCCCAACAAGCTCAGAGTTCTGTGAATGGGAGAACTACAAGTACCAATAGCCTTTGCGGCTGTCAGTTTGTAGTTCTCAACTACCAGGGCGCTGTTGAGTGCTCTAAGTAGTTCATTTTTTTCTTCCTGTTAGCGTGTAATTGTCTGCCCTTGTGGGGTACGAGCAGACAGCTTACACAGATGGTCTGCAGGAGTCCTTCATTGCACCTGGGATCTGCTGATCGAGGGTGCAATGCTTTGCAGGCTCCTAATAACAAAAAAAATTATAAATACACATTTTTTTTACCTGCAAAAAGATGTGCATTTATCATTTTATTTATTTATTTTATTTTTTACAAAGGTGACCTTATCCTTTAAAATACAGTGCCATGATGTAGGTTTTAATGACATTAGTCAGAAAAGAAATTTATTCTCTATTTTTATCATTGATTTCAAAACATAACGCTTATCTTTTTTTTTCTTTTCTTGCAGTTGCATTTACAGAAAATACTTGGAGAGAAGTATGACGACTACAATCTGAAAGTGCGGCAGCTTAAATTTTTTGAAGATAATTCAAAATTTTAGATAAATAATTATAAGGGATTTATTGGAGCTAGTGCAAATGGGCATTTGAGATCAGTTTGTGGTACATTGTGAAGTGTTTGTGTTTTGTATCCCTTGTGACATTGACCTGAAGCATTAACACTGGAGGAATAAAAACAAAGCTCAAACTTGACTGTAACTGATCTAAAAAAAAAAACAAAAACATGAACTATCCCTAAAACTATTTTTTTTTTTACATATTTACAAAAAAAGATCACACTGTTCTCTTTTATTTTTTTTTTCTCTATGCAGAGGAAGTTTGAGGAGCAATAGTTTTTAATATTGCCACTTTTATACAGAAGGGATATTTAGAATCATGTTCATTTACAGAACAGTTTCACATGATAGATTTTGGAACGTTATGTTGTAATATAGACTTTTTTGGACTGTATGTTTTAATGTTCTTGTGCCTTATTCAAAACCTATCAATGTTTCCTGCCTTCTGAAATACAAAAATGTGATTTATAACATGTTTCTACCTATGACTAAAGTTTTTTGTTTTTTTTTGTCTTTGTAATAATGTTCATGTAGGTCAGCAGTCAATAACAGTAAAACCAAAATTGGGTACTGTCCATGTACAGAATGTAGTTTGTAAAGCCTCTTTATTGTTTTCCTCTCAGATGCTATCCCAGGTTACCCACAGTTTTAAAAAATTGCTTACTGGTTAAAAGGACCCTGTTGCCAGACCATTCATTTCATCAAAAATCTTCGCATATGATTATATGTGCATTTGAATGTAATATATGTATGTTATTTAACTGTAAATGTTTCCCTTGAGTAGACATCCTAAAGCCCCGATGATGCTGCTTGGCACCACCATCATAGATGTCAGCAGGCCTAGCAACCTCAGAGCTGTCACTCAAGGGATACTCTGTAGTATTCTCCTTTGCTCCTTCCCTGGCAGCTACATAAAAGTTTTTGTAGTGAGGCAAGGGTAGGGGTAGAGATGGTGGTTCAGTGTAAATTAGACACTCAGAAGAGAAGAGAGCATCATATGGCAGGATGGAGGGGACTGTTGTAGAGAATTGATTCTCCTGAAGTAGTAAAGTTTTCTGACAAGTTTAAAGGCACATTGCAAGAGATTAAAAATAATTTATGGAAAAGAAAAACATTGCACTATTTTATGCATGTAATATAATACTCATTACCTTTTTTCCATTCATTTGCATCGAAAGGAGTAGGGAGTCTTGCTGTTTCCAATGCATTGTCAGTTTTACTTTGTCCATGGAGGGACACAGGAATTCTGAAAGTCGGGTTATACTGCTATCTACAGAAGGCTAGGAAAACAGAAAAAAATGTTTTGAGCCAGCCCCTATATAGCCCCGCCTCTACACAGCATGCCTCGCTTCTTCACTAGCCATGTATATTTTTGATCTTTCCTAATGACTTTTTTCAAGATGTTTGATACACCTCATGAAACAATGACAAATAAAAGCAGCGCAAAAAAAAAGTGAAACACAATCGCAAAGTGGGAATATAATACAAAACTTCAAAAAATATACACAAATATTTAAATCATTTGACATAAGTTCACCAACTGAAAAATAAAAATTGTGATGAAGTGCAAAGTCCTTATTGATCCACCGAGATCACCACGTGAACAACATATCGATAATTGATTGAATAAAGTGCACTCAGATATCACCAAGTGCTCAAGAGGAAAATCTCCCCCAATTCAGTGTCACTCACCAGATATTGTAGCCCATCCAAACCTGATAGGCAATAGCGCTTGTGGTGAGTGTGAGCGTAGTACAGATCATCAATCAACAAGCCCTTCATCAATTAGAGATTGATATGATGGAGGGGACATCTTCCAAAGTATTACACTCCGGAATCAGGGAAAGATATGAAAGCAAACTCATAGCGTGAATCCATTAAAAATCATTTATTGAACATTTTCCTCCTGCAACCACTGAATGCCGGTGGGGGGGAATGGAGGAGAATGGAGAGGATCGGTTTCTTTATACAGTGCCTTGAAAAAGAATTCATACCCCTTTTCCACATTTTGTCATGTTACAGCCATAAGCGTAAATGTATTTTATTGGGATTTTATGTGATAGACCAACACAAAGTGGCACATAATTGTGAAGTGGAAGGAAAATGATAAATGGTTTTCAACATTTTTTACAAATAAATATCTGAAAAGTGTGGTGTGCATTTGTATTCAGCCCCCCGAGTCAATACTTTGTAGAAGCACCTTTCGCAGCAATTACAGCTGCAAGTCTTTTTGGGTATGTTTCTACCAGCTTTGCATATCTAGAGAGTGACATTTTTGCCCATTCTTTGCAAAATAGCTCAAGCTCTGTCAGATTGGATGGAGAGCGTCTGTGAACAGCAATTTTCAAGTCTTGCCACAGATTCTCAATTGGATTTAGGTCTGGACTTTGACTGGGCCATTCTAACACATAAATATGCTTTGATCTAAAGCATTCCATTGTAGCTCTGGCTGTATGTTTAGGGTCATTGTCCTGCAGGAAGGTGAACCTCCACCCCAGTCTCAAGTCTTTTGCAAACTCTAACAGGTTTTCTAAAATTGCCCTGTATTTGGTTCCATTCATCTTTCCATCAACTCTGATCAGCTTCCCTGTCCCTGCTGAAGAGAAGCATCCCCACAACATGATGCTGCTGTTTTCCATCACACGTAGCATTTTCCTTTTAGGCCAAAAAGTTCAATTTTGGCACGTCTGACCAGAGCACCTTCTTCCATGTTTGCTGTGTCCCCCACCTGGTATTTCGCAAACGGGACTTCTGATGGCTGTTTTTTTCATAAATGACTTTCTTCTTGCCACTCTAACATAAAAGCCATATTTGTGGAGTGCACGACTAATAGTTGTCCTGTGGACAGATTTTCCCACCTGAGCTGTGGATCTCTGCAGCTCCTCCAGAGTTACCATGGGCTTCTTGACTGCTTCTCTGATTAATGCTGTCCTTGTCCAGCCTGTCAGTTTAGGTGGATGGCCATGTCTTGGTAATTTTGCAGTTGTACCATACTCTTTCCATTTTCAGATGATGGATTGAACAGTGCTCTGTGAGATGCTCAAAGCTTGGGATATTTTTTTTAATAACCTAACCCTGCTTTAAACGTCACCACAACTTTATCCCTGACCTGTCTGGTGTGTTCCTTGGCCTTCATGATTCTGTTTGTTCTCCAACAAACCTCTTCACAGAACCGCTGTATTTATACTGAGATTAAATTATACATCGGTGGACTCTATTTACTAATATTGTGACTTCTGAAGGAAATTGGTTCCACTAGATTTTAGTTAGGGGTATCAGAGTAAAGGGGGCTAAATACAAATGCACGCCACACTTTTCAGATATTTATTTGTAAAAAATGTTGAAAATCATTTTCCTTCCACTTCCCAATTATGTGTCACTTTGTGTTGGTCTATCACATAAAATCCTAATAAAATAAATTTATGTTTTTGGCTGTAACATGACAAAATGTGGAAAATTTAAAAGGGTATGAATACTTTTTCAAGGCACTGTATGCCGCCTCTCCTGTCCAAGTGTAAAACAGAATGTGACAGGGAAGCCACATGGGCCCCCTGGAGTATGGGGCAGTGTTCCCATTGTGACCCATGATGCTAAACCAGTAATTTGGGGCATGTAGTAAAAACCTCTCTCAACTATGCGGTTTTACCACACCCCAAACTGCAAATATAAACAAACACTTACTGTCCTCAGCCCCCTATAAGGCTGCTTCCACACTGCAGGAAAACCTATGACTTTCCTGTGGGTTAGCTGTGCTTTGCCATAGACTTCTATTATATCTTGCGGGTGTGGTACACTTTCATAAAGGGCACCAAACCTGCAGGATATAATAGACGTCTATGGCTCAGTGCAGCTAACCCACAGGAAAGGTGCAGGTGCACTATGCTGCATCCGCAGATCAGTAGTAAAACAGCCTAATAGTGGTTAACCCCTTTTTACAGGTGCTAATATGCCCATTGCAAAAATGCAGTTTTTGTGTTTAATACACCGACCTTCTTTTCCTCTTTGCTGGTATCGCCCTCTGGCAACGACTCAGTGCACTCTCATGCTCTGGGATGGTGGGTCAGCAAGTCCAGGTTGCAATCAACGGGTTGTCAACCCCGGGCCTGTGCTTTTTTTGGTTTGAGGTTGAGGGCCACAGGTTGAGCACCGCTGCTCCAAGTGCACTCTGTAGAGTATAGCTCTGATCTTCCCGAGTCTGTTGCCATCTCTTATTCAGATTTTGCTCCTGGAGAGGTTGGTTTTGAGGCACTTGCAGATGACAAATTTACAATCTAACCTGGTAGATGCAAGTCTAAGGTAGCATGTGTTTAGCGTATCAGTCTGTTTTTTTTTTTCAAAAGGGTCTTTTAGAGCTCCCACAGCTCAAAGATCTTTCTGTTATACCTTCTGTTTAAGTCATTCCTTGAGAAGCAATGGAAACACTCCATGGGATCCTGACAGTGCCAGGCAGGAGCATTGGCATTGAGCATTATTGCCAGGGGTAAAGCTTTTTGTTTCAGCAAAGTTGAGCTGGAGCAAGCTAAATGTCAAAGAGATCAAAGTATATGAATTCATCCTGCAGAGAAATCACAAAAATGTCTGTTATCACACAACCTAACCATGCAGTAGATAATTTCCTCCACATCACTTCCGACTAGAAAAGCAACACTTTCATGGGCTTTTATCAAGCATTCTTGAAGCTTTTTCAATGCTTTAAAAACACATCATAAATGCTATAGGTGTGTTAACGAGCATTGCTTCAATCTTCATAATCAACAAGTGAGCCCTGAAAGTCCTGGGGCTGATGGTAGCCTCCACTGGAGGCAGTCCCATTTGACCAGGTTACTCCAGCCTCCTTCAAAACAACATCCTGACATCATGGGGCCAGTCAATCCAGTGTTTGGACAGACCATGCCATTGACAGCAGGACCCAGTTGTCCCTGGCTGATCAGTCGGTTTCTTCAATCGTGAAACTCTTTCCTTTTTGTCCTTTGGAAGATCCTCATGATGGATGCTAAGCTGTTAGGTTGCAGAGGAGTCATGGGCACCCTGCTGGTTGATCACAGGTGGAATCTCATCTTCCGATTAACATCCCGAAGCTTCAATTTGACTGCCTTTGCATCATTTGCTCATCATGTTGGAAGGTCAGCTGACCTAGATGCAGTAGAACAATGCAATGGCCGTAGCATACACCATCCATCAGGAAAAAAACTCTTAAGCTTTGCAGCAGCAAGACAAAAAAAATCTAAGCCAGAGACTTCAACATACCAAACTGCACATGGTCTAGGTGCTTGAAATGTTCAAGTTTTTTTTCTATTTGAAATATACAGTGAATGAAATAAGTATTTGATCTCCTGCTGCTTTTAAATGTTTGCCCACTCACAAAGAAATGATCAGTCTAAAAATCGAATGGTAGGTGTATTGTAACACTGAGAGACAGAATAGCAACACAAAATTCAAACAAATGCATGTCTAACAAATTATGCACTGATTTGCATGTTCATGAGGGAAATAAGTATTTGATCCCCTTCACAAAACATGACTTAGTACTTGGTGGCAAATCCCTTGTTGGCAATCACAGAGGGCAGACGTTTCCTGTAGTTGGCCGCCAGGTTTGCACACATCTGAGGAGGGATTTTGACCAACTCCTCTCGGCAGATCCTCTCCAAGTCGTTAAGGTTTGGTGGCTGACATTTGACAACTCGAACTTTCAGCTCCCTCCACAGATTTTCTATCAGATTAAATTCTGGAGACTGGCTACACATCCTATGTTTAAAAGGAAGTTTTTCAATTTATTCACGTTTCACATTGCACGTAATACAATACTAACCATTTTTCCCTGGTCAGCATGTTTCTCTCTTTCTTTCTTTTTTCTTCACTAATATATGTATGGTACCAATTTTTACTTGTTACAACCATTGCCAGGTTGCATTGTCGATTATGGTTTAAATATGTGGATGAGGACATAGAGGTCTCTGGGATAGACTGCACCACTTTTTTTTTTATTCAATTATGTTCTATCTAGGCATATAGTCAGCCAATAGCTGCTTCCTTTCTATAATCATAAGCAGGTAGCGTGGGAGGCTTATCCTTATATATTATATATATATTTTCCCCTGTCTTCAGTTTGTTTTGTATAGAAGACTACTAGCCACACTTGTTACTATAGGAAAGCTCACATTTAGAGGAGTACATTCTATGCTTTTGTTAGTTTAGCCTAAGGCTGGCCATAAAAGTTTAAATCTGATTGTGCAATATCTGTACAGTTTCCTTTAGATTTAACAAAACTGTGTAAGGTGAGGACCTGTTTAAATCATGCATTCAAACTGTGTTCAGTTAGGCAGGCCCTTGCACTAAACAGGTTTTTTTAGATCTGGAAAAGATAGTACAACATGTAACATAAATAGCCAGTTGGAAGGGTACGAAAGGTTGCATTTATGTTCTTCAGTTCAAATACTAACAAAGCTGTCTGTAAAAAAAAAAAAAAAAGTATTTTCTTCCTGGCTTATTATTTTCTAAAATAAAATTGTAATAATTGATAAGTATAAAACTATTAGAAGCTCATCAGTTAAAGTACAACTAAAGGCAAATGTTTTTTTTCCCCATTGTAGGTAAAGCTGGCCATACACGTGTAGATTTTCGGATGAGAATATTCGTACAAAAGTCGTACGAAAATTGTTTGAACATTCAGTGAATGGATGAATGTTGTCCACAAATTGCCTTTTGCTTTTAACATTCGAGTTTAAAATGAATGTAATTTCTGAATGATAACCACATACAGTTGTGTTCAAAATAATAGCAGTGTGTTGAAAAAAGTGAATACAGCTCAAAATCCTTCTAATAGCTTTTATTTCCATACACACAAATGCATTGGGAACACTACACATTCTATTCCAAATCAAAACATGAAGAAAAATATATCAAATTTGTATTGTTCCTCTAAAAAAAAATTGAAGAAAAGTGAATATTAGACTGTTCAAAAAATAGCAGTGTTTGTATTCTTCTTTAGAAACGCAAACATTCACTATATAAACTGAAAAATGTTTGCAGATTTTGCTTTCCTTTGAATCACTTAATTAATATTTAGCTGTATGCGCACTGTTTCTGAGAACTGCTGTATATCTGTGTTGCATGGAGTCAACCAACTTCTGGCACCTGTGAACAGGTATTCCAGCCCAGGATGATTGGACTACATTCCACAGTTCTCTGTTTCTTGGTTTTGCTGCAGAAACTGCATTTTTTATGTCACCCCACAAGTTTTCTATTGGATTAAGATCCGGGGATTGGGCTGGCCACTCCATAATGTCAATCTTGTTGGTCTGGAACCAAGATGTTGCACGTTTACTGGTGTGTTTGGGGTCGTTGACTTGTTGGAACACCCATTTCAAGGGCATTTCCTCTTCAGCATAAGGCAGCATGACCTCTTCAAGTATTCTGATGTATTCAAACTGATCCATGATTCCTGGTATGCGATAAATAGGCCCAACACCGTAGTATGAGAAACATCCCCATATCATGATTCTTGCGCAACCATGCTTCACTGTCTTCACAGCGTACTGTGGCTTGAATTCAGTGTTTGGGGGTCGTCTGACAAACTGTCTCCGGCCACTAGACCCAAAAAGAACAATCTTACTTTCGTCAGTCCACAAAATGTTGCGCCATTTCTCTTTAGGCCAGTCAATGTGCTCTTTGGCAAATTGGAACCTCTTCAGCACATGTCTTTTTTTCAACAGTGGGACTTTGCGGGGGCTTCTTGCAGATAGCTTGGCTTCACATAGGCATCTTCTAATTGTAACAGTACTCACAGGTAACTTTACACCTTCTTTCATCTTCCTGAAGCTGATTGTTGGCTGAGTCCTTGCCATTTTGGCTATTCTTCTATCCATTCGAATGGTAGTTTTTCACTTTCTTCCATGTCTTTCAGGTTTTGGTTGCCATTTTAAAGCGTTTGCGATCATTTTAGCTGAGCAGCCTATCATTTTCTGCACTTCTTTATATGTTTTCCCCTCTCCAATCAACTTTTTAATCAAGGTACGCTGTTCTTCTGAACAATGTCCGGAACGACCCATTTTCCTCAGAATTTCAGAGAGAAATGCACTGTAACCAGCATGTACAACATTTGCTGCCTTCCTTCCTTAAATAAGGGCAATAATTGCCACCTGTTTTTCAAAGAATGAATGACTGACCTCACTAATAGAACTCCACACTGCTATTATTTTGAACATGCCCCTTTCAATTAGTGATTCAATTACATAGAATCAGCAGCATGCATGTCATGACTGTTGGGTCTGTTGGATTTCTATTACTCTACTACACCTGCTAGTAAATTATTTGCCATGTAGAAATATCATTTCTACCAAAAACAGTGATTGATCAGGTTAGTGATGTCTGACTGCTATTATTTTGAACACAACTGTACATCGGCTGAAAATTCATTTGATCAAGAAAAGTTTTCCTTCCTGCCCCTTCGAATTTTCCCATCACTGCGGTCGAAAACAAACATCGATTTTACCCCACTAACGATTAGAAATCAAATGAATATCCTTGAAATGAAAATTATTGAACGAAAATCTATACGTGTATGGCCAGCTTAAGGCAGGGTGTATAACATGTCAGGTTTTTTTTTTTTGCCATCTGTGTCCTGTTGGGGAGATTTCTCTTCACTTCCTACCCCATAGCCACAACAGGAAGTGAGAGAAAATACTGGTTGTCAACAGAACTAGTGTCCCTGTTGAAAGATCTCCTAGTGGGTCTCATGGGACCTGGGGGAGGTTGAGGGGCATAGTGGATCACTATGGGAGCTGGGTGACGCTATGAGTGGTAAGGGGATCTGTACGTGGCTGGAAGCCCCTGGGGAGTGTGGCCATGGCCCAGTGGTTTAGAAGTGCATTTGATGCAGCTAAAGGAAACTACTACTTGCATCACAATACAAGTATCCACCTGGTGACTGCATACAGTTAATTACTAAAGCTATCTATGTAATCCAAAACATCATATTTTTGTCAGGATATTTAACAGGTAAACCAATCACATGAAAATACATTTAAAGAATAAATAAGTGCATTCAATTTATTTTTTCTGTCTGTTGTACGGTTTTAATTCACCCAAGAAAAACATTAAAAAAAGCATAACATAGCAAAAAAGAAGTGAGACAAATCATAAACAATAGCGTGGCCATTTTATTGGACGTTTATACAATACCATAACAATCTCTATCAGTACAATTTTCTGCTTAGCAGAAAGAATATCAGTTCAAGTCCATTTTTCACTGATGGTCATGTGACTTGGTGGTTGGGCCCTTAAGCATAGAAGTTACTTGTGCTTTTTGGATTTTTTGTCTTGCTGTTTCTTGTCATCTGTAGCACTGTCCTGGACGGGAAGCCATTTTAGTGGATGGCGACGATACATTGGCCAAGGAGGAAGTGTTAACTGCAATTTAAAGTGAATATTAAGATCATCTGTCACTTCATTTAAAAATCTTACTACCCTTCAAAAAAAAAAAAAAAAAAAAAGACAGCTTTGGATAGTAAAATAAAGAGTAAAAGATAAAAATAAACATACCAAGCAAGACACAGCAAAGCCAGCAATCACTATGTATACTGTCCAGCCAAACTGTTCAATCACAAAGCCATAGATGAAGCCGACAACCTGAAAGAAACATCATTGCTAATTAAGTCAGTCCTGTCAATCATTACCTTCATAGCTATCATTTAAAGGAAAGCGGATAAAAGAAACACATTCTGCCACTGCTTGCAACTGAAATTGCTACAGCTCTGTGCCAAGCTGACCTAATAGCTTGAAAACTAGTAGTTGCTGACCTTCAACAAGCAAATCAGGAGAAAAACGGTCTTCTTAGAATTGGGTCTGTAGTGACACCCTCACGTATTTTTTCCTAAAGGATAAGTTCACCTCTTGGACAAAAATAATAAATGCACATTTTTTTTGCACGTAAAAAAATGTGCATTTATTATTTTTGTCCAAAGGAGCCTGTAAAGCATTGCACCAGCGATCAGTAGATCGCTGATGCCATGCAGGTCTCCTGCAGACCTGTCAGAATATCTGCTTGCGTTACGGGATGTACAAGCAAGCAGATATTCTGACAGGAAGCTTCAAAGAACTACGATGCTCCATAGTGCCGTGGTAGATCATTGAAAACTACAAACCCACAGCCGCTAAGGCTGACAGGACTTGCAGTTCATTGATTCACAGAATGAATGACGCGGCCGTGTGGGTGGAGCCTCACATGGCCGCACTGTTTTCAAATCTGACAGATAGTACGGGAAGAATTCTCCCCGTATTAGCTGTCAGAGGGAGGGGGCAGCGGGCACGGCTGCAGCTATGGGAACATGTCACATATTCCACCCTAAAAACAGATGGAACATGTAACATGTTCCTAAAGGTGAACTTATCCTTTAAGGCCCCTTTTCTTTACCAACTACTAAACTGCAGAAAAGTACACTTCCTGTTTCAGTCACTTGACAGGAAATATGGGAAAATCTCCCCAAGGGGACACAGGCAACAATTAAAAATGACAGTACTTTGGCACACAGAGGTGCCTATTTTGGACTCCGAGGATTGGGAGGATATATGGGAGCATCCTGTGCAGCAATTGGTTTCTACTCGGGACCGATTAATTCAGTTCAAAATTCTTCCCAGAATATATTATACTCCCTAGAGGCTACACCGGATGTTTCCAGCTCACCCTTCTAGATGTTGGCGTTGTTCTGAGGATCCAGCACCATTTTTGCACATCTTCTGGAGCTGCCCTGTTATCCAGAGGTTCTGGGCAGATGTAGTTGACACTATATCCTCTATAACTACTATTTTCATACCACTGTCTATTGAGGTCTGTCTGTTGGATTTGGTTCGGGCCTTGGCTATCTCTCGCGCCATGAGAACCTTGATTGGTTTCTTGCTTTTTTTATGCTCGTAAAGCGATACTCTTAAAGTGTAAGTCCCCTCATACCCGCACATCCAGCTTCTGGAAACATTTGGTTAATACGGTCCTCCCACTATATAAATACACTTATGAATCTAGGGAGTGCCCTGCTAAATTTACTAAGGTGTGGCATATTTGGACTGATTCTTGAGAATTGGTCCCTTCCAGCTCTGATCAGGATTGCGGTATGGATTTGTATCTCTTGTCATAGGTTACTTTGCTCGGTGTGGGATCCCCAACAGTCTTCTTTCCGTGGGAATTATTTTCTGCCATAATTAAGTCCTGTGATATCATCAGGTGCGGTTGTCGTTTATTGTTGTTAACCTTACTTTGTTCATTGTTTTTTTTTTTTCTTCTTCTTTGTACTGTTTTGTGACTTGATCAAGCCTGGGTATGCCCAATAGGCATTGTTTTGTATTCTCCACTCATGAAAGTCAATAAAGAGAATTAAAAAAAAAAAAAAATGACAGTACTTTAAACCCATCTCTAATCTGTAGAAAGTTAATATAATTAATAGATAAAGATAATCTTCCTAATTTCCAAGCTCTAGCCTCTTCCCCAATCCCTCCTGAACATCACCACTGTCTGCGAAGGTCTGTAGTACAACTTTGCCTTACATGGGCAAAGCACAGAAGTACTGCTAAGCTGTACACCAGGCAAATATATATATAAAAAAAAAAGAAAAAGACCCAGGCAAATGCAGCTCTACAGTATATTAATGAACACACCATCAAATGTGTTTTTTTTAAATGCAAGCAATAGGCCTGAGCCCACTTCTTGTGAATACTGGCTGCCTAATGAACCCGTTTTCACAGGGCAATGGTGGGCATGCATCCTGGGCTCAGGCTGCGATTTTACCTGAGCTCTTTTTGTGGATTATACTGCCAGTGGGTGCAACAAAGAGTGACTTGTGTCCCTTAGTGAAGAGTAATGAGTTGTATTAATCCCTGCTGCACCAGAGGATAATGGAAGTGTGAGGGGGGGGGGGATGGAAGAAGATTTCTACAAACAGAAAAGGAATTAGCACAAGGGACCCATCCTACCCATCCAACTGCAAGTTATGTGCCTTGTGCTGATTGTTCTGTCCTATTTTAGCTATACCTATGCTTTCAAAAGCAATACTCTAACAATTAGTTACTTATATTTTGAAGCACAAACACAATCATTGTATGTTGTTTCACTCGTAAAATTTTATGGTTTTGTTGCTGCTGAAGACGTGAAGATTTCAGAAAAATGGATCATGAATTCATATTCATACAATTTGGAGAAAATGTCAGAAGAGGAAGAGCTGAAGAAGATCCTATTAATTTGTGGACAAATCAAGCTTTTGAAATGCAATTTGAAAGCCAGGTTTGGAGGACCTTCGTTACACAGCCCTGGGTATGTTCCCAAGACTTGGTGGGCAAAACACTGTGGGGTTGATTTGCTAAAACTGGAGAGTGCAAAATTTGGGTGCAGCTCTGCATAGAAACCAATCAGATTCCAGGTTATTTTGTCAAAGCTTAACCGAACAAGCTGGAGTTAGACACTGATTGGCTACCACGCAGAGCTGCACCAGATTCTGCACTTTCCAGTTTTAGTAAATCAACCCATGTCCTTTCATTTCATTTGCAACAACATACTTGTGTGAATCTGAATTCAGTTCTATATTGCATCTAGGAATGGTCTTAATCCAGGAGGTAGACCTGCAGATCGCAGTTAGCAAGCAAAATTCCATATTTTGACTAAATTATAAGTGAGAAACAGGAGCAAACACATCCACGGGGTTATTTTAGTAACCTCCTTAGCGGTTTTCCCGAGTGTAGCTCGGGGTAAAATTTCAATACCAAGAGCGGTAACCCCAAGCTACACTCGGGCTTACCATGCGGCGTTGCTCAGGGGGTCCCTGCAGCACTTACCTTGTCCTTCGCTCCCACGATGTGTTCCCTGCAGCGTCCCCGGCCATCTCCTCCGGCTTCCGTGTTCCGGTCCCTTGACGTCGGAACGTACGGGCGCCGGAACCAGCGGGAAATTAGAAATTTTAAAAAAAATTTCATTTTTGCTGTCATTGCTGTTTCAATGCATTTCACATATATTTGGTCCCTACTGCTTTGTCCTGTGCCCTGCCTGCATTTTGACTGTTCTTTAGAAAAGTCTATGGCATCCAAAAAGCATCCCTTTACATCAAAAGCGGTTTTAGAACAGGGATAGTAAATCAGAACCACTTGCAGAATTGAGTGATGATTCGTGGGGAAATTCGTCATCAGACACTGAAAATGATTTTGCGACTTTGCTCAGCGATGTGCGAATTTGCCTCTGTATTTCAAATTTCAGTGTTTTTGGTTTGATATTATTGAATTTATTATTATTTTTTATGATTATTTATAAAATTATAATTTATGATTTCGTGTTTCAAGTTTTATCATCACCGGAATGTTTACTAGACTCTTGTTCGTACAGATTTCAGTGAGTTATTCCTAAAAATTACAGCCTACAATAAAAAACGACATATTTCCATGCAAAAAAATGGTACCGCTTTCAGCACAAAAAAATCGGAAAGAATCATACCGCCGAGGAGGTTAAAGGCAAATAGACTGTGCAGTTATACTCTTCAAGGGCATTTGCTCCAGAGCTTAGAAAATAAGAAGCCTCACTTTGAATACCCAGAATACCTAGTCACATGCAAGGAAAGAAATAACTGCTTGCATATACTTGGATGATGGAAGTCAGCAGAGCTTCCCTTCATTTACTAACCTCTGGAGCAAATGCCCTTGCATAGTGCACAGTCTAATTGCCTTTAGTAAATCAACCCCGTTGCATTTTATGTTCACAAGTAGGATTGATTTTGCCTTTTACAATTTTTTTTCCTGATTAAATTAGAATGTAAATGCTCAATTGTTTATGGTTCACAAATTAGAAAATAGATATACATACTCAAATCTGATTTTACTTTTGTAGAGGAAGCGAACATTATTCAAATATTTCCTAAGGGTGTGGGGCATACAAAAGTTTGGGATCCAATGGTGATATTTAAAGTGTTACTAAACCCAGGACCCTGCATTCACTATATCTAGTCTCCCACAGTACACAGAACATGAAAAAGCAATTATTTAAGCAAATATAAAGTGCTAAATACCTTTTCTCATCAGCAGTTAGAGCAGTCTTGTGACTTCTATCAGTATCCAGCTGAGCACCGGTTAAAGCTTGTAGGAGGAGTTTTCATTCTCCTCTAACTGCCCTATGAGATTGCATAACCCCTGATCCTCTGTCTGGACAGTGCTGATCACATGCACTCTCCCAAAAAAAAGAAAAAAACTCTAGCAGTAGACACCAAACTGAGCATGTGCAGAGTGTCCCCGAGGGTGTGTTCTATCAGGAGATGAAATGAGGAACGTGGAAGAAGGGGAGGATCAGAGAAGACATGATCAAACATCCTTTTTACACAATGCAGAGGATTAACCCCTTAAGTTCCACCGTGAATATAACAGGCATGCTTTACTGCATATACAGACAGATTTTACTGTTCTGGGTTTAGTAACACTTTAAGTGAGCTGCAGGATTTATCCTACACCACATGTTCCCATTGTCTGAACTATTTGGGATTGCTAAACCTATACTAACAATTGCAGAATTGTATAGTTTTTTGTTTTTGGTTTAAATACATAAGTGGTTCTCTATTGCAAAATATAGAGCTGAATTCTCACATAATGTCAGTGGCTCAATGGTAGTTTAGCTTGCAAAGGAAAATATTCCTCTTTTTTCTGGTCACACTTCAGTTGTCTCATATCGTATCCTAGTGTTTCCTGAGGATAACAGTTGTTCTTTTTTTTTTTATAAAACATTATAATAAAGCAACCTTCATACAATGTATGCATTATATTTAAATAACATTTTTCCAGATTTTGATGTGTCCATTTAAAAAGTAACAAATTAAAGTCTATACCCCACTAAGACTATAAGAGCCAGACGTTTGATGTAAACAGATCAACCAGTATATTTAGTTTCTGAAAGTGTCTGCAGACAAATTAAAGTGGAACTACACAGTATCTCAGCTCCACAAACTAAAAACACTATTTAATTCATTTTTAATGTTCAAAGCAAACTCCTCCATCCATCCATACTTTATTTTGCTGAGAAATCACTTTGAAAAACAGCCCCCTAGCATTACTGGTCATGGGCAGATGATTAATATAGCATTTACTTCCTGGAATTCATCTACCTATAACTCAGGCATGCAAACAGGAGGGTGTGCTTAGCTGAGAAAACCCCTCCTCCCATCCTGAAGACTCCTGGGATGTATGACATCATTTACCTAGGCATGGAAACCAGGACGTAACTTAAGAAATAAAAAAAAAAATTAAAACAAGAAAATATGATATACTTTTCTGTCTATAGTATGTACTAATGCTAGCAGTATAACAATTAAAAATAGTCAAATGTTGTCTGAAAGAGTGATGTTGTGCTTCAAATGCACACACATTTTATAGTAGGAAGATATTTACTTACTGCTGAAAAGAGAATTACTCCTTGGAAGATCTGCTCCGCAAGTTTTTGGCCTTTGTAGTCCTACAAAAAATAAAATGTATAAATGTCAAACATAGATATATGTGTCAAAACCTTCATTCAACCTGTCCACAAGCAAAACACCTTGATATTAGTTCTGAAAGGTGTGCAAGAGGGGTGATATCCCGGGAGGTGTCTGTAACATGGAACATGATTTGGCATTGCTGGAAGATTGGTCAAAGAAGTGGAAATTGCAGTTCAGTGTTTCTAAATGTAAAATAATGCACCTAGGGAAAAAGAATCTTGCATGGTGCACCAGACCTAGGGAGACTGGCAGTTGTTTTGTGTTTCTTCCATTTGCAAATGATTGCACCAGCTGTTGTCACCTTCTCACCAAGCTGCTTGGCGATAGTTTGGTAGCCCAGTCCAGCCTTGTGTAGTTCTACAATCTTGTCCCCGACACCCTTGGACAGCTCTTAGGTCTTTGCCATAGTGGAGAGTTTGGAATCTGATTGTTTGATTGCTCCTGTGGACAGGTGTCTTTTATACAGGTAACAAAATGAGATTAGCAGCACTCCCGTTAAGAGACTGCTTCTAATCTCAGCTTGTTACCTGTATGAAAGACACCTGGTAGCCAGAAATCCTGCTGAATGATAGGGGATCAAATACTTATTGACCTCATGAACATGCAAATCAGTGCATAATTTGTTAGACATGCATTTCTTTTGAATTTTTTGTTGCTATTCTGTCTCTCAGTGTTACAATACACCTGCCATTGATTTTTAGACTGATCATTTATTTGCGAGTGGGCAAACCTTCAAAATCAGCAGGGGATGAAATACTTATTTCCTTCACTGTATATCTTTAATTAGACCTCATTTAGAATACGGTGTCCAGTTCCGGAGACCTCACTTACAAAATGATATTGATGAGATAGAACAAGTCCAGAGATGGGTAACAGAAATGGTGAAATGGTCTGGAGGATAAAAAAATATCTTCAGGAACTTAACATGTATTTTCCTTGTAATCATGGGCTATCATTCACCTGGCTTATTGTTGGGGTAACTGCTCTGCAGAGCAATTACCCCAACATAAGGCCAGGTGAATGAATACATAGGCATAGGGGAACTGATCAGCCATGACACTACAAACTGCAGCCATAACATGCAAGCCTGTCATTACAAGGATGATGGAAATGTAAGGAGATGTTTGCCTAAGGATTGGAACCCTATCTGTGATATACTGGAGGGAGAGTCCAGGGTGTACTCTAAAAAGGCTTGCGATTACTCTATTGAGGGTAATTGTATTCATTTCAGCTATTTACAAGTGTTCACAATTTTATTTTGTGAGTGTATACAGAATGCTCATATATATATATATATATATATATATATATTACACGGAGTGATTTCACGATTTACGTGTTGCTCACGGTTTGAATCTCTTTTTGCACATAATTTTATTTGTAAAGTATATACTTATTGTTTGGTAAAGTATATACCTATTTATATTGGAGGTAATACACAACTT
Source organism: Staurois parvus (assembly GCF_062004578.1). Taxonomy (NCBI): domain Eukaryota; kingdom Metazoa; phylum Chordata; class Amphibia; order Anura; family Ranidae; genus Staurois; species Staurois parvus. The sequence continues at coordinate 8,727,881 of NW_028318078.1, forward strand.
ATCTGGATTTTTGGGGACATTGAAGATGATTTAAAAAAATCTAATGTTTGCAAATTTAGGCCAAAAATGTATTCTGCAAAATGTCCTTGCTATAAAAAAAAAAATTCCAAATATGTGTAAGTTAATTGGTTTACGTGAAAGTAAGGGCTCGTTCACACTAGGCTGTTTTACCAACGCTTGCCAAACGCCCCTATAGCGTTTGGCAAGCGTTGGTCCGGCGTTTGCGGACGCAAACGCTCCCGTTAGAACAGCACCATGTGCTGTAATGTGCAGAATTGGCAGAGGCGTTTGGGAAGCGGTAAAAACGCTTCCCAAACGCCTCTCTGCCGCCTGCACACAAGGCTAGTGTGAACGTAGCCTTATAGTGTGTACAAATGGCGTTATAGATACTGGGATTTTTTTCCCCTACTAGTAATGGCGGCGATCAGTGACTTTTCGCGGAACTGTGGCGGGCATTCTGACACTGGGGGGGGAACTAACTTGGTGTCACTGACATCCCCAGTGACACCAATACAGTGATCAGTGCTAAAAAACAGCACTGACACTGTACTAATGACACTGGGCAGGTATGGGTTAATGTGAAGGGCGATCAATGGGTTAACTGTGTGTAGGGAGTGTTTTACTAAGGGGTGGGGGGGTGTGCTTCACTATAAGTACACTGATCAGGATGGCTGTGCTGTGCACAGCCATCCCGAGCAGTGTGCCCGAGCTGACGGAGGAAGAATTTTTGTAAACAAAACAGTCTTCCTCCCCGTTGGTGATTGTCGGTAATCACCGGACGCCTGCGGTTAACCACTGGCTGGTGATTGACATCCGTGGCTGCGAATGGCAGCGTGGGTAGGGCGCCCGTGTCCCCTACCTGGAAATTCAAAATCATGTTTATATACGTGATTTTGCGCACCCGTGCCGCCGTATAGCTGTATATCTGCTATACAGCGGAGGGTAAACAGTTAATGAACCAGTGTGTGTGGTAGAGGCAGAGCTTTGCTTCCTTGGGTCAGAGCCTCCAGCAAGGAGAATGGTGAGCAGCACAGTAGTGACCTCAATAAATCCCCTAAGACCAGCAGGCAGAGGCAGCAGTCCCTGACTTCTCAAACTGTCAATATACATCTATGAGGCTGTAGGCACAGGAGTGCCTAGGCACCCTCATATACCAGAAAGTGCACTGCCATTTTTAAGGAGGAATTCCAGAGTACTGTCTAGGCACAATTTACATTTCTAGATGTTCCCTATATCATATCAGATATTCACTTTTTAAATTTAAGTCCACTTTAATGACTACAAAGAACACACCCTGTTCTAAGGGTAATGGGGCCTAACCAGTACTAGTTGGTGTACCTATAATGTAGCCACTGAGTCTGCCATATAGATTGTGAAAAACAAAATGGCAAAAAAGTAACCTTTTCAAAAATAAAAAGATTCCCTAATTAAAATAATCAAGATTGTAAGTGTAAAGAAGTAACTGGCTGTTAGGATTACATTCTGTACAGATATAACATATTACTGTATGTTGGACAGAAGGAGAAATCTGATAGTTTTAAGAAAGAAGGATGATACACTTGAAATACACCTCCTCCTGCCTGATGCTGGAAGTTGGGTAATGCCCCATTACAGCCTAGAAAGCACTTATGGATATCACTATGGAGATATCTCCATTATATCCGATTGATTATCTAAAATGATTACAAAATGATTTTCAACCTAAGTACCCCTAAGCTTGGAAGGCCAGTGCAGATCTCCTGACACAGATAAAAGGTTGCAAAATTGTGTCAACAAACACATAAAAAGTAATAATGTAACAAATCCATCCTAAAAAGGTCCCGCTTAAAAGGAACCTAGATTATTTTTTGGTCAATTTTAGGTACATAGTTTGTAAGTCCTCATGCACACTGGACGTTTTTACAGCAGATGTTTTTGGCCTTTAGCATTTTTTCTACAGCCAGTAAACTCCCCAGCATGTTATCCTATGTGTCCATGCACAGACTGTAATCAATGTTTTTGGCAGGGGCGTTTTTTAGCTGGAAAAAAACCCCAGAACTAGTGGGTTTCTAGAGGAGTTTTTTTAACTGTAAAAACGCTCTAACGCATCAAACCGGCGTTTTTGGACGTTTTTATAAGCCAAAAAATATTTTTTTTGGTTAAAAAAAAAAACGCTAAAATTTATTTATTTTTGTCATTTGTATAAATTCTGTATTTTACCAATATTTATCAAAACTGGAGCCGACTGAATCTGGAGTAGCCGAGCATGGCAACCAATCAGCTTCTATCTTCAGCTTGTTCAGTTAAAGTGTTACTAAACCCAGGACCCTGCATTCACTATATCTGGTCTCCCACAGAACATGGAAATACAATCATTGTAGTAAATGTAAACTGCTAAATACCTTTTCTGATCAGCAGTTAGAGTAGTCTTGTGACTTCTATCAGTGTTCAGCCGATCACTGGTTAAAGCTTGTAGGAGGAGTTTTCATTCTCCTCTGTCTGTCCTATGAGGCTGCATAACCCCTGACCCTCTGTCTGGACAGTGCTGATTGGCCCTATGCTGATCACATGCACCCTCCAAGAAAAAAAACCTCTCTAGCAATATACACCAAACTGAGCATATGCACATTGCTTCCTAGGGCTTGGGGACTGTGGAAGGGGAGGATCAGAGAAGACAGGACCAAACAACTCTTACACACAATGTGGAGGATTAACTCCTTAGGTTTCACAGTGAGTAATAACAATCATGATTTACTGCATATAGAGACTGATTTTCCTGTTGTGGGTTTAGTAACACTTTAAGTAAAATCCCTCTTCATGCTTCTATGTCCAATACGTGCTGGGCTGCCTAATCAGAAAGCCCAGCACTATGTCCTTGTTCACATCTGAGTGATGCAGAATCGTGGACTCTGCTCATGATTCCGGATCTCACTAAAATCACATGAAAACAGGTAAAAGTAACGGATGTTTTGTCACATGACAAAATAACCGAAAAATAATCCAAAACACCCAATAAAAAAAGTGTCAAAGTTACTCCCAAAAAAAAAAATAAAAAGGTACAAGAGCTTCTTTGGCGCATTTTTGAAGCGAAGGCAAGCCCATGCAACTGAATGGGCTTCCCGATGCCCTATATGTCCTGTAAAGAAACAACAAAAAAACACACCAAAAACATGATGCACCCGCATCGTTAGATATGAACGGTGCCTATTACTGCACTTGTTGCCTGCATTGCTTTTGCTAGGCGTATTTCTCTCCTCTGAGTCATTCAGCTGTATGTAACCCCAGATCCTGCTTCTCAGTGAATAGTAACAGTACAATATTAAAGAGGAATGTATATTGTTTTTAACCCCTTGCCTACCGGGGACTTTTACCCCCTTTGTGCCCAGGCCAATTTTCAGCTTTAAATGCTGTCACACTTTGAATGGCAATTGCGTGGTCATGCAACATTGTACCCATATGAAATTTTTATCAATTTGTTTTCACAAAAATAGAGCTTTCTTTTGGTGGTATTTAATCGCCACTGGGTGTTTTTTATTTTTTGCACTATAAAACAAAGTTTTTGTTTGTTTCCATTATAAAATTTAGCAAAACAGGTAATTTTTCTTCATCACTGATGTGCGTTGATGAGACTCCACTGATAGGCAGCACTGATTGACAGTGATAGGCACAGATAGGCAGCACTGATATGCACGGATAGGCTGCACTGATATGCAGCAATGACGCGCGCTGATTGGAGGAGCTGACTGATGGCACTGATGGGCAGCACAACTGGGCACTGATCATCAGTGCCCTGATGATCAGTGCAGATGTCCTCTGTGTCATTTGCCGGTTATCGGCAGTGCTTTCCTCCTGCTGTGACAGCGTGAGGACAGTGCAGCCGATAACCAGCAACTGTATTTACATTGTGACCTGCTGTGATTGGCCTTTTACCTCATCATGTGATCAGCTGTGTCCATAGGACACAGCGATCACGGAAAGCACTGGGTGCATGCCGCTGGAGGAAAGGACGCGTTCTGGGAGGACTTCATATGACGCCCTTCCAGAACTGGACAACGCTGTAGCCGTCTTTCGGCTGTAGAATGGCTGGCAAGTGGTTAATCCCCCCCTCTTATCTTCTTTGCTGGGCTAGATGCATACTCACATGACTAGTGAATCCAGTGTTGATCTGCTGTGATCTGCCAATCCTAGGCCACGCGCTAGGTTTTGTGCTGCCATCATCCTCTCTGAAGTCATTGGAAGCGGACTGTATCTTCCAGGTTCAGGCATCCGGTCCTTGATGACCTCCCTCCTCCAGCATTGTGTCTGCCATCTATCAGATGCTTTATGGAATCCAACGCCTCCTGCGATGTGTTGTGCATATCCCAGGATCAGGTCCACATCATTTCACCTTGGCGAGAATGGAGGTGGGGGAGGGGGGCATGCCAGAATGGGAAAGGTGGTTATAACAGTGCAAAGTGTTTTTGCTCTGAATGTCCACTTTAGGGCTAGGTTCACATCTATGTGTTTTTTGTGTGCGTTTGCTGAAGCACAGAAACACATTACAATCCATGTAACATGATTTCCTATATGTCCCTTTCATATCTATGCAGTTTCCAGCAATGCATTTTTTGGAAAGGTGCAGGGACTTTTTTTCACAAGCAGGACGGTGCATTTCAGGTTCCATAGACTTCAACGGAAATGAATCAAAATGCATTAAAAAAGCCTGTTTTGTTGCGTTTCTGGTAGGGTTTTGTGTTTAATAACCAGTCTCCTCTTCCTACAAAAAAATATTAATGAAGCTTAAAAAGAAAAGTATAAAACGTGATTTGAAATGTGTGAAAAATGTGCTGCAAAAACACATCAATCGAACATGAACAGATTTGAACCTAGCCTTAAAGCAGTATTAAACCCAAAAATGAAATATACTACAGTTTGAGATGTAGTGGTTGCATTAGTTTTATTTTTTAGGATTTTTTCTCTCTGTTTTCACCCAGTGATCTGGCCAGTAACACACCTCCTGTATTAAAGTGCCTCCACTCTGGATGAAGGAGCACAGGGGGCACGTTCCGACAGCAGCATTGTCAGTTTGGGAGGAGAGAGTGTCAAATGTACTAGCAGATTTAGATACACTAAAACTGAACCCGAACTCCAGATCACACAAGCATTTTTTCCTTTAGGTATAAAGGCTTTACATGAATAAAAGCTGACCATTGTAAGCACCCCTGTCAGTGGTAAATGGTTTGTCTCGACTCCCTAAGCTGCTACATTTGTAGGAGAGCTTGTCCTGTTGAAAAACAACAGACTTACTGGCAGGGTCACCAGGTGAAAATAAAGGAAAGAAAACCTAAATAAATAAAACCAATGCAGTTATCACATCTAAGAATTGGTAAGCTGCAATAAAATAATTTTTTGCTTTTGGATTTAACACTGCTATAGGCAGAACTAAAGCTGCAGATACTCTGGTTGTCTGCAAGGTCCCCCCGTATCTTCTCCCTGACTTCTTCCAGATATTGGCCTTTGGTTATCTTCATTGGCCGGTTCTGGGCAACGTTGAAGTCCATGCACGTGCAGGAGGCAGTCATCCTAGCACAATGGCAGTGTGCCAAATGTAAACTGAGCTGTGCATGAGTACATTGTAGGACTGTAAGCAAGCAGGTAGGTTGATCGCAAAACAAAGAAAGTATTTTCAGCAGTAAACTGCCTGCTCGTAATTCTTCTAAATCTGACTTTAGTTCTGCTTTAGCGAACAGAAAAACTAGCATGACCCTATATTTGTACCACAATATACTGCATGTGCACAATGCCGTGTACTCATTGCCTGCTAATTAGTGCGCTGGGGTGCACCAGAGGCTTATGCAGGCCATAGAAAGGTCATTTTTTTGGCCGATTTTTCGTCCGCACGAAAAATTGGCCGATATTCACGCCGTTAGTGGGGCCCGCCCGTCAGCTGTTTTTCGTGGATCGTCTCGTTTGCTTTTATCTGTCATGCTGGAAAATCCACGACGGTGGCAGCAACCGCGACGACCAATTTTTCATTTATTGGCCGACAATTCAGCCGATAAATGGCCCGTCTATGGCCTGCCTTAGTGGTCAGCATGTCTGCCTTGCAGCACTGGGATCTTCAGTTTGGATCCTGGTCACGGCACCTACTGCATGGAGTTTGCATGTTCTCTGTGTGCTTTATTTCCCATGCTCCAAAAACATGCTGGTAGATTGTCTCCTGTTTATATGGGCCTCGTTATGTCTATGTAAGTCTGCGAGCTAGGACCTTAAACTGTGGGATCCTTGAGAGTAGGGATGAGGTCAGGTGAGTTTGGACAGTCCGAATGTGCCTGAGCCAGGGATCACAGCCAATCAGAGGCAGTGGTGACATCCCCCACCACACAGTCACTGTATGCAAGGGTTGGCTTTGACAGCTTCCTAGCAGAATAGTTCAGGTGGGTCCCTACTTGAGGGATGGACAATATGTTGGCATTATATAATACCTGTAATAATAAAATTTCAGAATGAATAACATGACATTGCAGGCTACGTGTTCACTGCTTGTAAAACATCTAGAGACGGCTGATGATGTCTGTATTGCTGTCTGCGTCTTAGCATCCCCATGACATCTGCTTCCCCGATTTCTTGCAAGGGGGTCATAGGGATAGGAAGGGTTGAATGATCTTCCCAAAGGGGTCACAGGGACAGGAAGTGTTGGAAGATCTTCCCAATGGGGTCACAGATACCATCAAAAATACTAACTTCTTATCTCTGCCTTACTTCATCCAAAACTAAATTTAGAAAAAATATATGTTATGTTTGCAACTTGTCTGTCATTGAGTGTACTCTTTAGTATACAGCATTCTAGTGCTCCATGTACTCAGAGGTGTATGTGTACTTCATCCATCCATCCCCCATTCTGGGGTGAGTCACCCCCTCCCCCACCAGGGCTCAGCTTACCATCTGGGTGGGAATGGAGGCGAATATGTCCAACATTGTTGCAGATGCTCCGGCCTCTGTCACACAATCGGGTCCCAATCCGGAAGTTCTTAGACCACCAAGCAGCGTCAGCCCTACGAAGGACCCGTATAGGTGCCCAGGTGGTGCCTGATGGAAAGTGAACTGAACAAAGCTGTCTCGTAAACCGTAACAAACACCAAGTATAGCTTTACTTGTCAGAAACACTCAACAACTTGTGAAATTCCACCCTCGATCTCAGTATTAGCTGTGGAATAACGGAGAGTTTGATAGGGGTCTTCGATCGCCATCTTTCCTCAGGGCAAACATTAGAACTTAGCACATGGCTCAAATGCTTGTGAGCACCTAAAATACATACAGTCATGCTAGGTTGTTCTACATCAAGACAAAATAAACATATGCAAAGAATACAATGTAATTTAAGGCATTATTGTAAGACACTGCCCACATCTAAGATGTCCGCCAAATCATCAGGAAGTCTAATTGAATAGGTCATGTGGAGTGTAGCGGAGTCATGTGATTGGTCCAGGGGGTGTGTCCTTGCTGTAGCTCTGCACAGATGTTGAGTTGGCAGTTTGGCTGCATGTAGTTGTGTGCGGGAGGCGGGGCTTCGAGGCGGCGGTGAGTTCGCTGTATGTATCTATATGTGTACATATGTGTGCCTGCAGTGCAGCTATAGGCGCCTTCTGTTATTATACATCTCTATGGAGGGAGCATGCACTGCGTGTCTGCAGGAGAAACACAACCTCCCACTTGTAGTGGAAGTGTCCCAGTGTGCACTCTTCTCATGGGACATGCTGGGTATCGGGGTCCAGAGCAGCTGCTGAGCCACTTCCCTCCTGGCCTACCTCAGTATTCCTCATCACAGATCTCTACCTACCAAACACTGCCTGTTCCATTGGGCCGGTTCACGCTGGAGCGTACGAAGTCCCCTGCATTCAGGATTATTATATCGAGTTTATATAGCGCCAAAGGGTTTGCTCAGCGCTGTACAATAGAGGGGGGGACAATACATGAAACAGAACAGCAACAACAACAGTACACGAGGGGTTAGAGGGTCCTGCTCTTTAGAGCTTACATTCTAGAAGGGAGGGGGTAGTGGTACAGGAGGAAATGGCTGTGGGGGATGGAGTGGTAGGAGGAATGAAGGAGAACGGCTGTTAGGTGAGGGTGGGGTAGGCTTCCCTGAAGAGATGGGTTTTCAGGGAGCGCCTGAAGGTGAGGAGGGAAGGTGACAGTCTGATGGATTGGGGCAGTGAGTTCCAGAGGATGGGGGAGGACCTGGAGAAGTCTTGCAGTCGTGCGTGGGAGGAGGAGACCAGGGATCAAGATAGAAGGAGGTCCTGTGAAGAGCGAAGAGTACGGGTAGGGTGGTACCTGGGAATCAGGTTGGTGAGGTAGTTAGGGGCAGTGTTGTGAATGGCTTTGTAGGTCAAAGTGAGTAGTTTGAATTTGATGCATTGGGCAATAGGGAGCCAGTGGAGGGATAGGCAGAGGGGGGTGGCAGAGGTGGAGCGGTTGGTGAGGTGGATGAGTCTAGGATTAGACAGCTCACACATGTGAATGGACTGCCAAACACACGGGAACGCGAAAACAGTAGTGAAAGCACTTCTTTTGCAAATCGCACCATATCAGACACACTGTTTTTGCGATATCCAGGAAATGCGCATGGAAGTGGTCGAAAACGCATTTTTTTTACCTTTACCTACAAGTAAGCTTATGATAATACTTACCTGTAGCTAAAATGAGATCTCCGAAACGTGCACAGTTTAGGAGATATTCTCTCTCTTTTTAAAGCAGGCACATGTGCTCTGAAGGAACGGCGTACCTGCATTGTTCCTACAGAGTACCGTGGCTTGGGACTCCCATACATGACATCATCGTGGCCCGGCCTGTCAGACGGTCGGAGCTTGCGAACCCGGAAGACAGACCGGGTGAAGATTGAAGCGCTGTCAGCGGTGACAACGTGCCACTGGAGGGCTTTGTTGTAAGGTACGTTTTACATAATGTACTAGTATGTAATTGCACGGTATGACATTGTAATGGCAACTTTGGGAATTCCAGGTAAAACTCCGGACACAAACTTGAGGAAAACAAGCTTTATTAACCAGCTGGTGACCTAGCCAGACTAACGTCTGTAAAGCTAAGTGCCTTGAAAAGCATGTCACAGCGTATACATATCAGCAATTCCGTCACAATGCATATATTTCCTCTTTCACTTTCTGTACATTTAAAAGACTTTCTAAGCAGTGCAGGATATGGCATTGCTAGATAAATTATCTTCAGCTGAAAATAAGGGTGCCAGCTACAGACTGGAACACATTATTCCGCAGGGAAATAAGGGAGGAGGGAAGTCAGCTGAAGACCTTGCCTTGCAAACAGATGCTTTTAGAAATGTTAAAACTTAAGGGGAACTCTACAATATTTGGGTGCTGCCACATTACCTTGCAGGGGACTTTTTTTTTTTCCTGTGGCTTACTGCTGCTTTATTTGTACTGCGTTCTAATATTAAAAGGTTAGTTTGCCTTTACCAAGAAACTACCTATGCAGGTAAGGGATGCCAGTAAAAAACAATTGTGTACCTTTTACTAAATTTGGATAGAGTTCTTGCTATAGGTGTAGGTCATTTATGTACTTCCTGAAGCCTGGCTAAAAAAACTCCCAAAGCTGGCATCATCCTGCTTTGTTGCTAGGATTTGCTAAAACGCTCCCAGCCACTTGTGCCCACTGGTGCTCACCGCCACCATCAAAGGAGTAACCTGTCAATCCCCTGCAAATGTGCAGTCAATAATCTCTCCCATAACAGCATCGCTAAGCTCAGAATTACAGGGGGGAGAGAGCCTTTAGCCAATGGAAATCACTAGGGGGAGGTGATCAGTTAACATAGACTAAAAAAAGCACTCATACCAAGCTTTATAGGGATTCCCATTGAAATCTATGGGGACATAAATGCTCAATTCTGCCTGAAAAGTAGCCTGTGTGCTTTTTGGAGTGACAAGTGTTTTGCTATGAGAGAAAGCTCAGATGTGAACAGTGGCCATTGAAATTAATGGGATTTTAGTAGGGTCCTAGCAACAAAGCAGGACAGGATGATGCTATTTTTAGGAGTTTTTTTGGACAGGCTTCGGGAAATATATAAATGGCCTACACCTATGGAAAGTACATTATTTAACTTTGGCCAAAGCTGCACAGTTTGTTTTTACCTACAGGCAACCCTTACCTGCATAGGCAGTTTTTTGGTAAAGGTGAACTAACCCTTAAGTCAGTTCACCACACATTTACCTATGTTTGTGTCTGGCACACTGATAGGTATATGGTTAGCTGCTTAATGAGATTTGTATAAGATTCTAGGCTCCATTAAACATATAGACAAAAAAAGGTTACCCCTGCAGATTTAAGCCATAGTGTGCTAGTATGCAAGGCATACTAGTACATTATAGAAGACTTGCCTATAGAACCAATTCCTCCATCGGCACACTGTCACCGCTGCAGAGGCATCCATCTTGACCCTGTCTTCCTTCCGGGTTCACAGGCTCCAGCCATATAAATAGCCAAGCCGGGATGATGTCACTCCTGCGCATAGGCATGGGAGTCACAATCGTGGCACAGAGCTTGAAGGGATGGCATGAGTATACCATTCCTTCAGAGCGCATGCGCGGGTGATATCATTGGCTGCTGCTCACTGGAATATCTCCTTAATGTTGCACATTTAGGAGATATTCATTTTACCTACAGGTAAGCTTACTTGCAGGTAATAGTTTCAAAGCAGATGTTAACTGCTTTAAAGCAGAATTGTGGTCTGCAAAAAAAAAAAAAAGGATGAGTAAGGAAGTTTTATATAACTTAAGAGACCAACAATGTCTTCTCTGCAATAAAGGCTTCATACACACAGATGTTTATTAAGTCCAAATTACGGGTACAGGAAAGCCACAGGTGATGGGTACAGCTTGCCATACAAGCGGATGGCTGTTTGTGCCCATGCTTTCGTAAACACTGATACTCCAGTGCATTGGCATTCATTTAGACATAGATGTACAGTGGCAAGATAGGCATATTCAGGAAATATGCCAAGTGCACATGCCTGGGTAAATGCCAATGCACTGGAACAACAACATTTTCAAGAGTATGAGCGCAGACAGCCATTCCTTTGTATGGCAGGTGGTACCAGCTGCATGGGCACCATCAGCCATGGAGGTAAGTACATCAGTGAACTAAGGGGGAGGGTGGAGGGTGTTAGTTCAACTTTTAATTTTTTCTGAAAAAAATTAAAGTGGTATTGAACTGAAAAATGAAAACAAAATAATATATTGTTTACCAATATTTAAATATGGTGGCTGCATTAGTTAGGAATGCATACATAGGAATTGTGTCATTCCACATTCTGCCAGTCACGATGGGTGAGATCCTGAACCCAGAAGACATGGGGGAGAAGATGTTGATGATGGAGCTAATGGACAAGGGGGGAGGTAAGCATAGGCAGAGTTTAGTTTGGATTTAAAGTGGTTGTAAACCCTTACCTATTCCCAGTGTAGTGACTACTGTAGCCTCACATGATACACAGAGATGAAACAAATCCTCCTACATAGGTTGTACCTGTTTATTTACATCCATTTGTCCTGTACATTGTTGTAAACGAATAAAATAAAAAGAAATACTCAAATATTCAAACTCATAAAGGGGGAAGAGGAGAGCTATCGTTTCACACGGTACACGATTGGAGGGAAGGGACACCCCTCCTTCACTGAGCACACAGGAACAGAACTGAGGCTGACCCTTCCCTATTGCCTTTTTAGCTTTTGGTGTCAGGAAAACTTGTCAGAGTGTCTCATGCTGATAACAGAGAGAAATGAAACTTAGAGATCTGGGAAGAGGCAGGTAAATGCTATAGAAATATGTGCTTTGTTTAGATTTCATATCTGAAGTTTACAGCTACTTTAAAGTTTTACACATGGACAGGGATCTTTTTTCAGCCATGTGTCTGTACATTTAAAATCTCACTGGACATAACTGATAATAACTGTCACTTTTTTAAAAATAAGAATTGTTACCCTGGTGTGTTCTATAAACAGTGCCTTATGTATTTTATGTTAATGTCCAACTGAACATTCAGGTTAAATCAGTTAACTACATTCCAGGTACATTTAAACAACAGGTGTTCAAAAGTTCCTAGAGGACTTTCATACCAAAATGTGCAAAAATGCTCAGAAAACACACACATACAGTGGGGCAAAAAGTATTTAGTCAGCCACCAATTGTGCAAGTTCTCCCACTTAAAAAGATGAGAAAGGCCTGTAATTGGCATCATAGGTAGACCTCAACTATGAGAGACAAAATGAGAAAGAAAATCCAGACAATCACGTTGGCTGATTTGGAAAGAATTTATTTGCAAATTATGGTGGAAAATAAGTATTTGGTCAATATCAAAAGTTCATCTCAATACTTTGTTATATATCCTTTGTTGGCAATGACAGAGGTCAAACGTTTCCTGTAAGTCTTCACAAGGTTGGCACACACTGTTGCTGGTATGTTGGCCCATTCCTCCATGTAGATCTCCTCTAGAGCAGTGATGTTTTGGGGCTGTTGCTGGGCAACACGAACTTTCAACTCCCTCCAAAGGTTTTCTATGGGGCTGAGATCTGGAGACTGGCTAGGCCACTCCAGGACCTTGAAATGCTTCTTACGAAGCCACTCCTTCATTGCCCGGGTGGTATGTTTGGGATCATTGTCATGTTGGAAGACCCAGCCACATTTCATCTTCAATGCCTTGCTGATGGAAGGAGGTTTGTACTCACAATCTCACGATACATGGCCCCATTCATTCTGTCCTGTAGATGGATCAGTCGTCCTGGTCCCTTTGCGGAGAAACAGCCCCAAAGCATGATGTTGCCACCCCCATGCTTCACAGTAGGTATGGTGTTCTTTGGATGCAACTCGGCATTCTCTCTCCTCCAAACACGACGAGTTGTGTTTCTACCAAACAGTTCTATTTTGGTTTCATCTGACCATATGACATTCTCCAAATCCTCTTCTGGATCATCCAAATGCTCTCTAGCAAACTTCAGACGGGCCCGGACATGTACTGGCTTAAGCAGGGGGACACGTCTGGCACTGCAGGATCTGAGTCCCTGGCGGCGTAGTGTGTTACTGATGGTAGCCTTTGTTATGTTTGTCCCAGCTCTCTGCAGGTCATTCACTAGGTTCCCCCCGTGTGGTACTGGGATTTTTGCTCACCGTTCTTGTGATCATTTTGATCCCACGGGGTGAGATCTTGCATGGAGCCCCAGATCGAGGGAGATTATCAGTGGTCTTGTATGTCTTCCATTTTCTAATTATTGCTTTGTTCACACCAAGCTGCTGCCTATTGCAGATTCAGTCTTCCCAGCCTGGTGCAGGTCTACAATTTTTGTTTCTGGTGTCCTTTGACAGCTCTTTGGTCTTCACCATAGTGAAGTTTGGAGTGTGACTGTTTGAGGTTGTGGACAGGTGTCTTTTATATGGATAACAAGTTCAAACAGGTGCCATTAATACAGGTAATGAGTGCAGGACAGAGGAGCCTCTTAAAGAAGAAGGTACAGGTCTGTGAGAGCCAGAAATCTTGCTTGTTTGTAGGTGACCAAATACTTATTTTCCACCATAATTTGCAAATAAATTCTTTCCAAATCAGCCAATGTGATTGTCTGGATTTTTTTTCTCATTTTGTCTCTCATAGTTGAGGTCTACCTATGATGCCAATTACAGGCCTCTCTCATCTTTTTATGTGGGAGAATTTGCATAATTGGTGGCTGACTAAATACTTTTTTGCCCCACTGTATACTGTATGTATATATTGTCCACATACATATATTGTATATGGTTACTAATGCAGTCACCCTTTGCAGCTATTCAAAAGGTATATTCATTTGAACTGACTTTTTGTTAAAATGTTGAATGCTGAGGTTTGATTAACTGCTATAGGTAACTATACTGAACTCAACTGTTCCTGCTCTCCATGCACCGTATTTAAATAAAACTACTTGTTCTGTACACAGCACATACTCCTTGAATACAAATGTTATTTCAAATTGATATATTGATACAATTGATCTTATTTTCTTTGTTGCAGACTGAAATACTGCGGAAAAGAATAATTTTGAAAATGAGCTGCCGTAAAGGTAGACATCCATTTTAAATTTGCTGCACTAAACTTCTGAGTTGTTTTCAAGTGTTTGTATTTCTTTAAAATGAGTTTGAGACTACAAAAAAAGCTTATTCTAAAGCAACAAACCCCTTTTCTCACCAACATCTACAGTAATAACAATGCAAGCATCAACTTAAAGGAGAATCATAACCAAACCTGTTTTGTTTATACTTCTCCTGTGGCCAAAGTCTGCTGTTGGCTGGCGTCACAGACCACTTCAGGCACTGGAAGATCCCAACTCTAACAGGTTCCCATCCAGATTTTAGTTAAATGATGGCCGGATGAGACACGCACCGTTCTGGGTGGACGTCATATGACGTCCCCCCCAGAACACACCTCAGGCCGTTTTGGGGGATTTTTGTACAGTCCTGGTGTTTGGGCCTCAAGAAATAAGATAGGTCATCATTACATCAGGATAGATTAATTTTCAGATATAAAGCGGGTAAAATAAGTATTGAACACGTCACTATTTTTCTCAGTTAAATATACGCTATATTGCCAAAAGTATTGGGATGCCTGCCTTTACACACATATGAACTTTAATGGCATCCCTGTCTTACAGTTGCAAGAAAAAATATGTGAACCCCTTGGGATTATGTGGAGTTTTGCATGAATTGGGCATAAAATATGCTCTGAACGTCATCTAAGTCACAACAATAGAAGAACACAGTCTGCTGAACATAATACTACACAAACATTAGATGTTACCATGGTTTAATTGCACATAACATGTAAACATTCACAGTGCAGGGAGGAAAAAGTATGTGAGGCCCGAGCTTAATGATTTCTCCCAGAGCTAATTGGAGCCAGGAGTGAGCCAACCTTGACTCCAATCAGTGTGATGATATTGGATGTGTTGCTGACAGCTGTCCTGCGCTTAAAAAACACACAACTGTTTTGGGTTTACTGGTTTCAAGAAGCATTGTCTGATGTGAACCATGCCTCGCAGAAAAGAGCTCTCAGAAGACCTACGATCAAGAATTGTTGACTTGCATGAAGCTGGAAAGGGTTACAAAAGTATCTCCAAAAGCCTTGATGTTCATATGTCCACGGTAAGACAGACTGTCTACAAATGGAGAAAGTTTAGCACTGTTGTTACTCTCCCTAGGCATGGTCATCCTGTAAAAATGACTGCAAGAGCACAGCGCAGAATGCTGCATGAGGTAAAGAAGAATCCCAGAGTGTCAGCTAAAGACAGAAATCTCTGGCACATGCTAACATTTGTGTTGACACATCTACAATAAGGAAAACATTAAACAAGAATGGATACATGGGAGGACACCACGGAGGAAGCCATTGCTGTCCAAAAAGAGAATATTGCAGCACGTTTGAAGTTTGCAAAAGAGCACCTGGATGTTCCACAGCACTACTGGCAAAATATACTGTGGACAGATGAAACCAAGATTGAGTTGTTTGGGAAGAACACACAACACTATGTGTGGAGAAAAAAAGGCACAGCACACCAACATCAAAACCTCATCCCCACTGTAAAACATGGCGGAGGGAGCATCATGGTTTGGGGCTGCTTTGCTGCCTCAGGGCCTGGACGGATTGTTGTCATTGATGGGAAAATGAATTCCAGAGTTTATCAAGACATTTTGCAGGAAAACGTACGAACATCTGTCCGCCAACTGAGGATGGGTGATGCAACAGGACAATGACCCAAAGCATACAAGTAATTCAACAAAACAATGGCTGCAACAGCACAGAATATGCCTTCTGGAGTGGCCCAGTCAGAGTCCTGACCTCAACCCAATTGAAATGCTGTGGCATGACCTTAAGAGAGCAATTCACACCAGACATCCCAAGAATATTGCTACACTGAAACAGTTTTGTGAAGAGTGGTCCAAAATTACTCCAGATCGTTGTGCAGGTCTGATCTGCAACTACAGGAAACGGTTTGGTTGAGGTTATTGCTGCCAAAGGAGGGTCAACCAGTTAAGTCCAAAGGTTCATCTACTTTTTCCTCCCTGCACTGTGAATGTTTACTTGTTATGTGCAATTAAACCATGGCAACATCTAATGTTTGTGTAGTATTATGTTCAGCAGACTGTGTTCTTCTATTGTTGTGACTTAGATGACGTTCAGAGCACATTTTACGGGTTAGGGGTTCACGTACTTTTTCTTGCAACTGTAGTTGGTAGGGTTCAATATTGAGTTTGCCCACCCTTTGCAGCTATAACAGCTTCAACTCTTCTGGGAAGGCTGTCCACAAGGTTTAGGAGTGTGTCTATGGGAATGTTTGACCATTCTTCCAGAAGCGCATTTGTGAGGTCAGGCACTGATATCGGACGAGAAAGTTTGTCTCATCCCGAAGGTGTTCTGTCGGGTGCAGGCCAGTTAAGTTCCTGCACCCCAAACTCGCTCATCCATGTCTTTATGAACCTTGCTTTGTGCACTAGTGCGCAAACCGATACTGTGAGGATGCTGGATTAGCCCGTAAACTGTCCTACTACCCCTGCACCCAGATGTGACAGATTGTAACCAATGCCTGTATACATCTAAGTTCTGGTGAGTGCACACCCATCAGAAGTGGTGGAAGTGGTGGATTACTTTTAAACACACACTACTGCACCTTGGTCACAAGATTATATCGCACTTGAATTGAAGAAAGACGTCTGTTGAATTATCCTTTTATTTATTTATTGAAATCAGAATGATTAATATGAACATTTATTGATTTATTTCACCTATTGCACATATCGCACGAATAGCACTTTATATATTGTGCACTGATTACTTTATTATTTGAATATAATGTCATATCTATATTTATCACAGCGCTGCACTTTTAGATATTTTTAAACGTCAATCGGGACTGTTACCTATGCCCTTCAGTGCTAGCAGCTACCTGGAATAATTGTTCTATATTTACTTCTTTTATGTATGCACTCACTAGTATATTTCTTTGATATAATAATAACTGCTGCAGTAGGGATCAGGCACTTTTAATGTTCTTTTTGCCTGGAAGCTTGATAACGTCCATGGCATCCTAAAAGCGTCCCTTTTAGGTCAAAAGTTGTTTTTTGGTTTGATTACATTATTGAATAAAATTTATTATTATATTTTTTTTATAATTATTTATAATTTTATTATATTAAAATTTATGATTTCGTGGTTCAAACTTTATCATACCCTGGATGTTTACTTGACTCTTGGACAGATTTACAGTGTTTCACAGAAGTGTGTACACCCCTCTGGATATGATGCTGAGCATGTGTACTCAATTTCTTTGGTCGCCCATGGCGAGGCCTGTTCTGAGTGGAACCTATTGTTTTAAGCCACTGTATGGTCTTGGCCACCGTGCAGCAGCTCAGTTTCAGGGTCTTGGCATTCTTCTTACAGCCTAGGCCATCTTTATGTGGAGGAACAATTCTTTTTTTCAGATGCTCAGAGAGTTATTTGCATGAGGTACTATCTTGAACTTCCAGTGACCAGTATGAGAGAGTGAGAGCTAAAACACCAAATTTAACACACCTGCTCCCCATTCACACCTGAGACCTTGTAACACTAACAAATCACATGACATCAGGGAGGGAAAATGGCTAATTGGGCCCAATTTGGACATTTACACTTAGGGTTGTGCTCATTTTTGTTGCCAGCGGTTTAGACATTAATGGCTGTGTGTTGCGTTATTTTGAGGGGACAGCAAATTTACACTGTTATACAAGCTGTACACTCACTACTTTACATTGTAGCAAAGTTTCATTTTTTCAGTGTTGTTACATTAAAAGATATAATAAAATATTTACAAAAATGTGAGGGATGTACTCACTTCTGTGAGATATTGTAAGTGAGTTATTCCTAAGAATTACAGGCCTACAATATAAAACAAATGTCCATGCAAAACAATGTACTGCTTTGACATTCAAAAATATTGACATAATCAGACCGCCAGGGAGGTTAATATTACAGTTGTACTATTATGGTAACAAGGGGGGTTACATAGGTAGGCTCATTTCTAATCAGGATTTGAAAGGATGAAAACATGTAATGAAAATATTATTAGTGCCATGGGCACAATGAGTTCAGTGTGCAATACATATGCAAAGCATACAAAATCAAACAGTATTATACAGAATTTCCAAATTTCCTTTACAATGAGTAAAATCAAAGAGCTCTCTCAAGACTTTTGCAACCTTATTGTTGCGACCAGATTGCAAAAGATAGCAGGACAAACCTCCAAAAATTCTTCAAATATATTAATAGTAAAAAGGTCAGGTCCAAGCATGTAGGCCCTTTACAAAATAATCTAGAGTG
The DNA here is from genome assembly GCF_062004578.1 of Staurois parvus. NCBI lineage: Eukaryota > Metazoa > Chordata > Amphibia > Anura > Ranidae > Staurois > Staurois parvus. The sequence continues at coordinate 8,746,236 of NW_028318078.1, forward strand.
GGTGACTGTGGACAAAGAGAAGGCAAATTTATTAAATACCTTCTTCAGCTCTGTGTATACAAAGGAGCATGGGGGAGCTCTTGTCCATAATGGGCATGGTATTGATACAGCCCCAGCTAATCCACATTGGCTCACAATTCATATGATCCAGAAATATTTAAACAGAATAAAGATGAATAAAGCACCTGGACCGGATGGTATACACCCACGGGTCCTTAAAGAAATGAGCTCTGTCACTTCAAAGCCATTGTTTCTCATTTTTAGGGATTCTTTAGTGACTGGCATAGCACCACGGGATTGGCGTATGTGGTGCCTATAATTAAAAAGGGATCAAAATCTTTACCAAGTAATTATAGACCTGTTAGTTTAACTTCTATAGTTGGGAAGATACTGGAGAGTTTAATAAAATACCATATAGATGAGTTCTTGCTTGAAAAAAATATTGTAAGCAACAGACAGCATGGATTCATGAAAGACAGAAGTTGTCAAACAAATCTGATTTCTTTTTTATGAGGAGGTGAGCAAAACCTTGGACATAGGGATGGCGTTGGACGTGGTATACTTGAATTTTGCAAAAGTGTTTTTGACACAGTTCCCCACACACGGCTAATGTGTAAGGTAAGGTCTACAGGCTTGGAAAAATCAGTATGTAAATGGATGGAAAACTAGCTAAAAGATCATATTCAGAAAGTAGTGGTTAATGATTCATACTCTGAATGGTCTGGGGTTGTCAGTGGTGTACCCCAAGGTTCAGTGTTGCTTTTTAATATATTTATAAACGATATATGGTCTGGGATTAAATTTATAGTTTCAGTACTTGCAGATGACACCAAGCTTTGCAGTGGAATAACGTCCTTACAGGATGTCTCCAACTTACAAGCCGACCTCAATGCACTGTGTAATTGGGCAACCATGTGGCAAATGAGGTTTAATGTTGATAAATGTAAAGTTATGCACTTGAGGGCTAAGAATATGCATGCATCATATGTACTGGGGGGGTACAACTGGGGGAATCAATGGTGGAGAAGGATCTGGGAGTTCTGGTAGATTACAAGCTTAATAATGGCATGCAATGCCAAGCTGCAGTTTCTAAAGCGAGCAAAATCCTCTCTTGTATTAAAAGAGGTATAGACTCCAGAGCAAGATATCATATTACCCCGGTACAAATCATTAGTAACACCTCATCTGGAATATGCAGTTTACTTTTGGGCACCAATTCACAAAAATAATATTTGGGAACTGGAGAAAGTGCAGAGAAGGGCAATCAAACTGATAAGAGGCTTGGAGGAGCTCAGCTATGAGGAAAGATTAGAGGAACTGAATTTATTCTCTCTTGAGAATTGGTGGTTTTGGGGGGATGTGATCAACATGTATAAATACATCCGTGGTTCATATAGTGAACTCGGTGTAGAGTTATTGACCCTGAGGTCATCAAAAAGGACAAGGGGGCACTCTTTACGTCTGGAGGAAAAGAGATTTAATCTCCAAATACGGAAAGGTTTCTTCACAGTAAGAGCTGTGAAAATGTGGAATAGACTCCCTCAAGAGTTGGTTCTGGCCAGCTCAGTAGATGGCTTCAAAAAGGTCTGGATTATTTCTTAGATACACATAATATAACTGGATACTAACATTTATAGGTAAAGTTGATCCAAGGAATATCCGATTGCCTCCTTGGGGATCAGGAAGGATTTTTTCCCCTGCAGGAGCAAATTTAATCATGCTTTGTTGGGGTTTTTTATTTTTGCCTTCCTCTGAATCAACTGTGGGCATAGGATTATGTTTTTTTTATGGTTGAACTAGATGGATTGTTGTCTTTTTTTCAGCCAGAATAACTATGTAACTGTGTTGCAAAACATACTGATGACATTGGTCACAGAAGGATGTTCCAGTGAGCACTGTTGGGGCCATAATCTGGAAGTGTAAAGAACAACATTTCACCATAAACCAACCAGGACCAGGTGCTCCTCACAAGATTTCTGACAGAAGAGTGAAAAAAATTATCAGAAGAGTTGTAGAAGAGCCAAAGACCACTTGTGGAGAGCTTCAGAAGGACCTGGAATTAGCAGGCACAATTGTTTCAAAGTAAAGAAGATGTAATGCACTCAACCACCATGGGCTGTATGCACGCTCACCACACAGGACTCCATTACTGAAGAAAAAGCATGTTGAAGCTCATCTAAAGTTTTCTGCATAACATTTAGACAAGCCTGTGAAATACGGGAAGAATATAGTCTGGTCAGATGAGAACAAAATTGAACTCTTTGGATGCCATAATACACACCATATTTTGTAGGTAAAATGGCACTGCACATCACCCCAATAACACCATACCAACAGTGAAGTTTCGAGGTGGTAACATTATGGTGTGGGGCTGTTTTAAAGCATAGAGTACTGGCAAATCATATCATTGAAGGAAGGATAAATAGAAAAATGTATTAAGACATTCTTGATAAAAATCTGCTGCCATCTACCATGACAATGAAGATGAAACAAGGGTGAACATTTCAGCAAGACAAAGATCCCAAACACAAAGCCAAGGAAACTCAACTGGTTTCAAAGAAATAAAATAAAGCTGCTAGAATGGCCCAATCACTTGACTTGAATCCAATAAAAAATCTAAGGTAAGAACTAAAGATCAGAGTTCATAGAAGAGACCCGTAGAACCTTCAAGATTTGAAGAATGGGACAAAATCACACCTGAGCAATGCATGCGACTAGTTTCTCTACACAGGAGTCGTCTTAAAGTTACCAACAAATGACTTTGTATGAAGTAATAAATACATTTCAGTTAGCGCTTTCAATACTTTTTCCCTGTGTCACTCCATTTTATTACACATAAGTTAATTTCTGAACTTTATTTGTTTTGTTTTTTTTGCATGTATGGATTGCATGGGTTGTTACCGAGATGTGGTAAAAATTTAACATCATAGCACCTTTTAGAAATATATTTACTGAGAAAAATGGCGATGTGTTTAATACTTATTTTACCCTCTGTATATATTATAGTTTGTAAATGCTATAACTTTCCTACAGACTAAAGAATGTACACTGATTTGGGTAATGTTCACCAAAGAAATATAGCAGAATACATTGTGATCTAAATTTATGAAGAGAGATTATTTATTTACAAAATTTTATAACAGAAACAAAGAAACTTTTCCTACAATGTTCTTTTTTTTTTTTTTTTTTTTTTTTTCATTTATTTAGCAAAAATAAAAAACCCAGTGGTGATTAAATACCACCAAAGAAAGGTCTATTTTGTGTGATAAAAATGTAATATGGGTACAGTGTTGCGTGACCGTGCAATTGTCATTTAAGGTGTAATAGCGCTGAAAATTGGCCTGGGCAGGGAGGGGGTGAAAGTGCTTGGTATTGAAGTGGTTAAAGTTGGGATCCACCCAGATGCCTGGACCAGCAGCTAGCTCAGCATCTGTTTCACTGGAAACAGCAACAAAAGCACAGATTGGTAGAGTGAAGAACATACAGTCAGGTCCATAAATATTGGGACATCGACACAATTCTAACATTTTTGGCTCTATACACCACCACAATGGATTTAAATGAAACAAACAAGATGTGCTTTAACTGCAGACTGTCAGATTAAATTTGAGGGTATTTACATCCAAATCAGGTGAACGGTGTAGGAATTACAACAGTTTGCATATGTGTCTCCCACTTGTTAAGGGACCAAAACTAATGGGACAATTGGCTTCTCAGCTGTTCCATGGCCAGGTGTGTATTATTCCCTCATTATCCCAATTACATTGAGCAGATAAAAGGTCCAGTGTTCATTTCAAATGTGCTATTTGCATTTGGAATCTTGTTGCTGTCAACTCTCAAGATGAGATCCAAAGAGCTGTCACTATCAGTGAAGCAAGCCATCATTAGGCTGAAAAAACAAAACAAACCCATCAGAGAGATAGCAAAAACATTAGGCGTGGCCAAAACAACTGTTTGGAACATTCTTAAAAAGAAGGAACGCACCAGTGAACTCAGCAACACCAAAAGACCTAGAAGACCATGGAAAACAACTGTTGTGGATGTCCGAAGAATTCTTTACCTGGTGAAGAAAACACCCTTTACAACAGTTTGCCAGATCAAGAACACTCTCCAGGAGGTAGGTATGTGTGTCAAAGTCAACAATCAAGAGAAGACTTCACCAAAGTGAATACAGAGGGTTCACCACAAGATGTAAACCGTTGGTGAGCCTCAAACAGGAAGGCCAGATTAGAGTTTGCCAAACGACATCTAAAAAAGCCTTCACAGTTCTGGAACAACATCCTATGGACAGATGAGACCAAGATCAACTTGTACCAGAGTGATGGGAAGAGAAGAGTGTGGAGAAGGAAAGGAACTGCTCATGATCCTAAGCATACCACCTCATCAGTGAAGCATGGTGGTGGTAGTGTTATGGTGTGGGCATGTATGGCTGCTAGTGGAACTGGTTCTCTTGTATTTATTGATGATGTGACTGCTGACAAAAGCAGCAGGATGAATTCTGAAGTGTTTCGGGCAATATTATCTGCTCATATTCAGCCAAATGCTTCAGGACTCATTGGACGCCACTTCACAGTGCAGATGGACAATGACCCAAAGCATACTGCAAAAGCAACCAAAGAGTTTTTTAAGGGAAAGAAGTGGAATGTTATGCAATGGCCAAGTCAATCACCTGACCTGAATCCGATTGAGCATGCATTTCACTTGCTGAAGACAAAACTGAAGGGAAAATGCCCCAAGAACAAGCAGGAACTGAAGACAGTTGCAGTAGAGGCCTGGCACAGCATCACCAGGGATGAAACCCAGCGTCTGGTGATGTCTATGCGTTCCAGACTTCAGGCTGTAATTGACTGCAAAGGATTTGCAACCAAGTATTAAAAATTGAAATTTTATTCTGTCCCATTACTTTTGGTCCCTTAACAAGTGGGAGGCACATTTGCAAACTGTTGTAATTCCTACACTGTTCACTTGATTTGGATGTAAATACCCTCAAATTAAAGCTGACAGTCTGCAGTTAAAGCACATCTTGTTCGTTTCATTTCAATTCCATTGTGGTGGTGTATAGAGCCAAAAATGTTAGAATTGTGTCGATGTCCCAATATTTATGGACCTGACTGTATCTCATGTCTTTATTAATGTATGTTTCTCTATTTACATCCACTAGGATGTCAATAGGATATACAAAACCTGACCATGGTTGTAACCATTCTCCACTATATCCAAAACTAAAAAAAAGAAAAAAAATAGCCAAAGCTTTAACGGACGTTTTACATAAAAAATAAAGCTGGCCATACAAGGACCGATATTTGCCCTTTCAGCAGAGACTGGCTGAATTTTGATCAGTGTGTGGCCTTTCCAGCTTGACTGCTGCAAGCTGTCTAGGTGTATTTTGACAGTGGTAGGAGCCTGTTTACTGTCCTTAAGACTTTATGGGGGCTGGACTGTGGCCAGTGGGAGTAGAAAATGTCCTGGTGTCAGTGGAAGTAAACAATGCCAAATCTTTAGTGGGAGGAATAGTGCCCCATCGTTTGTGTCAGTGGAAGGAATAATGCCTCATCGTTGGTGTCAGTGGGAGGAATTGTGCCCTATGACTGGTGTCTGTGGGTTTAAGGGTGCCCATCATTGGTATCAGTGGGAGGAATAGTCCTTCATTGTTGGTGTCAGTGGGAACAATTATGCCCCCATAGTTGGTGACAGTAGGAGGAATAGTGCCACAAGGGCTAGATAAGGGCAAGCAAAAGGCTGCATCCGGCCCCCGTGCCGCAGTTTGGAGACCACTGTTCTACACTACTATCTGAGTATGGCTAACATAAGAAATTTTTATTTGGTAAGACCAATGGTGTTCTATGGCAGCTTTTCATTTATTTCTCTAGAACTAAAAAAAAAAAAGACCGCATCAAAGGCCTTGACCAGTTGAAGCCTGAATAAAGACAAAGTGACCACTAGAAGTCTGGACTGCAGGGTTTGTCAATATAGCCATTGGAAATAAAAAATTTTATTTACTGCCTGAACATGCATTTTGTGATACAACTCAATAGTAGAGCTTCCTGAATCAGTGGCACAATCTATGACACATTTCAAATGCTTTTTTCTTTCTGATCTGAAGTTCATACAGATGAGCTTTTGACAAATGTTTATCTCTGTTTTTTTTTTTACAGTGAACATAGTAATCATTGTGTTGGCTGCAGTGGTCTTCCTGCTGATCTTGCACCATAATCTGCTGGGTCTGAGCGACATACTGAAGCGGCAAAATTCAGGTGATTAGTAAATAAATTCAATTCAGCAGTTTGTATGCTTCCCATATAAGCCCCTGTTCACACCAGTGCAACTTGTCATGAAATTTGACAGTTCAAAACGCATGATAAGTCACACCCAAGGATTGGCAATGGAACCATTCCAATCTCTGCGACTCCGACTTTGTCAGAGTTGCACCGATTTGAAAAGTAGTTCTTGCACTACTTTTGCCGATTTCGGGTGCGACTTGCATAGACGTCTGTGCATGTTTTCGCACAGGTGTGTTACAAGTTGCACTGACATCTGACTTTGAAATAATTGATTTCAAAGTCGTATTCAGTGTGAACTGGGGCTAAGAGCTAGACAAAATACCATAAATACCAACAGTAAATCCATCACCTTTTAATGTGTATGTGTTGGCAAAATCTAGAAAAAAAACCTATTAAACATATTATCTGATGATCGTTCAAGAAATGTAGTCAGTTCCTATCTTCCTTTATTGGGCTTATAACTCTACCTCTTCTGCACTGTGTTGTCAGCTTTTGTGAATAGGGAGTCCATGAAATACATTTGACTGTTGTCCCTAAAACCTCTGTGGAATGTGTGTAGCAGTATTTAGGGGAACATTACCATCTTGGAGTACAGGTGCATCACAAGGGAATAGTGTTTGTGTCATAAGGTATCTTATTTGTCTTTTGCCGTTAGCAATCACAGAACTGCAGGCATTCTAAATCCTGATATTTAGATGAGTTAACACATATTAACTTTTTAAGGGCTTGTTTACGCTTGCAGTGCTTACTGAAGACTAATCCATGGTGGATCGCTGTTCAGAGGGAGTTTGGTTGTTTTAACCGCTAAAAACCTTCACCATCTCACTGCAACTGTACATTGCACGCAGTTGCAGGAAGGGCCCACTCAGTACACTGGGATGTGTCCGGCAGGCTGTAGTGCCAACTGAACATGAAAGGGGTCATTTTTGCCAAGCCATGTGTACACCCCCATTCACTGCTTTTGCAGCTTAAGAGTGGATGGTTGAGTAAAAAGGTAGCTTAACTGTGCGTTTTTACTGCCCTCTAACCACAAGTGTAAAAGAGGTCTAATAATGCCAGAGAGTGCAACAGGGCATCTATACTTTGGAGAAAGAGGAGACCATGCAGATTAAATGGTGGTGGCAAGCATTTGTATATTATAGCATATTCCCTCTTTCAACAGTCCTTCAGTATGACAAATCTGATATAATCAAATACAAAATTACAAATCAGAAACCATCTGGTCAAACACTTTACTGTGCTCTTGAATGAGGAATTTTATTTTCATCTGATCACTCAAACAAACACTTTTATGTTAAAAAAACAGTCCATAATACAGATCAATATTTTTGATCAATATTTTCATTCAAACACAAATATGGAACAATAAAGTGTAGCACTTTTATCAATGAAATTAGTGAAACAATTAGTCACAAATAAGCCTGCATCTCCTCCAGCAAAGTCTCTGTGACAGGTTAACAGACCTGTGCATCTGTAATCTTGGGCAGCCAAGTGCAATAGCGTGCAAAGTTCTAAGACAGATTTATTACTGAAAATAAGACAGATTTCCACTCTGAACAGATGATTAGAAAGTGGTCAGGGTCAGGTGTCAGTCAGGCCACTAGTCCTACTTCAGAGCAGGAAATTATGACTCGGGCTGTAACCTTGTAATAAATTTGTCTCGGAATGCATTGCTTTGTCTTGTGATAGGATTGATAAATGTGCCCTAGTGTGTTATGCTTATTTGCTCTGGGTGTCATTCAACCTGGAAATGATGCTGGAGCATCGAGGAGGACTCGGAGGGCACTGGAACATAGGGTGAATACTGCTTTGCCTTTTTTTTTTTTTTTCTTTTTTTATTGCTGAATGAGAGGGGACAATAATAAACTGTAATTGAGCTTAATTAATGCTGTAAAAACCCATAAAAATTAAGGTGACAGGTCGAAGGCTCATTATACATTTAGACGTCAACAAACAGTCTTAAACCGTGAACTCTCTAAATAAAGACTGTTTTTTTCCTGTCAATAGACTCTTCCACTGATGACTACAGGTGGGGTCTGCTTTGGCATGTTGTGCATGTACATCCAACATACAGTATAAGCTTGCAAAGTCTGTGGCTGATTTTGGAATTCTCATCGACATTTAATGTTAACAAATTCTTTGTTACTGCCTTTGGTCTAACATGATTTAATAATACTAAATTTATTCCTGTTTCATAGATTCTAGTCCTGTGGGATTTCAGCGTATTGATTTCTTACCAGAAGCTCCTGAAAGTCTATCTGAAGATAAGAGTGCCATGGATATTACTGTGGTCATCACTGCTGTAGAAAGTAGACTTGGAGGAGTCGTCACTACAATAAATAGTATATTCAGTAATACAAAGTCCAGTGTCACATTCTACATTGTTGCAATGAATGATACCAAGGAGCATTTAAGGTAGTATTCTTTTTCAAGTGACATGAAACCAGGCAATTAAATGTGTAATTGTGAATGTGTTATTGCAAATTCCATGAGTATGCTGAAAAGTAGAAAATTAGATTGTCGCAGTCCTTCAGTAAATCCTTCCCTGTGCCAGCCTCTAAAAATGGAACAACAAAAAGCACTATATGAATGGAGGAGGTGAACCTTTCATTCTTCCACATGTCTTCCATTCATAGAGTGCTTATCATTGCAGGAACTGATTTTACAGCTTCTATGAATGGAGCAGAAAGGGGAGGGGGGGGTGAAAAGAGCAGGCATAGTTGGCACTTCTGATGAGTGCCTGTGACAGTTGGAGCACCTTATATTAACCCCCACAGCACTGGAAGATCACTGCTGCAGGGGGATAGCGGGGGCAAAGGAATTAAAATTTCAAAGGAACAGAGTATCCACCAGAACATAGGACACTCGCTATTCATGCAGGTACCATTTCCAGTACCGATTTAAAATAAATCACTAAACTTTAGTTTGACGTCCTCCTTATACAAATCAGCTCCCACAACAAATCAGACAACCAGAATAATTATTTGTTGGTGTATCAGTCATGGTTTGTGTGCTAAGGTCATGGCAGGTTATATGCAAGTTCAGTAATCTCACAATTTGTATAAATGAAAGACACCAGGGGGTCATTTTGCCTGCATAAACCTAAAACTGAAAAGCCAGCTTTTGCTGAACTGATCCTTTTCCAATCACTAAAGCTTGTTTTTATTTTTTCTCACAGGACATGGCTTGGTGAAACTAAACTAAAAAATGTTAAATATAACATTTTGGAATTCAATCCCCAGGTGCTTGATGGGAAAGTTCGAGCTGAGGCTAGTGCGAAACCTGTAAGTAAATGATGTCATTACTTCAAAACTAATAGGTTTAAAATGCTTTGTAAAGTTGGTTTTACATTTTAGTTATCTTGCTTATCTTTCTTCAGCTAACATTTGCTAGATACTACCTCCCTGATTTGGTCCCTGGAGTAGAGAAGATCATATATCTAGATGATGATATCATTGTGCAAGGTATTCTAACTTTTTTACTACATTTTTTTGGTACATAGGTTTATACATTTTGGCACTTGCAGTTACCATAGTGCTAATGGCCTCTCCTGCCTATGTTGCTTCCACCTGCTGCTATGTTCTATACTACTACCTGTTGTAATGTTTAGAGTGAGGTGTTAAATGGCATGGTCGCACTTTTCAATAGTGCAGGCATCATCTGGCACAAGGATTTTTGCAATGGCAGCAGAACATGATGGAAGTCACAAAGACTCCTAAAGCTGGCCATACACCTAGATGCTTTTTTAGATTTACCAGAACTATCTTCCTAAAAGATCCATTACATTTTGTTTCCAATCCGGAAGAACCTTGCAGTACATTATTTTTTGGTAGATCTAAAGAAGATTGTACAACTTAATTATTCATTCTGCTGACCATACACATTATAATGATACTGCAAAGCAGACCATACACCTTACAATCTAATTGCATAATTCTCTTTGGATCTACTAACTAGTATGTAGTGCAGAGGCTTGGCTGATTGGATACAAATTGAATAGATTGTTTAGATAAATCACGAAATGGCATAGTTTTTGGTAAATTCAAAGGAAATTGTACAGTCAGATTGTAATATGAATAAATGCTGTAGATTTTCCCCACAAATATTTAATATGAAATCCTACCTAAACAGTCAGTTTGAAGTGGTCAGGTAGGCGCCCGCACTACATAGCTGTTGGTAAATCTGAAGGAGACTATACGATCGGAATTTTAGCATACAGAATGCGGCCAGCATTATTCTTGTATGAAACAGTTATCTAATATGGTATTCTTCCTAGGCAGAGGGAAAAATGAGAGGGTATGCAGGGTGGCATGGAGGAGCCTGCCCATGGCCCAAGGAACAAAAATGTCCATGTTGTTTTGATGCAACCATTGGTTTGAGTCTCCACATGTGACGTATTGTCATGATGGAGGTGGAAAGTGTCTCTGTATGAATGGGTTTGTTTATCTCATATTTCCCCTGTGTCAGTTGTGCTTTTATTTAGTTTTGGTAAATCTGTTATCACTAGGTATAATTAACTAATTATAAACATTTTATACTCACAGGTGATATTCTGGAACTTTACAAGACTCCAATAAAATTTGGACATGCAGCTGCGTTTTCAGAGGATTGTGATTCAGTTACATCAAAATATCTTGTCAGAGGCGCTGGTAATCAGGTAATTCTATTTCCTGGTGTGGGTTCCTGCTGCATGCAGCTTTTGAATTCGTGTTTTTTGTGCACTGCAATAGTTGAAAGTGATATAGTACAAATAATAATAATGTGCAACATTATTTTATCATTCTAAGAGCCCATTTAGCAAATATGTACGATAATGGTGCTCCTAATTATTCACAGAAAAAAACTTATTGCAGAATAAACAGTGTAAAAAGCCTTAATTGGTAATGATGATACTGAAAAAAGAGTCCAAGTAAAAGAAATCCATACGTGTGGAAAATTAGCTACAGTTCCAATAAACAGTATGCTGTTCCATGGAGAAGGACAAAGAGTTCGTTAACAGAATCTTGCAGGTCCTCACACAGGATCAGGGAAGATCCAACTGACACAAGAGATAGAAGAAAGCAAGGAACAGAGATGTGTCAATAAAACGTATCTTTATTAAAACAACAAAAAAGCTTTCCATTTAGATGTTAATTTTGAAGTGTGATGCATGTAACTAGTCTCCATGCACACTGGCTTAAAAAATGCTGGTGCTCTTGGCAGAAATAAATCACATTTAGGAGTGTTTTTAGCATTTTTTTTCTCTGCAAAAAAATGCTCTCAAAAATGCAAAACAGAAGGGTGTTTTCTGTCTCTAAATGCTGAACTTAAAAACAAAATTTCCTCTAGACCAGTGTTTCTCAACCTCTTTTCAGTCAAGGCACCGTTTAAAATTCTGCACAATTTTGAGGCACCCCATTCTAAAACGTAAAAACTAAACTAATAGCTCTACATATCACGGCAACATACAAAGGTGATTTATTCTTTCAAAGCAAATACACCTTTGCACACTGTTACTGACTTATTTCAATGTTTCTACTCTCCTTTAGTTTCTCTCCCTCATTCAGTTAATGTGACCCCAGTTCTGATGAAGAAGGGCAGGGACAAACAAGGATGCTGTGCAGGTGCCTGAAGTCCTCCTTATCAATTGATGACATCATTGGTTCTAGGTGGCTAGAAGGTTGTAATGGTGCACAATGAAAACCTGTGGCTTTGTGTAAATAATAGGCAAGCTTGGTCCACCCACTGGCTTGTATACAATATTTAGGCATTTTACCAAGGCACCCCTGGAGAAACCTGAAGGGCACCCTGGTTGAAAAAGGCTGCTCTAAACTACCTAATGTGCATATACACATAGGATAAACTAAGTTGCTTCTACAGGTAAAAAGCTAAACTCCTCTGGGAGCAGTGCTTTTTAAGCCAGTGTACATTGAGCCTCAAAAGCAGGAATCATCCAAGTCACACAATCCACAGTTTGACAATCCCTTAGGGGTGGATCAAAAGCCTGCACTGGGCTGCAAGCAAGAATCTGAAGTCACACAGCACATAGGGTGTGCACGGAGTAACTCGTATTTGTTGAGAAAAACGCATTCCCCTCTGGGTGATTATTGTACATTGCAAGAATTTTAACAAACTTTGTAGCAAATTCCTACCTGCTGTATGTTCAGCTTGGAATACTGATTCCTGAGTGGAATTGTCTGTGGAGATTCTAATCAGCTGATGCACTTGCAGCATTCTAATGAGGAAAGTTGCAGTGCCTGCATCCCTTTTAGAAGTACTCTTAAGAGTATGTCACCTAAAAAATTTTTTGTTGTTGCAGATGACTTGTATCTTAGTGCAGACTTCTGGGAAAATCAGCGAGACAATCACATAAGCAGGAAATGACATATCTGGGGGCATTCCATACGCCAATGGTGTACTGAATGCCTACAGGTTGCCATACTGCAGCACTGCTGATTAAAAAGAAAAGGTAATTTTAATATTTAAATTACAATGTGGCTCCGTGTGTGTGTTTTATTATTTATGTTTTTATTGAGATTTTTGAACAAGGAAAACTAACAGCACAGGCAGTTAGTTAAGACATATAGGAGGTGATTGTAACATTGTGAAACAATAAGAAATATCCAGAAAAGAGCAATAAAGAACAGTCTACCAGACGACATGAATCAGACGAGTCTAAGAACCTTATTGGAACTAAGGGCAGGGAAAAAGACAAAGAAAGAGATGAGTGGACTTTTCGATGAAAACGTTGGTTACAGATACAGTGGGGCAAAAAAGTATTTAGTCAGCCACCAATTGTGCAAGTTCTCCCACTTAAAAAGATGAGAGAGGCCTGTAATTGGCATCATAGGTAGACCTCAACTATGAGAGACAAAATGAGAAAAAAAATCCAGACAATCACATTGGCTGATTTGGAAAGAATTTATTTGCAAATTATGGTGGAAAATAAGTATTTGGTCACCTACAAACAAGCAAGATTTCTGGCTCTCACAGACCTGTATCTTCTTCTTTAAGAGGCTCCTCTGTCCTGCACTCATTACCTGTATCAATGGCACCTGTTTGAACTTGTTATCCATATAAAAGACACCTGTCCACAACCTCAAACAGTCACATTCCAAACTCCACTATGGTGAAGACCAAAGAGCTGTCGAAGGACACCAGAAACAAAATTGTAGACCTGAAAAACAAAAGATAAGTGAGCGCTTATGTGATACTGTATAATAAGCAGCGGCTGTACACCAGAAAAGGCACCGTATCAAACCTTCAATAGCATATATGTGAAAAGGGAGGTGCAGCGCTGTATAACTAAACAAATAATGAATGATCACACAATAGTAAACAGTGACTGTAAGTTAATAATGCCACTAGATGGTGGCTATAAGGTGAAGAGAGTGAAAACAGTCCAATGAAGGGGTGCTCTTAAGATCCGGGGTGATCTTCAGACGTCCAATGTACAGGACCATCAGGTGATAAAATATAAAGACTGCGCACTCACCAGATACGCAATCTTTATGCGCATTTGTATGAAAATATCACTAGACCTCCTGTGTCATCATCCTGGTCTGGTCAGATCTGGTCAGCATATCCCTCATGGCCTGGTACCTGGATGGATGCAGCTGTTCTGTAGATTTGGCCGGTTCCCACCAGAACTCAAATAAATAGAAAGGGCCACATAGTGTAATATCCTCAGGTATCTTTATTGGAGGCACAGGATAGCAGAAAATCCAACATACAAAAAAATACTGACCCAGGTATGAATCAAAGATGGCCGCCGGGGCCCCTCGTGGCGCCGGCGGTGAAGCGTCCAACCTGCTGTAGCTATTCCTGACGCGTTTCGAGCGAAGGCTCGTAGTCATAGGGGTGCAGCTTACAGTGGTGGACGCAAATGACAGTAGTTAAATACGGACATTGGCGCATGCGCAGTACGTCATGCGCCATTTTCCCTACGCTGGATGTCCGCGCTATGGGCGCCATTTTGTTGTAGCCCGACCCGATGGCGCATGCGCAAACGCCAATTGTCAGGTGCACTGGGACAACCAGCAAAACGAATGCTATGAACACCAAGGCTGGTTCGATGTAATGCTATGAGCACCAGGGATAAATCAATCCATAAATTATGGGTCACCTGTGCAGGGTAAAACCCAAGTGATATGGCTATGGGCAAAAACCAGAATGGATCTTTAATTAATAGATCCAGAATCCTATTATATAGCCCATGTTTATCATAGCCCAAATAGTGTGAATATATAAGACCTATATAGTGTGAATATATATATTTCACATATATACAAAATTGTAGACCTGCACCAGGCTGGGAAGACTGAATCTGCAATAGGCAAGCAGCTTGGTGTGAACAAATCAACTGTAGGAGCAATAATTAGAAAATGGAAGCCATACAAGACCACTGTTAATTTCCCTCGATCTGGGGCTCCACGCAAGATCTCACCCCGTGAGGTCAAAATGATCACAGGAACGGTGAGCAAAGTCCCAGGACCACACGGGGGTCCTAGTGAATGACCTGCAGAGAGCTGGGACCAACGTAACAAAGGCTACCATCAGTAACGCACTATGCGGCCAGGGACTCAGATCCTGCAGTGCCAGATGTGTCCCCCTACTTAAGCCAGTAGATGTCCGGGCCCGTCTGAAGTTTGCTAGAGAGCATTTGGATGATCCAGAAGAGGATTGGGAGAATGTCATAAGGTCAGATGAAACCAAAATAGAACTGTTTGGTAGAAACACAACTTGTTGTGTTTGGAGGAGAGAGAATGCTGAGTTGCATCCAAAGAACACCATACCTACTGTGAAGCATGGGGGTGGCAACATCATGCTTTGGCGCTGTTTCTCCGCAAAGGGACCAGGACGATTGATCCATGTACAGGACAGAATGAATTGGGACATGTATCGCAAGATTTTGAGTGCAAACCTCCTTCCATCAGCAAGGGCATTGAAGATGAAACGTGGCTGGGTCTTCCAACATGACAATGATCCCAAACATACCGCCCGGGCAACGAAGGAGTGGCTTTGTGAGAAACATTTCAAGGTCCTGGAGTGGCCTAGCCAGTCTCCAGATCTCAACCCCATAGAAAACCTTTGGAGGGAGTTGAAAGTCTGTGCTGCCCAGCGACAGCCCCAAAACATCACTGCTCTAGAGGAGATCTGCATGGAGGAATGGGCCAACATGCCAGCAACAGTGTGTGCCAATCTTGTGAAGACTTACAGGAAACGTTTGACTTCTATCATTGCCAGCAAAGGATATATAACAAAGTATTGAGATGAACTTTTGATATTGACCAAATACTTATTTTCCACCATAATTTGCAAATAAATTCTTTCCAAATCAGCCAATGTGATTGTCTGGATTTTTTTTCTCATTTTGTCTCTCATAGTTGAGGTCTACCTATGATGCCAATTACAGGCCTCTCTCATCTTTTTAAGTGGGAGAACTTGCATAATTGGTGGCTGACTAAATACTTTTTTGCCCCACTGTATAATGTCGTAGGAAAGCAACAGTTAGCTGCTGAAATCAGGATGTCAGAGTGGGCAAATGAAAGGTAGAAAGATCCCATGGTTCCCAAACAGCTTCAAATAGAGGGATAAGGTTATCATGTAGAGCAGTCAAATATTCCATTCTTCTAACCTCACCAATGATTTTTATCAGTTCCAACTGGGAGGGAGGTGTAGTGGATAACCAATGCATGGGTATGGTTCTCCTGGCCGCTGTTAAGACATGAGAGGACAATTTCTGGGCTTGCTTGGAAAGGCCTGTAAAGGGTAGGCCTAGTAAAAAATGGAGAGGGTCAAATGGAATGGATACCTTCAAAAGAAGTCATAAAAGATTTAGAACTTCCCTCCAAAAAGGTGTAATGTGTTTGGATAGCCAGAAAATGTGAAAGAGAGATCCAGTTCCTTTACCACATCGCCAGCAGACAGGAGAAACATGTGGGTTGCAAGCATGAAGGACCTCTGGGGTTTTATATCAAAACATTAAAACTTTATAGGTATTTTCCCGATACACCACACATATAGAAGATGTGGAGGTGCCCTCCCAAATCTTCAAATCCAGAGGGACAGTACACTGGAGGGCTTGGGACCATTTCCTCATATAAAGATGTAGGTCTACAGTCAGGGGGGAAGTGTCTTGTGGTAATTTATAAATGGAGGAGATTAGGCCCCGTTGATAGGGACCTTGAGTGCAGATGCATTCAAAATGAGTAAGCTTCTCTAGAGTTAAGGAAGGGATCCTGGAGGAAAAAAATTGTCGTATCTGTAAGTAAACATAGTGTTGTTGAGGGGATAGCAGTTTGCAACTCGGCAAAGGATTTAAGCTTCTGAGACACTGGATTTATCAAATGTCTTAACTGAAATAGGTTCACTTTAGCCCAGGGCTGATATGACCTGGGGTTAAACTATCCGGAAGATTTGGGTTAAATGTAATGTTAGTCAAAGGTGAGCAAGGTGAGGACAGAGAGAATTTACTTCCACAACGCCTCCATATTAACAACGTAAATTGCATTGGTGCAAGCAGTTGATGTTTATGAAGGGAAATTTCAGTGGGAGTCATGGGCCTAAGTAGGGAACCAGGGATGTGTTGGGTGTACCTGTAACCATTGAATCTCAGACCATTTATTGGGGGGGTTGTTGGGAAGACCAAGAGACAACAGAGCAGAGATGTGTAGCCAAATAGTACTTCACAAGGTCTGAGGCCCCCTTTAGATCGTAAAGAAAATAAGACTAAATATGCAATTCGGTGACATTTGTTATGCCAGATAAATTGGAGGAAAGATTTCTGGAGAGAGCGAAGCATGGACATGGGGATAGGTACTGGGAGTGTCTCAAATAAGCACAGTAGTTTGGGTAATATGGCCATTTTAAGTACATTGATCCTTCCCAGAAAGGAAATATTGAATAGATCCCAAGTTTGCACAGATTGGGTGATGGTTTGAAACGGGTGGGATATTAGCTTTATTGAGGGAGTGGTACGAGGAGGTAAGGTTAATACCTAGGTATCTCAGGGAATGGGAACACCTGTAGTAGGGATAATTTGACTTAAGAGAGGACAGAATGGTGGGGGGGATATGAAGTGGTAACTCTTCTGTTTTGGAAATGTTAATCTTATAACTGGATAAGGCACCAAAGAGTTGAAGAGTACTATGGAGAACTGGAAGAGTGTTATGAGGGTCTGTCAGGGTTTGAAATATATTGTCCGCAAATAAGGAAAGTTTGAATTCACGGTTGTGGGTATATACTCCATGAATATCCTGGTTGGATCTGATGGCCATTGCCAGGGCTTCTAAGCCGATGATTAATAAAGAGGAGAGAGGGCATCCCTCGCGTCTACCATTGGTCATCTGAAATGTGGAAGATAAATAAGAAGCCAATTTGATCAGGGAAAAAGGGTAGAGTAAAGGGATTGCAAAGCTTTTACAAATGGGACACAGAATTCAAACTTCTCCAAGGTGTGAAACATATAAGGCCAACCTAATCTATCAAACGCCTTTTGGGCATACAGGCTTAACAGGAGAGTGGGAGTTGGAGACTTGTTTATAAGGTCAATCAAATCTATGGTTTTCCTAGTGTTATCTCCTGCTTGTCTGGCCGGGACAAAACCCACTTGGTTCCTATGTATAAGTTTGGGGATGAATTTGGTTACCCTATTGGCCAATATTTTCGTGAATATTTTGTAATTGGAGTTCAGCAAGGCTATAGGAAGATAATTATCCGGGAGAGAGTGGTCCTTGCCTGGCTTTGGCATTACAGTAATATTCAAGTGCATAAAGTCATTATGTGGGCAGACCCCTCCCAGGAGAGAATGAAACAAATCAAGTAAGTGGGGGATAAAATACCGACAAAGGATTTATAATATGAGTAGGGAAAACCATCTGGTCCTGAGGATTTATGTGAGGGTAGGTTCTTAACATCTAATCTTCCATAGAGATATCTGCATTAAAGAACTGATGTCAGAGGTTGATAAAGGTGGCAAATGTAGTGAATGGGACTGCATGCCATGCATCCCAGGAGGGCATCGTGTTGGAATGCCAGATGTTGGTAGGTGGGCCAAGCTTTTTAACCACTTGCCCTCCAGAAGATTTATCCCCCTTTATGACCAGGCCATTTTTTGCAGTTCGGCACTGCGCTATTTCAACTGGTAATTGTGCGGTCATGCTATGCTATACCCAAACGAAATTTATGTCCTTTTTTTCACACAAATAGAGCTTTCTTTTGGTAGTATTTGATCACCTCTGTGGTTTTTACTTTTTGCGCTATACACAAAGACTGAAAATTTTGGGGAAAAAAACAAACATATTTTTCACTTTTGGTTATAAAAAAAAATCCCATAAACTCAAAGTTAGTCATAAATTTCGGCCAAAATGTATTCTGTTACATGTCTTTGGTTAAAAAAAAAATCTCAGCACATGTATATTAATTGGTTTGTGTAAAAGTTATAGCATCTACAAACTATGGTATATATTGGAATTTACAAAGCTTTTACTTTCTGACTGCCTATCACATTTCTTGAGGTGCTAAAATGCCAGGGCAGTACAACCCCCCCTTCCCCTCAAATGACCCCTTTTTGTAAAGTAGACACCCCAAGGATTTTGCAGAGAGGCATGATGAGTCCATGGAACATTTTATTTTTTGCCACAAATTTTTTTAATATGACCATTTTTTAAATTTTATTTTTTACACAAAGTTGTCATTTTAATGATATATTGCTCATGCATGCTATGGCTATATGGGGAAAAACACCCCAAAACACATTCTTCTACTTCTCCCGAGTATGGGGATACCACATGTGAGAGACCTGTTTGGCAGCTTAGCTACATACAGGCCCCCAAATTCCAATGACCACCTCCAGGCTTTCAAAGATATTTCCTTATATCACTTCCCCAGTACCAAACACAGTTTTGAAGGCTCTAAAATGCCAGGATAGTACAAACACCCCCCCAATGACGCCTTTTTAGGAAGTAGACACCCCAAGGGATTTTATAAGAGGCATGGTGAGTATTTTACAGATCTCACTTTTGTCACAGGGTTTTGAAAAAGAATAAAAAGAAAAACACATTTTTGTTCCAAAAAGGGGTCATGTGGCAGGGTTTCTTCTACTATCCTCGCATTTCAGGGCCAGCATTAGAAGCTCATGCCACACTCTTGAAGACCAAGCCTTTTCTGACACTTTTTGTTCACATGAAAAAACTGTTTTTTTGCTAGAAAATTACTTTGAACCCCCAAACATTATATATTTTTTTAAAGCAGAGACTCTAGAGAATAAAACGGTCGGTGTTGAAATTTCTTACATCACACAGTATTTGCGCAGCGATTTTTCAAATGCAAATCCTTTGGGAAAACTATACTTTTTAGAATTTTAATGCACAAAAACACAATATATTGCCCAATTGTTTGATAAAGTATAAAGATGATGTTACACACGAGTAAATAGATACTAAACGTGACATGCTTTAAAATTGCGCATGCCCGTGCAATGGCAACAAAGTACATACATTTTTATTTTTCGATAGGCGACGCTTCAAAAGCCTTTACAGGTCACCAATTTATATTTACACAGGATGTCTAGTGCTAGCATTACTGCCCTCGATCTGACGTTCACGGGGATACCTCACATGCATGGTGCAACTGCTGTTTACATACCATCACGGGGTCAAACGCTTGCGCACGCAGGTGTGCACACGCAGTGGGGCCAGGATGCTTTTCTTTTTTTAAATCGCTTAAATATCCCCTTTGACTGCAATAGGCATTGACAGGTATTCTTTTTTGAGAAATCTGGTCTCTGATCAGTTCTATAGTCAGCCAGAGGATCTGCTGGCTGCATTCTCAGATTCCCCTGTGGGACAGGAGAGCCCAAGAAAACTGTGGAAGGCAGCAGAGGGGGGGGGGGGGGAAGTTGTCCCCTCCCGCTGCTCGTAAAAACAATTCAATAGCTAATTGGCCACTAGGATTGCTTTTAAATGAAGGCCAGCTGAAAAAAACGATACCAGGATGATGCCTGTAGCTGCAGGCATCATCCCGGTATAACCACTCAAAGTCCAGGGACTTACCAGCACATTGCTGGTCCATGTTGGGCATATATGTAACAGCAGAGAACATGGGCATACAATGAGTCGGGTCTGTGGACCAATATGACTGCAATTACATTCAACATGGGCATTACAAAAAAGAATGAAGTCCCAAAAAAGTTTTAAATTCAGAAACTGATTTCCATTGGAATTGTCTGGCAAGGGCTGAATTTGGGTGGGTGGCGATGTATTGTTGTGCTTATAAATTGCCTTGGCCCACAATCAATTAGTACAAATCTTCTGTGAAAACAGTGGAGGGGCTAAACGCTAATGCTTGCAGCGAATGGGGCTGATCCTGCTAACACTTTGTTTTTGTGGACACTATACAAAGGAGGCACTAGTATAGTTCTGTTCATGATCAATATATTGATTCATACAAACACTAAACTAGTAATGGCGGTGATCAGTGACCTATAGCGTAAGTGTGATAGTGTGCAGGAAATCTAACGCTAGCTGACCCTAGCTGGGAGGGGCACTTACTGACCCTATCTTATGTTGCTAGTGGCAGGAATACAGTGATCAGTGAAAAATTTTATATATACTGACACTGTACTAATGGCACTGGCTGGGTGACGGGGCAATCAAAGGGTTAATAGGGGCGATCAAGGGTTAAATGTTCTAATCTAACGTGTGTAACATGTAGTGCTTTTACTCGGTGCCGTGTTCTCTCTTCTCTGCCTGGACCAAGCGGGGGGCGCAAGTGCATTTACACCCCAAAAACAGGAAGCGATGCAAGATTACGTTGCTTTGCCAAGCGCTGCTGCTTGCCCACAAAGTGCGTGTAAGCGGTCGGTAAGTAGTTTAAAAAAAAAAAAAAAAAGACCCTTAAACATTTTATTTTTAATTTCTCAATATGGTATTTTTTATTTTATTTTTTGCCATAGTAACATTGTACTACTGGGGTGTAAGGTGATCAGGGTTTTTTTTCTTTTCTTACCCTTTGCTTTGTAGGAGAGATAGAGATCATTTCTCCTGCAATGCAAAGCTTGCTGTCATGAATCTAACTCATTCATGAACTGTCATCAATGAGTTAGGTTTTTGATAGTTCAAGATAGTGATCTGTGATTGGCTGGAGCTGGTCAAATGATACAGGGTGCTGTGATTGGCCCCCATGTATCATGTGACAGCTGTGGGCCAATCACAGCTCACTTGGAAGAGAAGCAGAGCTGTTGGTAATGAGATTGATGCATAACGGCTTTGCTTACATTATGATCATGTGATCGCATAGCAATCACATGATCACTGGGTCCCATTCACCAGGATCTTCATTCCCCTGTGTTGGGGGGGGGGGGGGGGGAGTGCGCAGCGCCCCCTTGTGTTAGTACAGACAGAGCGATGTACGTTGCTTTGCCTGCAGCTGCCGCCCGCCCGCAGTACATTCTGGGCAGTCGGGAAGCGGTTAGAGAAAGAAAAAAACAGTAAGTAAACAAATAAAACAAAAAAAACCTGTATCAGTGCTGTGGAGGGGGTGCTGGATAGAGAGGAGGAAAATGCCGCGGGAGTGTGAAGGTCCACTTTAAACCTTCAGCTTCTAATTTCCTGTTGTGGACTGACAACATAATGGAAGGAGATTTACTAAAACTGGAGCATTCAGAATCTCTTGCAGCTGTGCATAGTAACCAATCAACTTCTAACTTCAGCTTGTTCAATCAAAGTGATTCTAAAGGAAATTTATTTTTTTAAAATACCAAACTTGTAATACTTACCTGCTCTGTGCAATGATTTTGCACAGAGAAGCCCTGATCCTCTTCACTTTGTGTCCTCTGCCAGCAGTACTGGCTCCTCCCACCTGCCGAGTGCCCCTAATAGCAAACCTCTTGCTATGAGGTCACTGTGAGAAGATATTAGATAGATAAGCTAGGCAAACTGATATTAGTCCTTGAGATATGACCCTCAGAATACACGGAACACCTCTGGATTTCAGGCAGGATCAACTGGTATTTTTATGCTTATTAAACAAATATAACAAAAAGCCTCCAATTGTAATTCCGATTGAAAGAAAACAGATAACAGAAGTTCATTGTTAGAGTTTACATACACATTAACTGGTATGGAAGATAATTCTAATAATATCCTGCCAAAATAATCTAAAACTATTATCACCTTCATGCCGTTTACTTCAGATACACATTAAAGGCTGGGATGTAGATGTACATACAGTCATGGCCAAAAATATTGGCACCCCTGCATTTCTGTTAGATAATGCACCACTTCCCCCAGAAAATTGTTGCAGTTACAAATGATTAGGCATTTTCATGTTTGCATGGACTGCACGTACTTATTTATTATTGAGGACTTATTTTATAGCATCTTCTGCTTATTAATTTTTGTACATCTTTTGGGTAAAGGTGTTGATGGTGCTGTGGGGAATTGTGTTTATATAATTTTATTTAGAGAGTGGTTTTTGATTTTATTTTCATGGTTATTTTTTTTCTTTTCTATTGGTATGACACAAAAAGCCAAATCTGACACATTCCACGCAAATTCGCAAAAAATGGACTGGACAAATTATTGGCACGTTTTTAAAATTGTAAGAAATAATTGCATTCCAAGTTTCTGATGCTCCTGTAATTTTGTGATAAACTCACCTGTATCAACTAACTAGTGCTGACAATATAGAAATTGCACCTGCAATCAGTTAAAATGGTGAACAATTTACTCAACCTTTCTGTTTTATGTCTCTGTGCCACATGGAGCATGGAGAAGAAAAAGAGCAGCAGAGAATTGTCTGAGGATTTGAGAACAAAAGATGTGCAAAAGCATGGGCAATCTCAAGCTTACAAGTCCATCTCCAGAGATCTTAATGTTCCTGTGTCAACTGTGTGCAACATTGTCAAGAAGTTTAAAGAAAAAGAAAAACTGATCAAAGATTGCAACAAAGAATTGTTTGAATGGTGGGTAAAGAGCATTGATCAACTTCCAGACAAATTCAAGCAGACCTTCAAACACAGGGTACAACTGCGTCAGCTCACATTATACGTCACCATCTGAATGAAAAGGGACGCTATGGTAGGAGACCCAGGAGCACCCCACTGATGACACAGAAACATAAAAAAGCCAGACTGGAGTTTGCCAAAACTTACCTGAGGAAGCCAAAATCCTTTTGGGAGAATGTGCTGTGGACAGACAAAATAAAATTACAGCTTTTTGGTAAAGCCCATCATTCTACTGTTTTCAGAAAAAGCAATGAGGCCTTTAAAAAAAGAATATAGTCCCTACAGTCAAACATGGTGGAGGTTCACTGATGTTTTGGGGTTGCTTTGCTGCTTCAGGCACTGGATGTCTTGACCGTGTGCATGGCCATTATGAAATCTGAAGACTACCAAAGAATTCTGGGGTGCAATGTAGGACCCAGTGTCAGAAGGTTGAGTCTCCGTTGAGTCTCCGTCAGAGGTCATGGGTCTTACAGCAGGACTATGACCCAAAGCACATGTCAAAAAAACCCCAGAAATTGTTTCCGATAAAGAGCTGGAGAGTACTGAACTGGCCTGCAATGACTCCAGATCTCAGTCCCATAGAGCACCTGTGGAGAGATCTCAAAATAGAAGTTGGGAAAAGGAACCCTTCCAATCTGAGAGACCTGGATCAGTTGGTGAAAGAAGAGTGCTCCGAAATTCCAATTGAGAGGTGTAAGAAACTCATTGGTTACAGGAAGCGATTGATTAGTTATTTTTTCCAAGGGGTGTGCTAACAAATATTAAATTGGCAATAATTTTGTCCAGTCCATTTTTGGGGTTTTGTGTCAGATATGGCTTTTTATTTGTTCACTATTTTGTGCCATACCAAAACAAACAAAAGAAATAAACATGAGAATGCCTAAACATTTGTAATTGCAATTTGTAATTTTCTGGGGAAAATGGAGCATTATCTGACAAAAATGCAGGGGTGCCAATATTTTTTTGCCATGACTGTGCATATGAACTGCTCTTTCAAATGACTTGTATTTTTGCTTTAAGTGTATAATAATAATAATAATAATAATGCATGCACCAAAATTAGCGTATCAGACACAGATACTTGTTCTGTATGATTTATAGCCAATCATGTTCTTTTTTTTATTTCCAGTACAATTACATTGGATATTTTGATTACAAAAAAGAGACAATTCGTAAACTGGGAATGAAAGCCAATACTTGCTCATTTAATCCAGGTGTCTTTGTAGCCAATCTGACTGAGTGGAAGAGACAGAACATTACCAAGCAACTTGAAAAATGGATGCTATTGGATATGACGTGAGTATCTATACACTACCTATACATCCTATTACCCAAACTGAGTAGTACAACCACAGTAAGGAAGGCATATACAACTTCCTATACACAGAGAGCTGTAGTTGTCCACATGATGTTAGAAAAATGTTTGCTTACTGGTTTATAATATAGTTCTTCATATGTAACAACCAGCTGTGGTTGTCTAGGTCCCGAAGCGCAGAAGGGATCATTTTCAGCAGAAACATGGAAAGCTATTAGCTTTACTTCAGGTACACTCTGGTCGAACATGCTGACATACAGTAGTTTTGGATATGGAACTTCCAACCTGGAAGCGGTTTGTTTGCATCTTCTTTACTTGCACCAGTTGCTCTTGGTCACAATTTGAGGAAGATAAAGGAAAGACTATACAGATTGTAATGGGATAAATGAGCAGTTCATCTTTTGTATTCCATTTCACTCCCTCTAGTGGTAGCCAGGAACGGCTTTTGCAGGATGACACAAAAAAAAAAGATGTACACAATGGGGTAGATTGACTAAAACTAGTACACTCAGAATCGTGTTCAGCTGTGCATGGTATACAATCAACTTCTTACTTCAGCTTGTTCAGTTAAGCTTTGAAAAAAAACCTGGAAGTTGATTGGTTTCTATGCAGAGCTGCACCCCCAATGCCTACAGGTCCCCCCCGATGTCTGAAACACCAGTTTATTAGCAAAACGGGTACATCTTGCAATCTTTTTTTTTTTTTTTTTTTTTTCTGCTATTCTTTACTTTTATGAAGTTTTAGTAAAGAACTTTCAGCAAAAGGCAGAACTCCGAATTGCAGACACACTTGCATGAACACTTAGATATACAATACTCAAGCACAACATACTGTACATTGTGACAACCCTCTGAGTGATAGGGGTTTGTTAGGTTCTGCATTTACAGGAAAACATTCAAGATATCTTGTTTCTTGACTTGCCTACCAATAAAGGATGCCCAGATGGTCATTTTATACAGGTGAGTATGATGTGGTGTAGTGTGTGCCTAGTCAGTGACTAGAAGAATATTTGTCAGTTGTTGGGAGATTATTGATCATGGGAGCGTAGCAGGGAATTGAGAGGGTGAATAACATGAATGTAGGATAATTAACAACAGGAAAATGAAGTGGCTGAAGTTTAAAAAAAAAAAAGGTGGGGGGGTTAGAAGTCAACCGTGTTTCTTATGAATGCCACAGAATAGAACAAGAAAGAATAAGCATATGTATCGAAAGAATACATGATGAAGGTTAAGTGCCCTTTTGTGCACCAACATCCCACATCCCCTCAGTATACCATAACATTCAGATCCAACAATCATTGACTTCTGATGTGCTGGCTCCGCTGGGCTCTGGACTACTTCTGACATGGGATCAGCCATACTGTGCACATGTGGATCTTTAAGGAAAATGTAATTGAAGGTCCTGTCTTCCTTTAGCCCCACTAAGAGACAATTTTACTGTTGAAGTTGGTGGTAAAGAGCCATGCATTCACAATAGGGTGCCTTCCAGAGGTGAAAATTAGGACTTTGCCTTGTGTGGGCTGCAGCATAACAATGATCAATATGATCTGCAGTCTTGATACATAGGAAAGGTTATGAGGGAGTTAGAAAGCATTTTAAGCTGCAGGTGCATAAAAGTGTAGTTATCCTTTAAATATACATGGGGCACAGCCTACCTACAGTTCTTATTTTCTTTGTGATTTAAAGTACTAGAAACTATAAAGTACACCACTTTACATCAGGATGAGATGGGTTGATTATACTGTAGTAACTTCCAACCCTTCATTGCTTCCATATTACACTTATGTCCAGATTTTGTTTTAATCCTGCAGGAAGGTTGTGTTTTGTTAAACTGTCATTATGTATCAGAAATGTGTTGCTAAGTAAGACACTCATGTGAGTTTTTCCTGGCTTCTAGTGAAGAACTATATAGCAAGACCCTGGCTGGCAGCATTACTGCACCCCCACTCCTTATTGTCTTCTACAAGATGCACTCTAGCATTGATCCTATGTGGCACGTCAGGCACTTGGGTAAGGCGAATATCCGCGGGAAGATGAGATGTTTGATGAACTCTGTGCATTTGTAAATCATCTTTGGAGATAATTAAAAATGTAAACTTTGTTATTCCTTGCTGTGCTCCACCTGCCTTGGAGTCTCATTCTTCCTGTATTTCCCAGGAAGCGGGAGATCCCCTTATATTGGCTGCCACACTTCTAACAGTTGTGGCTGGAGTAGGTACTCCAATACTCATACAGGGCAGCTGGGGCAGAGGAGGTAGTGTTGGCATACTGGGCGGCAAGGGAGCCCTGAACAGGTAAGTAGCAGCTGGTGGGGCGACAAATGAACCTGTTAATTTGCCTTAAATGGGCAAAATATAGGTTTGATTTAAGTTGTGCGTTTTCCATGTAGTAGTTTCTGGCTCTATTCCTGTGCCCTATTAAATACTTGGGTGGGTTCTTGCAACTTTTGTTGGTGCTCCTCTTGCTTGTTCCATAATAAAAAGTGAATTGAAAAAAAAGTCTCCTCACAATAACTGCTGCAAAGTTCTAAGACTGGCCATAGATTATGCAGGTTTCTTTCCTTCATCCACGGGTGGAAGGGAAGAAAATTGCTCGCTTCTCCCATCAACATATTCGGTGTTCATGGGGGAATCCCTCTTGCTGCACTATTGTATACTGACAACAGCAGGCTTCCCAGTCGTCAGTACAATGATCACTGCCGGCGGTTATAGCCACGGACAGTGTTCATACGAAAAAACCCGACACGCTGGTTGTACTGAAATTAACCGATAGTACAACAAGCTTGGCAATAGATCGAAATTTGGCAGGTTCAGCAGGAATTTCGATCTATCTATGGGCAGCTTAAGCTATAAGAAGCATTTGGTGATTTAACACACCAGTAACTATAAATAAACAGAAATTACTTTAGGTAGACTGATCATTCATGAGGGACTGCAGTATTCCTGGCTACACACATTACAATATTACTGCAAAATCTTCTTTAGATTTACCAACAACTTGTTAGCACATCTTAATATAGATTACAAAGTCAGATTGTGAATATGATGTTTCTAGTTTTAGGATTAAATGGGACAAGGCTGAAGCTAATACAAAAGCTTTCTCTACAAACTGACTTCTTAGAAGAGGTAGTGGAGATGCATTTATCAAATTGCACATAAATTTCATAGGAATGTGACTAGCAGCTTAGTGTCTTGGAAAGCTTATGCTTTAGGACCTAATATTTAAAATGATGTAAATTCTTACCTGTGCATATTATGTAGGTATAAATTTGGGTCCTGGTAAGAAACTGCATAATACTAGGAATAGCCTATACTATAAATGTTAGCGAACACATATAACTTTTTTCATTATGCACATACCTGTAGATATATAATTCACCTTTACTATATTTTTTGGAATTATATTTAACCGGTTGACTACTGGGCACTTCTTTTGGTGGTATTTAATCACCACTGGGTGTTTTATTTTTTGCGCTATAAATAAGAAAAGAGCAAAAATTTTGAAAAAAAAGTCTCTTTGTTTCTATTATAAAATTTTGCAAACAGGTAATTTTTCTCCTTCACTGATGTGCGTTAATGAGGCTGCACTGATGAGCACTGATGGCTGGCACTGCTGGGCACAGGTGGGTAGCACTGATGATCAGTGCCGATCATTTCTCTGACAATTGCCGGTTATCGGCAGTACTTTGCTCATGCTGTGACAGCTGATCACTTGGTAAAAGGCCACTGTGATTGGCCGTTTACCATATCATGTGATCAGCCGTAGGACACAGCGATGACCGGCGGCGCTGGGGGTGCCAAACCTCCCCCTTGGAGATCGTCGGCATCACCGGGCGCCAGTGAGTAATCACCTACCTGGAAATGCGAAATCACTAATATATATGTGATTTTCCACACAGCTGTCGCCCTGTCACAGTATTTCTGCTATGGGGCGGAGCTGAAGCAATTAATGGTGATTGGAGGATTGGATTGCAGGTCATCTTGACCAATTTTTTAATATAATTATGATCTCAATAAAGCTTAATGGTTTGGTTAAACTGCAGTTGGTCCTCCTTTAAAGCCTCTTCAAGTGTGGACTCTCTTGGTCCCCCATATGTTTTTTTTTTTCTATATTTAAAACTAATTTCCCTTTAAAAATGATAGTTGCTTGGTGGTCTCTGACTTCAGTACTTTGTAAACTGCATTCTTGTTCTAGGTCAGTTACTCAAACTAAATCAGAACTCCTTGATTGGCATACCTGTTTTAGGTCTGTGTTGCAGAAAGTGGTAAAGCCATTAGATCAGCATGACAACCAGATAATTATAATTTTGTAGAAGGAGATGGCAAATCCATATTCTGTCAGTTCCGGTTTCATTTAAACTGAACCTGTGCCCAGACTAATGCACATTTAAAGTATTTATGTATTGTAAACAAGCAGCAAAAGCAATTTAAAACAACTTAATTCTTCTCTGTAGCTATAGGCATTTTGAAGAAGTGAATCTTTCACAACAGAAGCACTTAAATTTCAGCCCTGCCATAATGCTCCCATATTCTATGGGAATTGGTTTCTACAGATGCAGGAGTTATAGAATTGCAGAGGGAAATCTGAAGGCAGTAATTTTTTAGAGGTTTGACACTTGTTAGCATCGGTTACTACCTATCGTTTTCATTTTTAGTTTATTCTCTGTTCTACAAAATGTCTTACAATTTTTTTTTAACAAAAAACAAACAACAAGCATGTCTATACTTACCTGCTGTGTGCAGTGGTTTTGCACAGAGCAGCCCGTATCCTCCTCTTCTCGGATCCCCTGCCCCCTCCCTCCTGTTGGGTGCACCCACAGCAAGAAGCTTGCTATGAGGGCACCCTCTGCTCCTTGTATCAATTCACACATGGAGTTGTGGCTTGGTCCTGCCCCCTCTCTCTCATTGTCTCACTGGCTGTGATTGACAGCAGTGGGAGCCAGGCTCCTGCTTATGTCTCAGCCAATGAGGAGAAGGAGTCCCGAGATAACCAAGACCCCAGTGCACATCACTGGATTGAGAGGGGTCCTAGGTGAGTATTTGGGGGGGGGGGGGATGCTGCACAAGGAATGTTTTTTTTACGTTCATATATAGAATACATGAAGGTAAACAACCTTGAGCCTTTAGAACCACATTAAGGTGAAAAAAAAAACCTCATCCAAAAAAATTCTGTATTTGGAAAATATGCCATGCTAAATGCAATAAACTAATCTGGTCTAGTGCATAAAATCATGTACTGTATGTTCAAGTACCTATCATACATAACAAAGTGTAAAACATAAATAAAATAAATCCACAATTTGTTTATAAATCAGATACATAGTAACAAATCAACAAGTATTAACATAGAGAATCAAAACCTTGAAGGCCATATATTGTAAATAAAGAAGTGTCCATAAATTACATCTTACAATATCCTTACAATACCACTGCACAGAGCATTTAAGTTTGGCATCTTTAAAAAAAAAAAAAAAAAAACAGGTTTAAATCACTTTATGTGATGTTTTCCTGCAGTTATTAGATGAGCCTGATGGGTTTTTTAATACATGTGAATGTAACTTTTATCTTTATAATAAAGCTGTTGGATATTATGGAGAGTACTATAGCTTCCTTTCTATATAATGCTGGGAGATCTGTGTATCGAGTGAGCTGAACCTGTCTATTTGTATAGCCCTTCATGCTTTGCCTGACCTTTTGATATAAAGATCTGTTTAAGACGATGAGAGCATGCCCTACAGGGGAAGGTGGAGGTCACAATCTCTTTGGCACCACTGTATATCTAACTTAACCTCCCTGGAGGTATTCCCAAGTGTAGCTCCGGGTAAAATTTCAGTACCAAAAGCGGTAACCCTGAGCTACACTCGGGCTTACCATGCGGCGTTGCTCAGGGATTCCCTGCAGCGCTTACCTTGTCCTTCGCTCCCGCGATGTGTCCCCTACAGTGTCCCCAGCCATCTCCTCCGGCCGATGCCAGCATCCAGCTTCCGTGTTCCTGTCCCTGTGATGACAGGACGTACGGGCGCCGGAACCGGCGGCAAATTTGAACGTTTTAAAAAAATGTCATTTTTTTTTTTTAAAACGAATATTACATAGCAAAACATTGCTGTTTCAAAGCATTTCACATACATTTTGTCCCTACTGCTTTGTCCTGTGCCCTGCCTGCATTTTGACTGTTCTTTCTGCCTGGAAACTGGGAAAAGTCCATGGCGTTCAAAAAGCGTCCCTTTAGGTCAAAATCAGTTTTAGACCAGCTAGAGAACAGCGATAGTAAATTAGAACCACTTACAGAATTGAGTGATAATGATTCGTGGGGAAATTCATCATCAGACACTGAAAATAATTCTGCGACTTTGCTCAGTGATGTGCGAACTTGGCGCTATATTTCAAATTTCAGTGTTTTTGGTTTGATTATATTATTGAATTAAATTTTTTATTATTATATTATTTTTTATGATTATTAAATTATAATTTATGATTTCGTGTTTCAAGTTTTATCATATCCTGAATGTTTACTACTCTTGTTTGGACAGATTTCAGTGAGTTATTTCTAAAAATGACAGGCCTACAATAAAAAAACTATATATTTCCATGCAAAATAATGGTACCGCTTTCAGCACCAAAAATCTGAAATAATCATACCGCTAGGGAGGTTAACAAGAATATTAGAGGTTGTAATGTATGGACCCTGTCATTTGTTTACAATACTGTATATTGCCTTCAAAGTTTTGATTCCCTGTTTTCATGCTTGGTGATTTATTATTGTGTTTTGAGTTTTATATTCATGTGATACACAATTTGAGGATTTATTTTATGTAGTACGTATTTTTATTAATTATTGCATTTGATGATATATAATAGGTACTTGAATATACAGTATATGATTTGATGCACTAGATAGGATTGATTTATTTTGCATTTTTATCACAGCATATATTACAAATACACATATTCTCTGTTCTAATTAAAGTTTTGGGGCATTGTAGTGACTCCTAACTTTCTTTCAGCCTGCAGCTCTGGTAAAATCAATTTAAAAAGGGGCAACATTTATTGTCCTATCCAAATATGCTATGGCACAACTTTTTTCTTTTACTCTGAACAATTATTTAATCACTCACATATTTGTACTCCTTTGTACAGGTTCAAGTACTGGGAAGCGTTATTCTCTTCAGTTTGTGAATGCTGCCAGGCTTCTTCATTGGAATGGACATTTTAAACCATGGGGAAGAGCATCCTCATACTCTGAGATCTGGGATAATTGGTACGTTCCAGACCCTACTGGGAAGTTTCAGCTCATCAGGAGACACACAGATACTGATGAAAGGAAGTGAGGGGAGATGGCCCATCCAGAAATCACATGAACTCTTGTTACTGGACTTATTATTGAGCATTGAAAAAGCAGTATTTTCTCAGGAAATCAAAAACAAAAGCCATTTTCTCTTTTGTCTTTTTGAGATACACTACAGACTATATTCCATGTTATGTATATTAGTATTTGTTCTAAATATGCTATGAATCTATTTATCTGAATGATTTCAGTTTCAGCATCTAGTCATATTGGTGATCAAACACTCCAGAATAATTCCGTCCAGTACCAGTCTCATGGTTTGCCTAAAGGACACAGGTGTTATAATTTGTATTACAGCTATTCCAGTGAACTCATTTGTGTGTTCCAAGGCTGTGACCTTATGATGCTTTAAGAGGGGGAATTCATATTTTAGCCACTAAAAGGGGGGAAACAGAAAAAAAACACTGCCAGTATCCCTATCAGCTCAGCATTGCCAGGATTTAAAACATGGAATATGGTATTAGGGCAGGACATACTTTCTTGTAATATACTGTAAGATTATGCTTGCAGTACTTTAAGATGGTCAAAGCTATATTTTGTAGAGTCAGTGTATGTCTGAGTCAAATTTAAAATGATCATATTGTCATTTCACTTCATAAGTGCGAGCAAAGCATTCTTCAAATTGTTGGTCAGGTGCTCTGTACTGGGTGTCCTGCTTAGATAAAATGTCACTCTCTGTGAACTGTACTGTTTTATGTCTCTATACTACTGTGTTGATAGCATCCCAGTGTTTACAGGGGTTTCACTGCTCCACATAGTAGTGTGGAACCCACTTTCTTCCCTAGCAGAGGCCAGGCATGCGGTAGGCACCCTACCACTTTGACTGCTCTACCGTGGTAGCATTCTGATTCATACACTGTGGCTAATTTCTGATATTAATAAATCCAAGACTCCCTACATACTTTTGCATAACTGCCAGTTGTGAGAGAATTAATAGGATTTGTGCCTGGATGCTGATGCTATGGCCTAATTCACACAGGCTTTGGCACCCAAACTCCGTACATGAGGCAATTGATTTTGCGACTGCATCTACCCCAAGCTACGTGCAGGCAGCCTATGGCTCCCCATATGGAAGAAAAATATATTTGAAAAGTCTTCCCAAATATATTGACATATATTTGAAATGCTACAATTTTGGCCATATTTATACTGCATGTTGAAATGTATTTTTATTACACAATATATGAAAAATATTTTTAAAAATAATTTCAAATATACTGTTTGTCTTTAAAAATACAAATCTACATTTTTGGAATGCATTTACAAATATATATAAAAATATATGTTAAAATTACTTTTTTTTTTTTTTTTTTTTTTTTTATATGTTAAAAAAAATCTGAAGAATATATTTAAAAAATATATATTTTTAAAAATATATTTTTTAAAATATATTCTTCAGATTTTTTTAACATATAAAAAAATCATTTTAACATATATTTGTAAATGCATTCCAAAAATGTAGATTTGTATTTTTAAAGACATACAGTACATTTGAAATGTATTTAAATATATTTTTCATATATTTTGTAATAAAACTGCATTTCAATATGGTGTGTGTGTGCGCGCGCATATCATTTATATTTTGAATATGGCCGATATTGTAGCATTTCAAATGTATGGCAATATATTGGGAACAATATTTTTTAAATATATTTTTCTTCCATGTGGGTGTGAATGCAGACTCCGAGGCCTTGACAGGCATGTAAAACCAGGTGTGCTGCATGGACGCAGACAGTGTGTGTTCTGGGCCACATAACCGCTCCTGCACACTTCACATTTTGACATGCTGCTGTGTCCATGCCACACACACAACCTTTGCAAGAAATTGTTTGGGAGTACATGAACCAGGCCCATCACCTGCACAGCAAAATATGACATTTTATGAGCTACACTAATAACTGAAATTACACCTATTCACATGTCTTATTCAGTAAGGCAATGCAAAGAGCAGTGAGCCCTCATACCCAATCGGATTTTGATTTCTCTATTGTTAGAATTGTTCTTACAATAGAGCACTATCCTTGCTGAAAGTTCATACTATGCTGACTAGCTACATTTATGGCCACAAAACATCTCCTTTTACTGTGGGCGGGCAATGGTTCCCCTTTAATAGTGCACAGATAGTTGGATCATGTATATGCATGGTATAGGTTTGTGAAGCAGTGTTACAAGCTTTTTGTCATTTATATCTGGATTTGCTGCTAGTATGAGTTATGCAACAATGAGTCAAGCGGTGAGTAGTTTTCTTGTTTTGTAAGACTGCTATTTGTTTACAGTGTTTTAAACCACTTTTTAGCTGGATTTGTTGCCTTGGAAATTACTGTCTGAAAGAATTTTCTGTTTTCTGACATCTGTTGCACGCTGTTTACTACTTTAAGAAGCAGAACCTGGCAGTTTTGGATAGAGTACAAAATTGTTCAAATCCCTATCAGTTTTTTTTTTTGTCTTTTTATGTCCTGCTGGAGAGAATTCCATCCACTTACTGCCTTGAAGACCAAACAAAACAGAAGTAAAGGGAATTTTTTTCTTAGATAGATGTCAGCAGAAATTGACCTAAATGGAAGATTTACTCTGGCTCTTGCTCTCTAAAATTAAAGTGGTTGTAAAGTCACATATATAATTTACTATTATCCCCTCTGTTTTAGGAACATATCAAGTACAGTTTTTTTTTTTTTTTTTAATTAGAATCCTAAATACCTTCTTTGCACAGTGCTGCTCTCCTTCCTGATCTAAGGGAGTACACTTGGAGGGGCTGAGGAGATTTCCTTCTAACAATGCAAGCTAGTAGATGGAGGACATGTGACCACACAGCTGTACTGTACAAAGAAGGTATTTAGTATTATAATTTTAAATAAATACCTCATAAATACTTAATATGTTCCTAAAACAAAGGGAATAGAAGTACAGTCATATGGGAATAGAGGCAGGAGGGGCGGAGAGTAGATTGGCTCAGAGCATGGACTACAGAAATGACAGAGAGAGGAAGAAGGGGAGATGCAGAGACTCTGAACACACAGCGGGATGACGAAGAGACATAAACTGACCACGCTATCATGGATCAGCAGCCATGATTAGTGTGGTTACTACACATAGGGGAACACAGGAACAGGTAGGATCAACCAGATATTGTAGAACAAGTATTTAGACAGGTGACATTGCGCTATATGTCAAAAAATGTTTTTTGTTTTTAGTGCCAGTCGATTGTGATTTTGGTTCCACCCAGCCGGCATCTTCAGTGTGGATACCCGGCTGTGATAGCTTGCGGCTTCACAGTCAGGTACCCACTGCGCATGCGCAAGTAGCGCTGCATGAATGGTCTTATAGTCTTCTGGGACCTGTCACGTGTCCCAAAAGACTACAGGGAGGGAGGACACCTTCCGATTGCCTAGGCGATCAGACCGGAAGTGGGAGCGGGTACCTGTCAAATTCAGGTACCCACTCCCCTCACCCCCCAAAGGTGTTAATCCTTAATGGGGAACGGGTTAGCAGTCCTTAAAGCGGAGCTCTACCCAAAAGGGGAAGTTCCGCTTTAAGTGCTGGTCTGGATCAGATTTCCAAAAAGTCTTTACTGGCATGCTATTTTTCGAGTAGCCGCCTCGTGAGCACCTTCTTAACTCAGACTCGGAAGACTAAGGATACACGTCCACTTCCTCTGGATTCAAGCATACAGTCCCGCTAAGACTCCCGCCTCAATGGGTAGGTGCACCTCCACCTCACCTTCTTAAGGTGGGGGGGGGGGGGGGAGTCATCTGTTTGCAAATCGCTGTCGTTTCTCATGTTCACTGTTCCAACAAAGGACAATAACCACTTCTGGACCTAAAAACCCTGACCACCTTCTTAAAGGTGTGCAGGTTTCATATGCAGTCAGTTTGCTCCATGATAGCCTCATTACATCAAGGAGATTTCCTTGCCTCAGTCATTCTCAAGACACTTACCTTCACATCCCCATTTGCTGCAATAGCCATGGTTTCCTTTGGTTTGTGGTAGAAGAGATGCATTACCAATTTGTTGTCTTGCCCTTTTGTCTGGTGTCAGCGCCGCTTGTCTTCACTAAGACGCTAAATCCAATCTTAGCTGTTTTATGCCTACACGGGATAGCAATGGTGGGCTACCTGGACAACCTGCTCCTGCAAGCACAGTCAGCATCAGAGCTCAAATGAGATCTGTCCATCACAATCAAGACTTTGGAGGAATTCTATCTCCTCACTTATGTCACTTACTATCACCTCGCTCTTTACGGCTGGAGAAAAATAAATTTAATCTCCAAACACAGAAAGGTTTCTTCACAGTGAGTGCAATAGACTCCCTCAAGGGTTGGTTCTGGCCAGTTCGTGGATTGCTTTAAAAAAGGTCTGGATTATTTCCTAGATCCACAGAATATAACTGGATACTAACATATATAGGTAAAGTTGATCCAGGGAATATCTGATTGCCTATTGGGGGATCAGGAAGGAATTTTTTTCCCTGCAGGAGCAAATTGGGTCATGCTTTACTGGGGTTTTTTTTGCCTTCCTCTGGATCAACTGTGGGTGTAGAATTATAACTTTTTTTTTTTAATGGTTGAACTGGATGGACTTTTGTCTTTTTTCAGTCAGACTAACTATGTAAGAGTACCTGGAACTCATTCCGGACACCAGAGTAGGCAGAATTTTTCTTCTGCCAAACAAATTTCAAAAGCTTCTCCATGTCCGTCATCTACTTTCTTTGCGGAGTTTCTGCAGGAGAATGTTGGGTCTCATGGTGGCTTCCTTTAAAGCAGTTGCTTCACACAACACTATTCCAGACCTCTACAGAAAGA
Organism: Staurois parvus; assembly: GCF_062004578.1. Classification (NCBI taxonomy): domain Eukaryota; kingdom Metazoa; phylum Chordata; class Amphibia; order Anura; family Ranidae; genus Staurois; species Staurois parvus. Next base: position 8,782,960 of record NW_028318078.1, read on the forward strand.
TTCTGAGAAAATGGAACCGATTTCTGGGTTCACTGGATCAGCTCATCCGGCAATACTTGGTGGTTTCGGTCTCCTCTTCTGTCAGCCGAGAAGACCTTTATCCTCTTCAATTGGCTGATCACCGCCAGAGACACCAGTCTCTTTGGATCAGGAGGTGTGATGGAACATTTATCTACATAGCCGTTGGTGTCAGACCAGTTTCCACATCTTTATCCTAGAACTTTAAGCAATCTCTCTCCCATTGGATGTCTTTCCTCCAGGATTGCCCTATTAGGACAAAATTTGATAATGCAGTGGCCTACATCAATCACCAAAGGGGCACCAAAAGCTTGGCTGTGGCCCTGGAGGCCTCTCATTTGTTAGATGTAACTTCATTTACCAGACCTTTTTGCAGTTCTCACCCGGGGGGTGGACAACTGGTAAGCTGACGGACTATCTTGAGTGCCAGATCAGGGGGAACGGTCCCTGTATCCTGACGCTATGTCAATGCTGGGGAAGTCTGGATGTTGATCTCTCTGTGTTCAGACTCAATTGGAAGGCTCCCAAGTTCGGGGCCAGGTCAAAGTATCCCTGGGCGAAAGTATCTGATGCTCTTTAGCACATGTACTCCCTGATATGTGCATTTTCTTCTAAATCTCCCTCCGTTTGAGTTCTGCTGGAGTGTGGTTCCGTTCTGTTGTTGCTGTTATGGCCCCACACTTCTTCGCTTTGGGACATCCCATCTGGTATGAAGTATGACTGTGTTCTTTAATGAATGTAAGAGAAAACGTGATTTTTGTACTCGACATAAAATCCTTTTCTGTGAGTTAATTGAAGGACACAGCACCTGCTAAGTCTTCTTTTGGCTCAATGGTATGCCTTATACTGCTGACTACATACTGAACTCCTTGCTGCAGATAGGGGAGTTTGGGCACCCCCTGGGTGTGCTTTTAGTTTAGTTGCACCTAGTCCCAAGCTCCTGTAGGTAGTAACAGCAAATCCATCTCATGAAGTAGGGCTGTGTCCTTCAATTAACTCAGAGAAAATAATTTTATACTGTCATCAGAGTCAATGCAGTGTCACTATTGTGACATTGTACTGCTGTGGTTACTGGCTACTCTGATATCACTGTACAGTGAGGTCCATCTATATTTGGTCACAGGCACAATTTAATTTGTTTTCATGTACTTACCAAAACATATTAAAGCTATAGATATAGAATGGACATGGGCTGAAAGTGCACATCAAACTGGAGGAAAGGTTTAGGAATTACAGCTCTTAAGAGTAACCATCCTCCCTTTTTCAAAGGACCAAAAGTAATTGGATAATTGAATCATAAGCTGTTTCATGGCCAGGTGTGGGCTACTCCTGTTATTTCTTCATCAATTAAGTAGGTAAAAGGGCTGGAGTTGATTCTACAGTTGTGGCCAAAATTATTCAACCCCCAATGCTGTAAAGGGGTTTAGGGACTATAGTGTACATTTGGAATTGTATTCAGAATCAAATCCTACAAGGACGTTGTAACTACCCAAATGCAACTAAAATGACATCAATTGTTTATGTAATACAGTAGTAAATGGTTCTTATGTGGTTTCTTCATTGCCACAATTATTCAACCCCTTAAAGACTACCACTCTGAAGAACAGAGGTTCATACAGGTGCTTTCCATCAGGTATTGAAAACACCTGTGGATGTCACCGAGCAGCAATCAAGCATAATAAGCACCAATTAGGCAGCTTTAAAATGACTGTGATACTCAGCTCCTTCTAGACATTTACTGGTGTGGTTACAAACATGGTGAAGGCAAGAGAATGGTCCAGGAAGACAAGAGAAGAGGTGATTTCTCTTCACAGGAAGGGCAATGGCTATAAGAAGATTGCAAAGATGTTAAACATACCAAGAGACACCTTAGGAAGCATCATTCGCAAATTCAAGGCAAAGGGCACTGTTGAAACGCTACCTGGTCGTGGCAGAAAGAAGATGCTGACTTCGACTGCTGTGCGCTACCTGAAGCGTAGAGTGGAGAGAAGTCCCCGTGTGACTGCTGAGGAACTGAGAAAAGATTTGTCAGATGTGGGTACAGAAGTTTCAGCCCAGACAATAAGACGCACACTGCGTAATGAAGGCCTCCGTGCCAGAACTCCCAGGCGTACCCCCTTGCTGTCTCCAAAGAATAAGAAGAGTCGACTGCAGTATGCCAAAAGCCATGTGGACAAACCACAAAAGTTGTGGGATAGTGTTCTGTGGACTGATGAAACAAAATTAGAACTGTTTGGGCCCATGGATCAACGCTATGTTTGGAGGAGGAAGAACAAGGCCTATGATGAAAAGAACACCTTGCCTACTGTGAAGCATGGTGGAGGGTCAATCATGCTTTGGGGCTGTTTTGCTTCTGCAGGTACAGGGAAGCTTCAGCGTGTGCAAGGTACCATGAATTCTCTTCAGTACCAGGAGATATTGGATGGAAACGTGATGCAGTCCGTCACACACCTGAGGCTTGGGAGACGTTGGACCTTTCAACAGGACAATGATCCCAAGCATACCTCCAAGTCCACTAGAGCATGGTTGCAGAGGAAAGGCTGGAACATTTTGGAGTGGCCATCGCAGTCACCAGACTTAAATCCGATTGAGAACCTCTGGTGGGACTTAAAGAAAGCAGTTGCAGTGCGCAAGCCTAAGAATGTGACTGAACTGGAGGCCTTTGCCCATGAAGAATGGGCGAAGATACCCGTAGATCGCTGCAAGACACTTGTGTCAAGCTATGCTTCACGTTTAAAAGCTGTTATAACTGTAAAAGGATGCTGTACTAAGTACTAAGATTGAATGTCACTTGGGGGTTGAATAAAACTGATAATGCTGTGAGCACAGAAAAGACATTTGTGGTTATTTCATTATAACTGTTATGTTATATTTGTCTGACCTACAAGTGCCTCTTTAATGTAAATGTAAGCAAGATGACTGAATGATCAAAAGCAATGTCAAACTGGCCAAAACACTCAATTTCAGTGGGGGTTGAATAATTTTGGCCACAACTGTAAGTGTGGTATTTGCATTTGGAATCTATTGCTGTGAACCTACATCATGCATTCAAAGGAGCTCTCCAGGCAAGTGAAACAAGCCATTGTAAGGCTTCAAAAATTAAACAAATCCATCAGAGAGATAGCAGCAACATTAAGAGCGGCCAAATCAACAGTTTGGTACATTCTGAGGAAAGAAGAATGCATTGGTGAGCTCAGCAACATAAAAAGGCATGGACGTCCACAAAAGACAACAGTGGTGGATGATTGCAGGATCCTTTCTATGGTAAAGAAAAACCCATTCACAACATCCAGACAAGTGAAGGACACTCTCCAGGAGATGGGCGTATCATTGCCAAAGCCTACAATCAAGAGAAGACTTCACGGGAGCAAAGAGAGAGTGTTCACAAGGTGCAAACCATTCATAAGCCTGAAGAATAGAAAAGCCAGATTAGACTTTGCCAAAAAAACATCTAAAAAAGTCAGACCAGTTCTGGAAAAGCATTCTTTGGACGGATGAAACTAAGATTAATATGCACCAGAATGATGGGACGAACAAAATGTGGAGAAGGCTTGGAACAGATCATGATCCAAAGCACAGAACGTCATCTGTAAAACATGGTGGAGGCAGTGTGATGGCATCGGCATGCATGGTTTCCAGTGGCACTGGATCATTGGTGTTTATTGATGATGTGACAGAAGCAGCTGGATGAATTCTGCAGTGTTTAGAGATATACTGTCAGCCCAGATTCAGCCAGATGATTGGACGGCGCTTCACAGTACAGATGGACAGTGATCCAAAACACACTACAAAAGCAACCCAGGATCTTTTGAAGAAGAAAAAAATGGAATATTCTGCAATGGCCGAGTCAGTCACCTGATCTCAACCCAATTGAGCATGCATTTCACTTGCTGAAGGCAAACCTAAAAGGTAGAAAGACCCACAAACAAAACAACTGAAAACAGCTGCAGTTAGAGCCCGTCAATGCATCAGAATGGAGGAAACCCAGTCTTTGGTAATGTCCATGGGTTCCAGACTTCAGTTAGTCATCGCCAGTAAAGGATTCTCAACAAAATATAAAAAATTTACATTTTATTTATGATTATATTCATTTGTCCAATTACATTTGAGCCCCTGAAAATGGAGGGACTATGTATAAAAATTGTTGTAGGTCCTAAAATTTTAACTTTAGCTTTATTTTCAACACCTTGAATTAAAGCTGAAAGTCTGCACTTCAAATTCATTTGTATTGTTTGGTTTAAAATTTTCTGGTGGCATACAGAGCCAAAAGTATGAAAATTGTACCTGTGTTCAAATATATATGGACCTAATTCTGTCAGTTCTGCCAGCCATTGTCTCTGCTACCAGCGACAGCAGTACAATGTTGCCAGAATAGTGCTGCCAATGTGTCCCTGATAACTGCCACCCCAGTCACAGTGTCACCATAAGGACTCATTCACAAGTACAATGTTCTTTGAAGAATGATCCATGTTTGAATTACCCTTCAGAGAGCTTTTGAGAGACCTGAGAAAGCATAGTATTGCCTCATCACCACCTTAACCCCTTGGACTCTACGAGTGTCCCCATTCACTTAGATGGGTAGCTATCGGGAGGCATACAGGAGTATAACTACTGTCGCAGCTACGAAACAGCATTGTAGCTGTGACGTGTACACCTGTGGATGCTGCCTCTGCAATTAAGGGGGGGGGGGGGGGTGGCAACACTGACACAACTGCAAAGTTTTACTGCCCTCACCTCACAAGCCCTAATTGTGCAGCCAGAGCAGTGTATGCACGAGTTCCAAGTGAAGCTAGTTTTCACTGCTGATCACCACCAGACCGGTGTAAGTCGGCAGCAGTGTTACCGATTGCTGCTACCCAAGTCTCAGTGCTCCCAGACTAGTGCAGCCAATAACAGTGTTCCCAATTACCACCACCCCAGTAGTGTTGCCTCTGCCTGACACCTGTACTGTCAATAGCTGTCTATTGATCACTTTTCTGCCTGCCTTGACCTATCCTTTGCCCATTTGTTGACCTTGTCTCTGCCTGCCACTTGAACTGACCCATCTGCATGTCCGACTGACTACATTCCTGCGAGACACCAGTCCCAGCCATCCCCTGCAACCAACTTCATTACTGAACCCACAGAAACGCTTGTTCATTTCTTTTCAGTAACATACCAGTAGGCAAGTCCTGCTTGGCTTATAGGAATGGGGACTGCTATAGGTGAATCTACACTAAGCTATGCTCCTTGTCCACTTGTAAAGAGGTGGCCATTACAGTACATTTTTTGAAACAATTGGTTATTTTGGGCGATACACAAGATACAATGTCCAGCACATAATCAGTCCGAACATTGATAAAATCTCACACATAATATCCCATACGCAGAAGGAGTAGCAGAATGTGTTTTAGGGTGTAATTCTAAGTATACCTCTGCTGTGTGCAAACATTTTAATTCACAACTGTGTTTAAAAAAAATGCATTTTCATTTTCCAAAAACCTGTGGCAAAAAAATGAAGTCTTCATATCAAAGAATACCCAATTGTGGTGGTCAACAGTGATGCCAGGTGGCTTTCATATCCAGGCTTTGGTCTTAATCCTTGGCTCTACAGCGGCAGCAGCTCCCAGGTCATCCACTCATCTCTCTTCCTTGTTGGTTGCCAAGGCAAGGTTCCTGGCTGCCCTCCTGTTTGTTTGCACTAAAGGTTGCCTGATAGTCATGCTTAGCCACGTTTTTAACTTTGAGTGCAGTTATCACTTTTTACCAACAAACATGTTTTATTTAGATGGTACACTATGAAAATTGCGCTCATCTCTTCCTCTTTTGCACCTCATTTGAGTACTGGCTGACTGGAAAAAAAAAATAATCTATGGCCAACTTAAGAAGCATCTGGTCTGCATGGCCTTTGCAAAACAGCATCTTAGGATCTGCTCTGCATACCACTTAGAAATACCATACAAGTATGCTAATAGCAGTAAGAGTACCTCTCTTGTTCAGCAAAAAAAGCCTAAGAAACATACCACACTATCTGGGAGGTGTGAGCAGGGTATGAAGAGGACAGGATGCATCTGTGTGGAGCTCCTGTATTCATTCTTAAAATCTGCTATTATATTGTCAAAATAATTCCTGATTGGGCTGAATTCCCCCTTGTGTGCCACCCAACATCTCTTGAGTTTTTAATCATGCAATCCAAAAACTATTCAGTTACACTGCAACTCAGGAAGAGATTCCTAAAGTCTACTGCCACATGTTGGCAGGAATACTAGTCACTGCCTGCATAGATGGAGACTGCTGAGCAATCTAAGGACACCATGCAGGGCATAACTTCTGACTTACATACTCTGCTAGCACAGATCCCATCCTTATAGCTGTTAAAAGGTTTAAAACATCACTCAAGGTCCACAGTAATCAGTGCGCTATCAAGTGTAATCTTATTAGAAACAAGACAAGAATCCCAGAAGTAGGATCTCACACCTAGGTAGTAGAAGACACCTCAATGTAGCACACTGTCACCTTGGTGTGCCAACAAAGAATAGTTAGGATGCTTGCACCTAGATGAGATGATGCTAAGAATTGTCTCTGCCATACAGTGTCCAAGAGCTGAGCCTCTTGGAAGAAGAAAAAGGCACTCTGCCGAGTTTGAGGAATTTTTTTTTTTTTTAAATGGAGCTCCTGGACTTTACCAACATCTCTCTTACAGCTGTGTTTGAGAGAGCATACAGCTCCCACCTCTTGCCTAGGCACTGCTGGGATTTCTTGGCCTATTTTCGTGAACCTTCAGTACAGAGACATATGTTTAAGAATTCCTACATATTATTTTTCCAGGACTTCTCTGCTGAAGTACAGAAGGATTGCAGAACCTTCCTGGCTATACAGAGACCACTCCAAGAAACAGTTCTGATGTTTAGCATGTCGTACAATAGCAACCTTTGGGTTCAGCATGCCAATTCTATCAAATTCTTTGACAAGCCAGAGGATGCTGATAAATGGCTGTCGACAATACATTAATGAGATTCCACCAGCCAAATTTCAGTTTCAACAACACAGTAGGAAACTGGAGTGTGTAAAAGGTGGTGCAGCTCTGCATAGAAACAGCTTCTAGGTTTTTTCTTTTTTGTTTGTTAAAGCGTTAGTAAACCCACAATAGTAAAAACTGGTTTGTTTTTTTAACTGCTTGCTAACAGCTTACCCACATTTTGTGGCAAAGCAGCAGCTCTTGGCAAAGTGACAATCATGCGTTGCTTCCTATTTTGGGGTGTGATCGCACCTGCACCCCCTCTCATCAGTCCAGGGAGAGAAGAAAAAACATGGCACAGAGTAAAAGCACCACTACATTTTACAGGAATGCATTAATTAGCACATTTAACCCTTTGATCACTCAGCCAGTGACATTAGTACAGTGTCAATATATAGAATTTTTCACTGATCACTGCATTCCTGCCACTAGCGACATCAGATAATGTCAGGGTCAACTAGCATTAGATTGCCCACACACTATCACACTCACGCTATTGGTCACTAATCACCGCCATTACTAGTTTAGTGTTTGTACGGATCAATATATTAATCATGAACAGAACTATACTAGTGCCTCCTTTATATAGTGTCCACAAAACCAAAGTGTTAGCAGGATCAGCCCCCCTCCGCTGTTTTTCACAGAAGGTTTGTATCAATTGATTGTGGGATAAGGCAATTTATACGCACAATACATTGCCACCCACCCAAATTCAGCTCATGCCAGACAATTCGCATAGAAACCTATTACCGTTTCTGAATTTAAAAAACTCTTTTGGGCCTAACCCTCAACATGGGCATTACAAAAAAAGAACGAATTGCGGTCATGTTGATCCACAGAGCCAATTCATCGCAGGCCCGTGTTCTCTGCTGTTACATACAGTGAAGGAAGTATTTGATCCCCTGCTGATTTGAATGTTTGCCCACTCACTAAGAAATGATCAGTCTAAAAATCAATGGTAGGTGTAATGTAACACTGAGACACAGAATAGCAACAAAACATTCAAAAGAAATGCATGTCTAACAACTTATGCACTAATTTGCATGTTCATGAGGGAAATAAGTATTTAATCCCCTATCATTCAGCAGGATTTCTGGCTACCAGGTATCTTTCATACAGGTAACAAGCTGAGATTAGAAGCAGTCTCTTAAACGGCGAGGATCTTGTCAATGATCTCCAGGCAGCTGGAACCACAGTCACCAAGAAAACAATTGGTAATACACTACACCGACAAGGATTGAAATCCTGCAGTGCCGGCAAGGTCCCTCTGCTCAAGAAAGCACATGTCCAGGCCTGTCTGAAGTTTGCCACTGAACATCTGAATGATGCAGAGGAGGACTGGTTGAAAGTTATGTGGTCAGATGAGACCAAAATTGAGAGCTTCAACTCGCCATGTTTGGAAGAGGAATGCTGCCTATGACCCAAAGAACACCATCCCAACTGTCAAACACAGTGGTGGAAACATTCTGCTTTTGGGGTGTTTTTCTGCTCAGGGGACAGGACAACTGCACCGCATCAAAGGGACGATGGACAGGGCAATGTACTGTCAAATCTTGGGTGATAATCTTCTTCCCTCAGCCATGGCATTGAAAATGTGTTTTGGGTCATTGTCCTGCTGGAACATCCATCCATGACCCAAGGCAACAAAGGAGTGGCTCAAGAAGAAGCACATTAAGGTCCTGGAGTGGCCTAGCCAGTCTCCAGCCCTTAATCCGACTGAAAATATGTGGAGGGCGCAGAAATTTCAAATTGTCAAATGTCAGCCACCAAATCTTAATGACTTGGAGAGACTCTACCAAGAGGAGTGGGCCAAAGTCCCTCCTGAGATGTGTGCAAACCTGGTAGCCAACTACAGGAAACATCTGACCTCTGATTGCCAACAAGGGATTTGCCACCAAGTACGAAGTCATGTTTTGTGAAGGGGATCAAATACTTATTTCCCTCCTAAACATGCAAATCAGTGCATAATTTGTTAGACATGCATTTATTAATTTTTTGTTGCTATTCTGTCTCTCAGTGTTACAATTCACCTACCATTCAATTTTTAGACTGATCATTTCTTTGTGAGTGGGCAAACATTCAAAATCAGCAGGGGATCAAATACTTATTTCCTTCACTGTATATGCCCAACATGGACCAGCCATGTACTGGTAAGTCACTGGACATTGAGTGGGTATACTGGGATGACACCTGCAGCTACAGGAATCATTCTGCTATAGTTTTATTTCAGCTGGTGATTGGTTTTCATGTACAAACAATCCTAGTGGCCAATTAGCTGAATTGTTTTTACTAGCAGAGGGAGGAAACATCTCCCTCCTCCACCCCCCCCCCCCCCTCCTGCCTTCTACAGGTTTCTTGGGCTCCCACAGCAGAATCAGAGAATGCATCAGTTCCACTAGCTGACCATAAGGCTGGTCAGAGACCAGACTGGCTCCAATCATCTCTATAGCCTAAGAAATCAGAAGCTACGAGCATTTCATCACAGCTTCACAGGATATAAAAAGCACCATTTGTAAATTGGGAAAGCATCTGACCACACCAATCTTGGTGAGATTAGATAATGTAAGGGCAGAGGAGATATCTAGAGTCTGATAGACCCCAGATTTCTTAAAAAAGAATATATGCCGATGCCCATTGAGGTTATAAAAGGGATATTTGCCTTTCCTGTGATAGAATTAAAAGTAATATATAAAAAAAATAATAATAATAATGAAGAGGGACAGTGTAAAAATAATAAAGCACCCTTCCCCCCTGCATGCACAAGCATTGACGCCCTGCCCGTCTGAAAACAGTAGTTGCACCATGCATGTGAGGTATTGCCATAAACGCCAGATCGAGGGCAGTAATTCTAGCACTAGACCTTCTGTGTAAATATAAATTGGTGATCTGTAAAGGCTTTCAAAAAGTTGCCTATCGATAATAAAAATGTATGTACTTTGTTTCCATTACACAGGCATGCACAATTTTAAAGCATGTCATGTTTGGCATCCATTTACTCAGCGCAATATCTTTTATTTTTTTAACCAAACAATTGGGAAATATATTGTGTTTTTGTGCATTAAAATTCGCAAATACTGTGTGATATAAAAATTTCAACACCCATCGTTTTATGCTCTAGGGCCTCTGCTTTTTAGAAAAAAAAACACAACATGTTTTGGGGTTCAAAGTAATTTTCTAGCAAAAAAAGTTTTCATGTAAACAAAAAAGTGTCAGAAAAGGCTTGGTCTTCAAAAGTGGGTGATGTGTGGCATAATCTTCTAATGTTGGCCCTGAAATGCCAGGATAGTAGAAGCAAATGACCCCTTTTTGGAAAGTAGACACTCCAAGGTATTTGCTAAGAGGCATGGTGTTTTACATATCTAATTTGTTGCCACGTTTTTGTAAAATGAAGAAAACAAAAAAAATATTTTTTCTTTTCTTTTTCAAAACCCTGTGACAAAAATTATATCTGTAAAATACTCACCATGCCTCTTATCAAAGTCCTTGGGGTGTGTACTATCCTGGCATTTTAGAGCCTCCGCACTGAGATAGGTAGTGGGGGAAGTGATATGAGGAAATATGCCCTTTGAAAGCCTGGAGCTGGACATTGGATTTTGGGGGCCTGTATGTAATTAGGCTGCCAAAAAGTCTCTCACATGTGGTATCCCCATACTTGGGAGAAGTAGAAAAGTGTGTTTTGGGGTGTTATTCCACATATATTTGCTCATGCATGCCATGGGTAGATCATTAAAGTGACAAGTTTGTGTTAAAAAAAAAAAATAATAATTTTTTTGAATATGTGTGGCAAAAAATAAAATATTCTATGGACTAAACATGCCTCCGCAAAATCCTTGGGGTGTCTACTTTCCAAAAAGGGGTCATGGGGGGGCAGTTACTGCCCTGGCATTTTAGCACCTCAAGAAATGTGAAAGGCAGTCAGAAAGTAAAAGCTATGTAAATTGCAATATATTTGGGTACAGCAAATTGCGACTGCGCAATTACCAGCTGAAATAGCGCAGTGCCGAACAGCAAAAAAAAAAAAATATATTTTTAACTGCAAGAGACATGAAATAAACACGCAATTGGAACAAATGTGTTTTATATGGTAATACACCATCCAAAACTAGAGCCTTGTATACATCAGTCATTCAGAGATTCATAGAATCCACCATATATAATAGCCAGTCATTTTACATCACCATCAAGTCCTTCTCTAGACTTGAATAAGAAATGTCTTTACTTGCACACAATAAGAGATAACCACGTGTCCAACACGCCAAGTACTGATGGTTTCTCAGTTGAAATCAGTATTGAAGTCATACGTATCATCAGGATCTTCTTCCAGTTTATCAAAACGGACCGACTTAACAGCACTTTCCTTTACAGAATCTGTTTTTAGAAAAAAAAAATTATTTCACAACACAAGAATCAAACTTAACGCAGTCTGGGTGCCAAATAAGGATGAATATATTTCTTTTTAGGGTATAACTTGAATCTGAACTGCAGAAAAAGAAAAAAAAAAATGGCCCTTGGGGAGCCCTACTGTAAGGGGTTAAATATATATTGTGTACACACACCCCTTATTTCTCACTTCCTCCCAGCTGCACAGTCAATGCTCTTTTGGTTGCAGAAACTGAAGACATTACCACATACACAGGACCAGCAGTCCTCCATTGTAAGCAAGGTCACAGAGGACTCATCCACAACTCGAAAAATCGCAGTCAGGAGTAGAGCACCAGCTGTCTGGGGCGTGAGGAATATTGCATGTATAGTGGTTATATCTGTACCTAGATGAAATGAGCATTTAACTTTTTCAGTGTAGGGGGAGCCCCACAGCAAGGATCAATTTTATTTTCCTTAGCTTTAACATTCTTAACTATCTTCCCACTATGGACAATTAAAACCAAAATTGTACCGAAATAAAATGTTCCAAAAATAACTTTTTTTGCCTCAATATTAAAACAAAAAACTGTTTTTAAGTATTATTACAATGTTTGATGTGAATGAATGGTAACCGATTTCTGATATTATAAGGTATTTCTAAGAAACCTTGAGATGCACTGCCATGGGAACACCAAATAGAAACAGATGTTCTTTTCCACATTAGCCTTTTCCATGCAATTTTCAAGACAGAAAACTGTAGTTTTTAATATGTTGCATTGCAGTTGGACAATAAAAGCATTATTCCCTGTGGGCCCACGAAGCTCGATTCCATGGGGAATTGTATTTTTGTACTTCACTTTGAACATTAATAAGGATTTTGCCAGAAGTAGGGATGCTTTAATATCCTTACAGAGAAAAGGCCAATAGAGAAAAAAAAAAAAAATTGATATCCACTTTCCTCAAGTCCCCTTTAACCCTTTCGCTGCCACCAAAATATGTCATAAGTTGACAGCAGTGGTCCTTCCAGGCACTCCCAGAAAGCGCTCCCAATGGCAGACCCAGTGTGTCTGTGGGCTTGTACCTCCTACAGGCAAGCAGATACACACTGACAGGAATAATCATTGAACTACCACAGCGCTCATCATCACTGTGCTGGTTCATTGAGAACTACAAGCTGTCAGCCACGAAGGCTGTCTGGACTTGTAGTTTTCCCATTCACAGAATACTGTGAAAGAATGACACGATCAGGCGGGTGGAGCACCGCAAAGCCACATTTATTTTTAATTGTGACAGCTCAAAATGAACAACATGTAACAAAAGTTGAACTGCTCCTTTAAAGCTTGACATGTTGGGTATTTACTCAGTGCAACCTCATCTTTTGCATATTTTAGCAAAACTGGTTAATACATTGTATTTGTATGCCCCAAAATTAACTTTAGTGTATTTTTTGATATGTTGCACCTGATAAACCAGTGCACTAATATGTGACAAACTGGCAGTAACACCATTTCATTCTCCAGGATGTCTGCTTTCAGGAAATATATGTTTTGAGGTTCTTAATTAAACTTCCGGCTTTAAATTCTTTTTTTTTTTTCCACAGGTCAAAAAAAAAAAAAGAAAAAAAAAAAAAAAAACTCTTTGGTAGCTAAAGGCTTAAACAAAAAAAAAAAAATTGTCTCAGCTGTAAAATAAAAATATAACAATCTGACAGTAGCATACAGATATTACCATCAATGAATCATTTACAATGTAATTTTACTACCATGTAGAAGCCAGAGGAGAGGTGGCGGTGGGTACAGCAAGTAAATTGCAATCAAATGCATGTCACCAGTCAGAATCCAGGACATTCAACTAGAACTCCAACCTCTCGTCATGGAGAGAAAGGCAAAGGGGGAGTTTTACTTAGAGTGAATGCAGGGTCCTGGGTTTAACACTATCTGGTCTCCCACAGTACACAGAACATAGTAGTGCAATTATATTAGTAAATATAAACTGCTAAATACCTTTTTTCATCTGCAGTTAGGGCTCAGCTGAAGTCACAAGCCTGCTCTGGTTAAAGCTTGTAGGAGTTTTCTTTCTGCTATAGGAGGATGCAAAACCCCTGACCTCTGTCTGAACAGTGCTGATCAGATGCACTCTCCAAAGAAAAAAATAAAAAAGCTCTCTAGCAATACACACTAAACTGAGCATGTGCAGAAGGGCTACAGGTTCAGTCTGTTTTATCAGCAAGACATTTGAACAAGAGGGGCAGAGAAGTCAGGATCAAACAGCCTTTTTACACAATGTGGAGGATTAACCCTTTAGGTTCCACAGTGAGTATACCAAGCATGCTTTACTGCCTATACGGACCGATTTTACTGTTGCGGGTTTAGTAACACTTTAAACTTGTGCACACAGAATCTGGTGTAGCTGTGCATAGTAACCAAAAAACTACATTTGGATACAGAATGTGGGTTATAGCAACCACATAACAGTAGTGAGAGAAACACCCCATTGCTTGTCCTATCACTTAACAGTGAACGCCAAGCAAACAAAATATAGTTCTCTCTCACTCATAGTTATTGCTCTTCCTCAGCAAGTGAAAGGCCACTGAAAGAAGCAGTGCATTGGTGAGATTATCTTTCTGCCGCTCTGCTGTCTCCTACTGTCAGCACATAAGCACTGCAGGACAACTGACTGTCTCTGTGGTGATTGTCTAACCCTAAGTCTGAGACCTGCTGTATAGGAAATTACAAAAAGTCAAAGTCAGGTACTTGCACTGCTTGTGTTAAAAGAAAAAAAGTTAAAAAAAAATAAAACTTCGTATATCTGCAAGATCCAGCAGGGGTGTGGAAATTTTTGAAAAAACTACTTGTCCAGGGACTAAAATCGGTATCTCAAATTACTTGCTCCTCATGACAATCTACATGTCGCGATAAAAAATTTTTTTTTTAACAAAAACTGTATTTAAATCGGAGGTGATTTTAAGAAGGTCTGGGGCTTTTAAAAACAAAAAGGTGCTTTATGGTGACTTAAACTTGTAATAATTTTAACATTGAGCTGTTTATCTTCTCCTCTCCCTGTGTCTCCAGCCCCACCCCCGGGAAACTAGCAAGGAGGGGAGAGACCTTGCAGTGTAATGAGCACCAATTGGATGTTCCTCAGGAAAGGGGAGTGTCAGGCTTATTCTTTATCCCTTTCGCTGCCAAAGCCGTTTTTGGCACAAGTATAAGAAATAATTTTAGGCCTGAAGATTACATAAATCCCCAAATATAACATGAAAGCAAAGACCCTAGAGAATAAAATAGTGGTAGTTCCAATGTTTTATGTCGCATGATATTACTGCAAAATTTCAGTAAAGAATACAAGTTAATTTTAGGGCACCAAAAAAATATAAAATAAAATAAAACCATCCTATTTTTTGTTAAATATAAAAGATGAGGCTGCATCGAGTAAATAGATACCAAACACGTCAAACCTTAAATTTATGTGTGCTCATGAAATGGTGATGTACTTTAGTACCCTATATTTTCTATAGGCGACCCTTTTAAAGCCCCTTATAGGTCATCAGTATAGTGTATGGAGGCGGTCTCATACTAGAATTATTGCTCTCATCCTGGCGTGCGCGGTGATATGCAACGTGTCGCAATCAACGTTTCCATGCGTAGGCGCCCCACCGTGTGCTTTTACATTTGTACGTGCATATATGTTATGTGCAATAGATTTACTATTAGAGTTTTTTTTACTTAATTTTCATATTTTTCATGCTGGATGCCTCCCTTGAATGTAATACAGATCGCACTGCATTACATTCTTTCTCGGCCTCAATGGCTGGGAAATCTTTCAATGGGGACCCACAAGTGACATCATAACGTCACTTCCGAGTCAGGACAAGAAGGGGAGGGGAACAGACGTGTCCGATCTCCTTCCTGCCCTGTAGCAGACGGCGGTGAGCCAGTCTTGGGCCCGCAGATGGGGAAGTGAAGCCCGGGAGACCTCACACAGGGGAGAGAGGCTGGCACTGTGTGGAAGCAATCGGCGGCAACGCTGCTGCCCGAATGCTTGCAACTGCCAAATGAACCCTGCTGCTTGCCAGCAGCAGGGCTAAAGTTATAATTAAAAACTACATGTCCTGGGCGTCGGGCAATACGAATTCAACATTCCTATTCAGGCATGCTTGTGGTCACAGCTTGACGTTCCAATTTATCAGCACATACCTGTTTGTTTAGTTGAAGATGTCAAAGAAACCTTTTCTGGCTTTTTCTGCAAGACAAATGTACACAACAGAAATTATATGCACTAGTTTAATATTTTTTTTTTTTTTAAAGTATCCTGACTGCACAAGGTAATCAAATTGTTATATTTACACATATGAAGTTAACCATTTACTCTAGAATTATTAACCAAACTTTGTAGGTTCTGTACCGACATTCAAGTATTTTACCTCTTCACCACTCTCGTCCTCCATCTGTTCCTCCTCCTCCTCATCAGCATCTTTGTCGTCTTCCTCTTCCTCCTCATCATCACTTTCCTGTTCTTCAGGCTCTGGGTTTTGTTCCTCTATTTCAGTATCATCTAGTATACCGTTGGTCATATGGGAGAAGTGAAACGCAATACTGCTGGCAGGACTTGGGCACCTCAAGGCTGCAGGACAGCAAAACACCCATCATATGCAGCTTACATTAGCACTAAACACACACAAAGAAGTTTGACTCAGTCTTGAATTAAATTCTAGCAGGCATGTCAAGCACTGAATGAAGCGTCTTTAATGAAAATCTACCTTAAACAACTGGGTATAGTGTAGAATCATAGAGAAATGGAAATGTTACAAGACTACAATAATGAACACAATAAAAAAAAATTTTTTCCATTTTTTCTCCTCCATGCCCACTAACCAGCTAAACACGATGGGGGCAGAACAATATATGTAGATTAATGGTGGCTTCACCTCCCTCTTATTCTAAGATATAGGCTGGAGGAGCGTGACAGCCTGTGACTGCCAAAATCCACCCACACCATGTTATTACCACAAAACAAAGATTTGATTTCAAATATATATTTGTATGCCAATTTAAAACTGTTTGATATTTTTGTTCTGTATCTCAAAGGCTTTATTTAGAACGTGTGACCAGCAGCAGACGACAAGATTTTCCTCCTGTTTATGTTTCCCTGCAGACAAGCTGGGAAAGTTCTGGGTCATGTGACAGCTGAATATAAAACTAGGAAACCGGTACCTAAATTTGTTTTAATAAAATAATTACAGTGCCATCATCCACATACAGAAATAGAAGGGACAATGTAAAATTAAACAGTGTGCGTTTAGTATCACTTTAATTGCCGTATTAGTATTTACCTGCTCCTGCAGCATTGCTCCCTCTCTAACACCGCCATCATTGGAAAACAGGCCAACCACCTCTTAGATTTAACCAGTGGCAGAACGGCCAGTGTGATAGTCCTAGTTGTGTTGCATCTCAATAATATGTGCGAGCACATTATGCAATTAGGACACAGGCACTTGCAGAATGGCTCACAGAGTCCATAGTTGTGAACTCCCTGTACACACAGACTCCTCTGTATGACAGAATGAGTATGGCAGCAGTACACATGCCTCTATAGATTCCCTGAGGCATTGAGCAGCAATTCAATAACTGAAAATAGCTTGGTGGAAAGTCCAGCTTAAATCCTCTAGGGAGAACACTGCAACCTAATGGGTTTCGAAATCGTGCTTGCCCACAACAAACCTTTATCAATAAATGGATGCCAGCAGCCAAAGCAGGGTGTGCCATGTAATGAAGCTTACCTTTAATAATGCTCTTATTGTGTTCATCCAGAGCTTTTAGGCTAACCCCTTTTCTCACTGTAGCCATCTGCTCATTGCTGATGTGGCAGCTAGACGAAGAAGGTGGCTGAGTATGATAACTAAGCCTGGCTCTGTAGAAAAACAAACGTATTTCTTTTTAGGACCTCACAGACATCTAACGGTGTTTAACTAGTAGCCGACCGCAGATAGCCGAATGACGGCTTCACTGCGGCCGGCCAGTTCTGAGTGGACGTCATATGACGTCCTCCCAGAACGCGCTCTCCTGCACGCCCCAGGGGGCGCGCACCCGGCGATCTCCGTGATCGCTGTGTCCTACGGACACAGCTGATCACGTGATGTGGTAAAAGGCCAATCACAGCGGCCTTTTACCACGTGATCAGCGGTGTCCAATGACACGGTGATCAGAGGGAAATGCAAGTGCCGGTTCTCGGCTGCACTTTCCTCATGCTGTCAGATCGTGAGGAAAGTACTGCCGAGAACCGGCAGTTGTCAGAGCGGGGATCGGCACCGATCATCAGGGCACTGATAATCAGTGCCGTGATGATCGGTGCCCAGCAGTGCCACCCGCAAGTTCCGCCCACCTGTGCCCAGCAGTGCGCCCACTAGCTCCGCCCACCTGTGCCCAGCAGATCACCCACTTGTGCCACTCTGCAGTGTCACACACCTGTGCCCAGAAGTGCCACCTACCTGTGCCCAGCAGTGCCCGCCCACCAGTGCCCGCCCACCAGCGCCACCAGTCAGCGCCACCAGTCAGCGCCACCAGTCAGTGCCACCAGTCAGTGCCACCAGTCAGTGCCCAGGGGTTGTGCCAGTCAGTGCTGCCAGTCAGTGCCGTCTATCAGTACCCATCATCAGTGTCACCTATCAGTGCCGCCTATCAGTGCTGCATATTAGTGCCGCCTATCCGTGACACCTCATTAGTGCTGTCTTTCAGTGCCGCCTATCCGTGCCACCTCATTAGTACTGCCTATCAGTGCCCTTTAGTGCTGCCTATCAGTGCCCATCAGTGCCACCTATCAGTGCCAATCAGTGCTGCCTCATCAACGCACATCAGTGAAGGAGAAAAAATACCTGTTTGAAAAATTTTATAATAGAAACAAAGAAACTTTTTTTTTTCAAATTTTTTGCACTTTTTATTTATAGCGCAAAAAGTAAAGCGCCCAGCGGCGATTAAATACCACCAAAAGAAAGCTCTATTTGTGAGAAAAAAATGATCAAAATTTCATATGGGTACAATGTTGCATGACCGCGCAATTGTCAATTAAAGTGCGGCAGCGCTGAAAGCTGAAAATTGGCCTGGTAAATAAGGGGGTATAAGTGCCTGGTAGGCAAGTGGTTAACCTCTTCCCGACTGCCCTATAGCAGATATACTGCCACAAGGCGGCAGGGGTGCGCAAAATCATGTATATATACACACGTGATTTCGTTCTTACGGGTAGGGGACGCGCAAGCCCTACCCGCGCCGCCATTCGCGGCCATCAATCACCGGGTCCTGACCGATGATTACCGAGGATCTCCGACTGGGAGGAGGGCTGCTTTGTTTACTAACAGTCGTCCTCCCTGTCGGCTCGGGCACACTGGTCTGGATGGCTGTGCAGTGTGCTTACAGTAAAGAACCAACACACCGTCCTCCAGTAAAACAATCCCAGCACACAGTTAACCCTTTGATCGCCCCTCATGTTAGCCCCTTCCTGCCCAGTGTCTTTTTTTAGCACTGATCACTGTATTGGTGTCACTAGGGATGTCCGTGACACCAAGTCAGTTTTAACCTCAAATATCAGAATGCATGCCGCAGTCCCGCTATTAACCACTTCCTGTCCGGACACTTTTACCCCCTTCCTGTCCAGGCCAATTTTCAGCTTTCGGCGCACTCACATTGTGAATGACAATTACTCAGGCATACAACACTGTATCTAAATGAAATTATTATCATTTTTTTTCAAACAAATAGAGCTTTAATTTGGTGGTATTTAATCATCACTGGGGTTTTTATTTTTTGCTAGAAAAATGAAAAAAGACTGAAAATTTTGAAAAAAAAACATGTTTTTCTTAGTATTTGATACTAAATTTTGCAAATAAATATACTTTCTTCATAAATTTAGGCCAAAATCCATTGTGCTACATTTTGTTGGTAGACATAACCCAAATCAGTGTGTATTATTTAGTCTTTGTGAAAGTTATAGAGTCCACAGACCACGGTATATATATTTGATATATTTGAAAATGTATCAATCCTGATGCACAGACTACCTATATAATTTCTTGGGGCCCTAAAATGCCAGGACAGTACAAATACCCCCCAAACGACCCCTTTTTGGAAAGTAGACAGTCTGAGGTATTTAATGAGGCATGGGGAGTTTTTTGAAGTTTTCATTTTTTGCCAATTTTTTAAGGAAATGATGAAAGTAAAAAAAATTCTTTTTTTTTTTTCCCACAAAGTTGTCATTTAACAAGTTCTTTCTCTCACACGGCATAGGCATACTTGCAATTACACCCCAAAACACATTCTGCTACTCATCCTGAGTATGGCGATACCACATGTGTAAAACTTTTTCACAGCCTAACCACATAGAAGGGCCCCACATCCAATAAGCACCCTTAGGCGTTCTAGGGGCAAAAATTACACATCTAATTTCTTGACTGTATCACAGTTTTGGAGGTCCTGGAGCACCAGGACAATTGAATTACCCACAAAATGACCCCATTTTCGAAAGAAAACACCTCAAGGTATGTTTTAAGAGGCATGGGGAGTCCTCTGAAGACTTCATTTTTTGCCACATGTTTTTGGAAAATGTGAAAAGAAAATTAAAATGTATTTTTTTTTACGCAAAGTTGTTAATCTATGAGATATTTCTATTACACAGCATAGGCATACTTAAAATGATACCTCAAAACGCATTCTTTAACTCCTGCTGAATATGGCGATACCAAATGTGTGAGACTTTTTCACAGTCTGGCCACATAGAGGGGTTCCACATCCAATAAGCACCTGTTAGCGTTCTAAGGGCAAAGATCGCACATCTAATTTCTTAACTACCTATTGCTGTTTTGGAGGCCCTGGAGCATCAGGACAATTGAATTATCCACAAAAAGACCCCATTTTGGAAAGCAAACACCCCAAGGTATGTTTTAAGTTCTCCGTCACTCTCATCTGTCATACTCAGAATTTGAAATGCCTCCTCGCTTGTATATGATCTTTTGGCCATATTTTTGACACTGATCAGGACCCACTGGTATGGCAGTGATCAGGATGGTGTTGCAGTGAGGGACAGATATCTGGCTGCAGTTGGTTCACACTAGTCACTGTTGGGCAAAAATCAGAGATACAGTGAGGTGGCTGGCAATGTTTTGTGAGTGTGTGTAAACTCTGTGCAAAGGCTGAAAATTACTCACAGTTAGCTGTACTGGATCTCTCTCCTTACAGACGATGGCAGTGAACAGGATCCACTGGTGTGGCAGAGATCAGGGACACTTTATGAACAGGCACACTACACTGTATGGTGATCGGGGACACTGTGGCGATCGGGGACACTGCCGGGCCACTTGTGCGGCGATCGGGGCCACTGGCGATCGGGGCCACTGGCGATCGGGGCCACTGGCGATCGGGGCCACTTGTTGGGGCGATCGGGGCCACTTGTTGGGGCAATCAGGTGTCACTGAGGTGGAGGGCAGTTAGCTACAACCTATTCTTCGATGTTTCTCCTTTCACAGACAACTCCGTGTGAGGAGAAGGAGGCGGAAGCCGCACCATGCGGCTTTTGTTTACACTTAAGCTGTGTCCTTATTGGACACAGCTGATCACATGGTATGAGACCGATTTCATTGGTCCCATACCATGCCACGTAATCCACCGTGTCCGTCGGACTCGGCGATCATCGGGCTCGCGGGTGCGCGCTCTAGGAGCCGCGCATGAGCCTCAGATAGAAGGTGCCGTTTAGAGGCGGCAACCCGCTCCTGTAGGTGTCCCGTCCTGCCGTTTATAAACAGCGGCCGGAAGGGAAGTGGTTAAAAAAAAATATATATATATATATATATATATATATATATATATATATATATTCCAGTATCTATACCACCATTTGTTAACGCTATAACTTTCACGTAAAGGGATTTTTTTTCCTATCAAAGACATGTAGCAGAATACATTTTGGCGTAAATCTATGATGAAATGTGATTTAAATTTTTTTTTACTGGACATGTTTAAATAGCAAAAAGTATTGTTTTTTATATAGTGCAAAAAAAAAAAAAAAAGCAAAGGCAATCAAATACCAGAAGAAAGGTCAGTTCATGGAAAAAAAAAAACCGTAAATTCTATTTTGGTGCAGCATTGCATTACTGCGCAATTGTCAAAGTAATGCAGCGCCGTCACGCAAAAAAATGGCCGGATCGGTGGGGGGGGGGGGGGGTAAATCCTCAGGAGGGCCCAGTGGTTAAACAAACGGTAAAATATTCTCACCCCATCCAGTCATCCAGGAACAATCTGGCTGCTCCTTGCACATTAGTTACTCCACCCTTCATCAGTAGGCCTCTCCTGCGGGCAAGTAGGTCTAAAAACTCCAGGGAATTCCTGAAGTCTGAAACATTATATTGCAACATGGTCTAGAGAAAAAAAAAAGAGAAGGGGATGTATTCAACACATTCAAAAGTAGCCTACAAAACCAGCAAGCAGACAATCAAGATAAGCCTTATTTGTCATCTTCCCTGTAGATGAATGGTTTTAATTCTGCTTTGCAAATGTGCATTATACCAAAAATGAAATGCCCTGTGTCTATGCACAAGTCAGCATGTTTGAATCAGGACCAATTATTTGATGAAAGATTTTATATATATATATATATATATATTTATTTATATATGGTTTTCTTATTTTCTTTCCCACATTTTAAAAATGCTGAGTCTTTTCGATAAATGTATATGTTCACAATATTAAAATGATTATACATGACACTAAACATAATACTTTCCTCCCCAAAAATATTGACTACATATCCCCTAGTTTTTTTTTTTGTACACACTGTTTTCTGCCTCCTTATGATGTCCTGAGCTCCAAACCTCTCCTTTTCACGCACACTTCCATTTGCTTGGAACACTCTCCACAAATTCCACAGTTCAGAGTTTCTAGTTCATCTCAGGAGAGGGTATCTACGTTCCTACCTACAGTGGGACCATGAAGAACTTAATGCAGCAACCTCGAATAGGAAGACCACAGCAGCTAAAAAATTAATTTGGAGATTTGGAGGTGGCTGGGGGCAAAAGAATTACAGAGGAGGTCAATTCACTAAAAAGTGCACAAGAGTCTCCAACAATTCCTATACATATTGCAAGCAGAAATGCAGATATTAAATCAAAAGCTTGTCTTGAAGCAGCAGGCAGAATGGGGAATGGTTTAAAAAGGCCTCCTGAGCAGGTTGGCAAGGCACCAATGGAGTGCCAGTTCAACTGCAATGCACATGAAGCTCACTGAAGAGGTCCAGGGAGCTGCCACAGTATGGGCCTATCTCAGTTTAACAAAGTATTGAGTCAAGGTGGCCTTTAAAATCTTGATGCTGAAAACCTCTGCAATGACATTTTTAATCATAAATTGACATACTTTTCAAGAGGAAGCATTCTTTTCACTATTTGGTCAAATTTCTTATTTCCTGTCTGGAGACAGTGTGGAAGTACTCTAACGATGAAGTTCCGTTGGGTAACAAATCTAACAATCGTATACACCAGTCATGAGAAAAAGAGTATGCCAATACAGACTTCTGAAAATGCTAGTTCCATGGCAGTCTGGATACAGCTTCAATGATTTAATTATCCAACATGAAAAACGTAGAGCAAAAAAGGAGCTAATATTTTAATATTTTCATTTGTACCATATTTATTTTCATTTAGTGGTTCAAAAGTATTTAAGCCAGACAGTCTGGCTACTAACATTTTCTGAAGACAACACAGATTTCTCTCATTACAGGTGTGCTTTATGCCTCATGCACACAGAGCATTTTTACAGCTGCTGTTTAGGGCTCTTTTACCTTCTACAGCCAGTAAACTCCCCAGCATGTTATCCTGTGTGTCCATGCACACATAGGCTTATATCAGCAGTTTTGGGCAGTGGCATTTTCAGGCTGGGAAAAACCCCAGAACTACTGAGTTTGAAGAGGAGGTTTTTAGCTGTAAAACCACCAACGCTGCAAACCGTGGCTATCCAGCATTTGAGAACCTCAAGCTTGTGTGGGAGTAGTTTTGCTAAAAATGCTAATGCAAAAACACAGCAAAACGTGGCATTTTACAGCCAATGCTACTGGTGTTTTCAGAACGTTTAGTGTGCATGAGGCCTAAGGCGTTGACCAGTGTTAGAGTGTTTCTAAAACTAAAATTAAAAAATCCCTCTTGAAATCCACAAGTTGTGTTTTTTTTCCCAGCAACAAAAACATCCCAGCCAAAAAAAGCTTATTAAAGCCTGTGTGTGCATGGACACAAAGGATAACATACTGGGGAATTTACTGGCTGTAGAAAAAAAATGCCAGAGGCCCAGTGTGCATGAGACCTTAAGCTGAGCAACAATTAAAACAAAATCAGTTTTTTTTTTAGGGAGGAGTTAAAATCTGTATAAAAACTTCACGCACCTGCTGTTTGTCACAATGTTTTATAATCACCCTAACATTCTCCAAAAGGTCATCATCTTCCTTTGGAAACACATTTCTCATTGCTAGAGTGGCAGGTGGATTATCAGAAGACACCACAAAACTGGGACTGTCAGTCACTTTAAGTACTTGGTCAACATTTACATCTTGAATGATCCTGAAGATAAAAAAAAAAAAAAATTGAAAGCCTATAGAATCACATTTAAAAGTGGTTCTAAATAAAGAAAAAAGGTTTTTTTTTTCCTTAATGCATTCTCCGCAAAGGAAAAAAACAAAACAAAACAAAACAAAAAAAAAACACCACACCTTCAATACCAGCTCTACTCCCTTTTTCCCTGTATTCATAGGAGACTGATAGCAGTGGGAGCCATTAGCTCCAGCTACTATCAGTAAAATCCTGTAAGGAAAAAGCAGGGCGCGTAGCAGAGTCATGCTTTGTGCATCTGTGGACGCACACAGCCTGGCTTGGGTGCATGTCTGCTAAAGTGCTCTCGCAGCAGTCGGCTTGCTATGGAGGATATGCGGAGAAGAAGTTTGCCTTTATCCAACCATTGGGACATTCTTCCTCCCACTGACACGAACGGTGGGGGCACTATTCCTCCCACTGACACCAACGATGGGGGCACTAAGCATTTATTTTAATCCTGCTGACCATCAAGCCTGAGGCATTATCTAATCGCACTGGTCACAGTCCAGCCCCACGAACGTCTGAAGGACAGTAACCTGGCCCTTTGCTAGGAAAGTTTGGAGACCTCCGATACAGAATAAATGAAAATAACTCAAAAGGTTCAGAGTTGGATTGAATGGACCCAATCGGTCATCAAACACCTCATTAAAAAACAAGGACAGTCATGAAATCAGTCTTAGACTAAGGCTCTTACCTTGTAGTGCCTTTCAACGCACCAACATTACACACTCTGAACTGCTTCAGGCTGTTAATTATGCTGCTCTTTCCAACATTTGAAAATCCTGGAACAAAAATATTGAAAAGGGTGCTTCATTTTCCATAAGATAAAGTGCCTGTAAATTAACCTTTTAAAGTGAAAGTTTTTTCCCCATAGCTCAAATCCTCTTGAGGGCAGGGTTAACCCTTGAGAGGTGTACTCTGTCTTCAGTGAAGAGGAAGGAAAAGGTTACACAAATTATGTGCTATGGGTGTGTCCTATATTCATTGGACTAAATAAAGATGCTAATATCAAACTGAAAAATGTTTCAAAAAGAGAAAAAAAAAAGGGATGGTGAGGGAGGCACCAAGCAGTCAATAGTGTAGCAAATTTTATTAAATAAAAAAAAAAGGGCATCAAATGCAATAATTATGCACTCACAGACATCACTGGTAATGAGCTGGAATCAAGCTCCAAATGGAGACATCAGTCCAGTCCACATCAGTGCCACTGTCAGGAGTGCTGTAAAGCCGAAGCAGGGATCCAAGCAAGCTAGTGGGGAGAACCTGCTGGAGACCAGATCTGTCAGAGCGGTCAAATGTCCAGGGTGCAGTGACCAAATCAGAAAGCGTTGGAGGCCAAATCACACCTCTATCAGCCTGACATTTACCCTAACCTCCAGAGATTGAATACTCACTGTCATTAACCCTATAGTGCTCAAAGTAATTATCAGCATAGGCACATTGAGGGAGCATAGCAGAAAAACAGCATTATAACAAAGGAATATACTCAATCAACGTTAAATATAAATATTATTCAATATAAATAATGTTAAATATACATAATGTTGGTATCTCATCACATATGTGGATGAGATACAAACAATATGTAGATTTAAAATTATTTATATCAAATAATATATTTAACTTCAAATTATTGTGCAATTGTATGGCTCAGGGTTATGGGTGCAACAGTACTCACTGGAACAGTCAGAAATTTAGAAATCCTTCTGTAACCAATGCGATCAGTATGTTTTGGACCAATAAGGTTTCAAAAGCTCTCAAGAGAGCTCTTTGGTTTTACACATCATGAGATGTTTCCTGTGTGACACCTTGGTAACAAGACACTTTTTTTTTTTTTTTATAAGCCATCAGTTGAGACTGAACCAGCGGATATTAATTTGCACTGACAAGGGGCAGGATTGCTTTCTAATTACTGATAGATTTCAGCTGGTGTCTCGGCTTTCCATGCCTTTTTGCACCTCCCTTTCTTCATGTGTTCAATACTTTTTCCCTGTGTCATTCCATTTTATTACACATAACTTAAAATTTCTGAACTTATTTGTTTTGGTTTCTTTGTATGTTTGGACTGCATGGGTTGTTACCGACAAGTGGTGAAAATTTCATGTCAATAGTACCCTTAGAAATATATATTTACTGAAAAAAATGGGGATGTGTTCGATAATTATTTTACCCGCTGTTTTTAGAATTTCCCTTTGTTGTTGCATTGTGTACATACACGACGCTAACTCACATATGATTTAATATCTATTTTGGTTTATATCATTTGATATGATCTATTAAGTTGATCTAATATGAACAAAAATACTCAATTTTCATATCTTTAGATCTCAATACGCTCTTGATTGCTGCATTGTTTTCCGATATGGTTAATGAGGTTTATTCTCATAAAGGGGAAAAAATATGTATGTGTATTGTAGGCATGCATCTGTGCACATACATATGTATGTATGTGTGTGTGTATGTATGTATGTGTGTGTGTGTGTATGTATGTATGTGTGTGTGTACACATGCATCCATATAGAATTCAGTAATTTTATGTTTATCCACATATGTGATACCAACAAGATGTATATTTAACTTTATATACATATCTATTTAACTTTAAATTATAGTGTATAATACTTTATGTTCTAATAATACTGTTTTACTGCTCTGCTCCCTCAATGTCCTTATGCCAATAATTGTTTTGGGCACTATAGGGCTTATGGCAGTAAGTATATAATCCCTGGTGGTTAGGGTAAATGTCAGGCTGATGAAGGTGGTGCAATTTGGCCTCCAAAACACGTTCCAATTGGTCACAGGACCCTGGACATTTGACAGCTCTGGTCTCCAGCAGGGTCTCCCCGGCGGCTTGCTTAAATTCCTGCTTCGGCTTCACAGAGCTGCTTACAGTGGGCACTGGGCCTTGGACTGATGTCTCTATTTGGAGCTTTATTCAAAGCTCGTTACCAGCGAGTGCATAATTATTGCATTTTATACAAAAATGCATTTTAATAAAAATCGCTAAACTATTGGCAGCCTGATGCCTCTCTCCCCATCCCTTTTCTCTTTTGTAGCACTTGGGTTCCCAGCCTGCTCAGAAAGCAGCCTTCCCCCAGCCAACTGTGTTAGCAACAAACCAATTACAACCTTACCTCCGGGATTATATAGTGTGCGATAGGGAAAAAAAAAAAAAAAAAGCAAAGCATACACACTTTTTTTTTTTTTTTTTTTTAGGTATATACCTTTTACACAAATTGTTCATGTTTTTTTTTACCTATATGCAGTTTTGTAGATCCACATGCTGATGATTTCAAATTATTTTACGTCCCCCATACACTATTCAATCAAGACTGTAAGATCTAGCAAGTGCAGCACAGAGTGTTGGCGTTTTCTCTTGCATTGAAAAATGTTTCACTATTTCATGAAGAACACCAAACAAGTCTTCATATGCTGTAGAAAAATCCTGCTGGAGAAATACTTGATTCCTAGCATGCACCAGAATGTAAGACTATAGGCTTATCTGCAGGTGAAAAGGACACATTGTACAGAGGACGCTTCTCTGTAAATGATATGCAGAAGATTAAATGTATCTCATACATTTAATCTTATGCATACATGTCTGAAAGCATATATAACCACAACAATTGGGGAGTCATACCAGACCATTATCAGCTGAATTCATCACCTCCAAAAATACACATCTAATATAGGCGCCTGGCTCACTGAGGTAAAAGGCCTCCAGATGAAAGACCCACATAGGTTTCTGCCAAACACTCTGCCTGACAGAAATAGGGGTAATTATTTGTGCTTTATATATATTCTTGTAATCAATGGAATAGATTTTCATCCTTAACTTTTGAATGCTTTTGTAAAAAAAATAACATTTTTAATGTAATTTTTGGAGTTGTAAATGTTTCTTGCTGATGTTGATTTGCTTGACTACCTCAACATTTTGCCAATATGAATTACATATATACAGGTCTCCTAAATTGGAAAAAAACTAGATTACACAAGCATAACAAATAAATGAGATCAGAGTTGGATCTGACAGTCATCAAAGACATCAGACTTTTTGCTGTTCTCCTCATTTCTCTTATCTGCTCATTTTCTGTATAACTTTACCACCACACACTTTCATACCTATTAAACCAACTTTAATGCCTTCATTAGGTGATCGACGGAAGCGATGTAGGATTTGCAGTAACGAATCTCCTCCATGGCATACAGTCCCTTTGGAAACATCAATGCCGGACGCTGCCTTTGGACCATTACTTGGCTTTAAGAAAAAAAAAAAAAAAAAACTCGTTGGCTACCGAATTCACACTCATGTTAAAAAGGTGACCACAAAAGGCACTATTGCAATCATTAAAGATTATCTCCATGTTTAACCTCCCTGGCGGTTTGATTATGGCAATATTTTTGAATATCAAAGTGGTATATTGTTTTGCATGGAAATTTCAGTGTGATGACAAATTTCTCCACGAATCACTATCGCTCAATTCTGCAAGTGATTCTAATT
This sequence comes from Staurois parvus, assembly GCF_062004578.1. Taxonomy (NCBI): domain Eukaryota; kingdom Metazoa; phylum Chordata; class Amphibia; order Anura; family Ranidae; genus Staurois; species Staurois parvus. Next base: position 8,811,451 of record NW_028318078.1, read on the forward strand.
CACCATCGCTGATTTCTAGCTGGTCTAAAACCGCTTTTGACCTAAAAAGGGACGCTTTTTGGATGCCATGGAAGTTCAATTTTCCAGGCAAAAAGAACAGTTAAAAAGTGCAGGCAGGGCACTGGACAAAATTGAGGTGAAATTGTTTAATACAGTAATGTAATCCTAACAGATTACAATGTATTTTGTGCATGTCTTTACTTTTTTTAATCTCCCGTTGGTTTAGCCCCCCCCGTGTCATGGCGCTCGCAGGGAAAGGAACCCAGAAGACAGATGTCAGCATCGGCCGGAGAACATCAGGGGATTGCAGGGACAAGGTAAGTTACACTACACACTACATTGTAATCCTGAGTGTGGCTCGGGGTTACCGCCAGGGAGGTTAATGTCCCTTTACATAGTTAATTTGGGCCAAGTTGGCCTAAATCAGTGTTTCTCAACTCCAGTCCTCATGGACCCCCAACAGGTCATGTTTTCAGGATTTCCATTATTTTGCACAGGTGATTTGATCAGTTTCACTGCCTTAGTAATTACCACAGCTGTTTCATCTGAGGGAAATCCTGAAAACATGACCTGTTGGGGGTCCATGAGGACTGGAGTTGAGAAACACTGGCCTAAATGAACTATTTACTGCACTAACAAGTGCGCTGTATTCACTTTGTCGCCTCAGCTACTTACAGTATAAAATGTATTGCAGCAGTGAGATGGAAACTTCCCATCTCACTCCCAGGACAAAACAGAGTTGGGCTGAGTGCCGCTCAACCATTTACTGGAATATTTGTATTCTGTGGTTGAGGCAGAGAAGTGTGTGGATGGCATTATGATCTCTGCTCTGCAAAAGATATTTTCTTAATGTTTTACTTTAAAGTGACTCGGTCAATTGCTGGTCTTTCAATAATGCTAGATACCTAGCTATGTATGACTTGTATGTACGATTTTGAGTCACAGGTCCACAACATGCATGCCGTAAATCTCGATACCTGTTCTGAGTAAGTGACTCCAGACAACACAAGCCAAATTATCAGTATGGAGAACCCAAAAACTAAAAAGCAGGGGTCATAAATAGTGGCCTTCATTATTACTATTATTATACAGTATTTATATAGCGCCAAAGGGTGTGCTCAGCGCTGTACATTAGCGAGGGGGACAGAACATGAGACAATACACGAGGGGTTCGAGGGCCCTGCTCTTTCGAGCTTACAATCTACTATTTTCACTTCCCAATTCAAAAAGGAGAATTCTGGCTCAAACTAGGTTTTTATAAAAACATCATAGGAAAAGGCACTCTCAAAAGTGGGTAACATCAAAACTTTACTAATAATGATTGTATTGGATAAGACCCTTTGGGTTGATCAGAGATCAATCCATGGATGGACAGGTCAGATGGCATATGCTGATCTCAGAGTTGGATCTTGTGTTCATCAAAAGATAATCAGATCAGACTACTCATCATGCACAGCACAGAAACACTGAGCACCTTTTAAAAATAATTAAATTTTGCCTGAAGCAAATGTGTTTTACATACAGTAAACACTACCTTGATCATAAATGACTTACCAAGTTTTTTTCTCGCACTTGTGTAGAACATTTGAAGGCGACTGTTGGAATTTCCTTGGTCAGAAAATTTAGCCACTTCTCAATATTGTCTTTGGGAACGAGATCTAGAGAAACACAGCTTGAACTGAAACTACTGTAAAGTTTATACAAGCTTTGCATTTAGCTTTAGAAAAAAAAAAACAGTGTTGTTAACAGTATTCTGCGATACTCAATTTGTAAAATAAAAACATTTCTGTGTCATAATCCTTAGTCTTCAGAATACAAGATCAGCGTTGGATCTGACAGTCTTCACTGTTTGCTCAGACTGCATAACATTCTCCTCATTTCTTGTTTCTGACAGTAAGAACATTATAGGGCCAATTCATTAAAACAGAAAAGTAGAAAACATGAACAAACTGGAGTTTTTTTGCTAATCTGTTTTTTCATAAAACCTAAATGGTTGCTACAGGCAACTCAACATACTTGATCACTTCTTTCCTCCAGTTTTAATGCATCAGCCCCAACAACTGATATTTTCCAAGGAAAGGTTTCAAAATTAAAGTTACCAATTTTATTGAGGACAAGCAGCAATTTCTTGTTTGGAGACTGAAGAACCAATTGCTCTGCTTGCAGACACCGGCTACCCAGAGGATCTCTAGCATCCAACACTTCCAGGACAACATCAGATGCCTCAATCACCTGCATTGGAATTAGGACATAAATTAAATCATGCTTACATATAAGCTAGATCAGTCTAGATCTAGATCTGCTACCCTTTAACACCTATTTAGGTAGATAAAAATATGTACTTTAATTCTGCTTTAAATTCCCTTCAACCATGTAGGTTTGCCTATTTATTTTCAAAAGGCAGTTAAACATTTGTTTTGAAAGGACATATACATTAGATTTCACATCTCTCGCCACCTTGCAAGAGAGTTCTTCTGCAGCCCCAAAAGGCTTTGAAATTAGCAGCGATATCAGGCTCACCCTACTAGACTACATAGAAAATGTGGCTTACTGCAGGATACATGGCAGTTTTGAGTATATTCACACAGCTGATCTACAGCTATATGCCAACATTCTGTGTCCACTGCAATACCCTCCATTTATCTTGAAAATGAGTGGAAGTCTATAGATAGTTGAAGTCAGTGCAAGACAGAGTGTAAAGCTTGCGGATTTTCATGCGCTTAGGTGCCCTTTTCTTGGATTCCTAACAAGAATTCCAGCTAACAGGTATAGTTGAACTTCTAAACAAACTGCAGAGTTCCTATAAAATAAATTGTGCACTTTGACAACTTAGTGACCACAAGCAGCAATGTACTGTAGGCAAAGCGACATACCATGTTGTTGCCTAGTTCTGGGTTTTGGGCACACACGCTAACTTCCCGGCCTGCACCCACTGTAACTGTACACAGCAGGAGCCTGTCAGCAAGACACGGCCAGGACCTGCTGATCAGCTGTGTGCAATCACAGACCAGAGCCCTTTGTTGACAAAACACAGAGCTCTGTACAGAGGGAGCAATCTGTTTCTCATCCCTGCAAAGCAGAGGCATTGTGGTATTAGCAACAAGTTACACCCTAAATAGGGGTGTAACAGGTTTCCAAAGGTCGGTTAAAACAAACCTAAAATGCACAAAAATCCAAGATACCCAAAAGAAAATCATTAAAAGAAACAAAAAAAAAAAAAAAAAAAGTTATAAATTTACTACATTAGAGTGGTTGTAAACCTCAGACATGAAATATGAACAAAGCATATCCCTCTATAGTTTGTACTTGTCTTAATTAAGAGCACCAAGTGTCATTTTTGTCTGCAGCTTCATTCCTCTGATAACAGCATGAATCACTTCTGACAAGCTTTCCTCACACCAAGAAAAAAAAAAGGTCACAGGTGAGGGAGCTCTAGCTGATGGATAGCCTCAGCTTTGTTCCTGAGCTCTGTAGAGTGCAATTTCATCTCTCAGCTCCCTCTTTTCTGACAAGCTTTACAAAGTCAGCACTTTGAACAAATGCAGAGAAGAGAATACTGCAAACAGGTACAAGTTATGTAGGAGGATAATATACAGGAGGATTTGTTTCATCATGAAGGGGGTGTCTCTTCCCTCCAATTAGCTCTCTTCACTGAGCTCTGCAGAATGTAATTTCACCCCCTTTTTTCTGAACTATTAGGCAAGCTTTAGCACTTTGAATGGCTGTAGAAAAGAGAAGACTGCAGATAGACAGGTACAACTTATGTAGGAGGATTGGTTTCATCTCTGTGTATCATCTGAGGCTAGTCACTTCACTGGTATATGCAAGGGTTTACAACCACTTTAAATCACTATACAATTCCAGCGCCGTTTTACTTTTTGACAAATTCAAACTGTCACACATTGTGAGAAACTCGCCATGTCAGACCTTACCTTCTTCACCTCTATGCAAAAAGATTTAACAGAATTTCTAGCCACTGGCTTTTTTGGTTTTGCAGCCTTTTGAATGTCCTTGAAAAAAGGAAATATAGCAGCTTTTAGAAATCAGTTGTTAAACTATATGCAAAAAGACTGAATTATGTACTACAAACAGAAAATTAACATCTAGAACACTTCAAAATAGCCTACAACCTATGGAACCTTAGAACTTATATAAAGGTGCCAAAATTTAATAAGAGGTTAAAAGTACATCTGTTAGGGAAGAAATACTTAGAATGCCACTGCAGGCTTGTTCTGAAAATTCTAGTTGCCTGGCTACCTTTAGAGTTAATATTTGAGTCCATGAACTAGATCATACAGCATGATTGTCAGAAAAGCAAAAATTCCTCCCCCCTACCCCTAAACAACCCTTTTCATGTATCCATAAGTCTCCCCCCTGTCCCTTCTCTTTACTGGCTCTTTCTAGGCCCCCCATTCACTGGTTCCCACTGCTTTTTTCTTCCTCTCTCTTCTCTTTCCACACTTACCAGTTTCATTAACTTCTCTTTCCTCCTTTGGTAGCCTTCTACTGAGAGCTTTACCACAGTGTGGAGATAGCGCTGCTGATTTTCACTCTGGCATACTAGGGTCCCTCTGATATTACCTTGCGCAGACGACTTTTCCCATAAGCCTTGTAAATGGTAAAGCCTGCAGTTGCAATGTTAATATCTCACTATCTTATTAGAACCTGCCTTCCACACTGCCTTTGCCATATGAATTCCTCTGCTGATATACGTGATCTTGTTTTGATGACCACAACGTTGAATTTGTTAGTGGCATATTCTTTCAATAAAATTTAAGAAAAATAAAAGAAGATGCCTTACTTCTATACTTTTTTTGGGGCTGCGATTCATAATGCATTGAAGTCAAAGTACCATCATAGTAGTTCGGCAACTAGCGTTATTGGAAAGTGGTCAGATATGGCAGCCTTTCATATTTCTCTAATGACAGGCGTCAAGTAGAACTTCAGAAAGCAGCGTTTACATCTAAGTTGTCCACCTAAAGAGCAACTCCAATCAAAGCATTTTTCAGGGGATAGAAAAAAAAAATAAAATAAATAAATGTATCTCACCTGCACAATTAGTTCTAGTGACCCCCCCATCACCTAGACCGGGGTGTCAAAACTGACGGTCCTACCCCACCTTTCCTCCAGGAATTGACAGTAGGCAGATACGTCACCTGGGGGAGGCGAGCTTTACACAGTGTAGGCATTTTGCGACTCGGTGTAACTGGATGTCCCTTCAGACGTTTAGCACTCTTGTACAACCCCCTTTAAGTGCCTGCTTGGCCTACCAGTAGCGTCACTTTTTACAATCAATTGCAAACTCTGACAAATATACCAGATCACTCCCCTCCCTTTGTGCCACAAAGGAGTATACACCTCACCTTCTATCAGTATTATATAAAATAGTAAACACGCAACACGTTCGTCCCCTCTTACGTGCGCAACTGGGAAGCAGATCTGCAGATGTCCTTTATGAGAGAACAAGTGAACCAGATCATTCAATTAGCTCACAAACCCTCAATAGCTAATCGCTTCCAAGAGCAAGGATACAAACTACTGTCCAGGGGGTATAGGGTCCAGGTTGTGTTGGCGCTGTCAAAAGGAAGAGGGCAATTTATTGCATATCTTCTGGCAATGCCCTTTGCTGAATCAAAGTGAGGGAGTGAGGAACAAGCCATCGATTGCGATCAGATAAACTACCGGGAGCCTACAGGGGGACCGTGACCACGGCTCTGCCTCCCCCAAGCCTCCACAGCTCTCATGTTCTCTGAAGAGCAGGAGGCATCAGTGCTGGATGGAGCGTGGGGGTGGGAGATGCCTCAGTAATTGGTTGTTGATCACCAGCTAGTTGTTATGCCATATAGACGGTGCAACCTAAACCGCACTGTGTGTTTGTGGGGGGGGGGGGGGGGAAGTGGTCGGAGGATTATGTGAAGGGGACAGAGGAGACACTGTTGGAGGGGGAATAGAGGACACTACATTTTTTTTTTTTTTTTTTTTTTTTTAGAAGGCAACACCTAGTAAACCCCTGCCCCCCCCCACCCCCTTCAATCCGTACAATCACCGAGAATGCATAATGTCCAAAAATCATAAACATTGTGGCCAAACTGCTTGTTTCATGACACAAGCTACCTCGCATGAAGTATTTTCCAAGCCCTACACTTGTCAAATGTAGAACTATGATTTTGGGACTGTCATAAAAAAGGATACCTTTGGTTTTGCTTCATTTTTTTCTTTTTTGTCTTCCAATTTCCTTTTCTTTGCCACTTCCTTCTGTCTTTCAAGTTTCCGGGCCTTCTTCAAATCCTCTCTCTTTACAGATAAAGAACACAGGTTAGTAACAGCACTTATCAAGTAATCCTAATCCATAGAAAAGACAGCACGATTAGAAATCCCAGTAAAATTGATATCAGACATTACCATCTGCTTTCTGAGCTCTGCTTCACGCAAAATGTCTTCCTTGAAGGGGGCATCATTGGGAATGCTGATGTCTCTCTTCAGCTTTTTGCGGCCAGCTTTCTTGGATTCTTTCCTTACTTTCCGTTTGTGTTCTCTGACCTTTCAATAAATATTTATTTTTAGTATGAATTATGAAGTTTAAAAAAAAAAAAAAAAAAAAAAAAGAAGGAATGAAAAAGCAGGCTTCACTAATGACAGATAATGCTACAATTATATCTATTGAAAATAAAAAAAATGATGTGCTGTGGCTACTCTGTGGAGAATTGCTAAATATGGAGGTGACCATTCAACATGACTGGTACTCAGAAGAAAGCCCATGATACCAGAAATAAAACACTTCCTTTCAAAACAGGTCTATGGCCTTATTAACCAGATTTGAAAGGAAGAATAATCCTAAATTATTCTGTGAGAATAAGGCTAAGCCAGACGCTTCCATCCCCTGAAGAGCCCGGCGCTCCAGTGAGTGCTGGAGGTGAAGAGAACACAGCGGACCACAGAACTGAGTGATCAGGAGTCTTTAATCCCTCATTTCTCAATGTAGAGCCAGTGGGGGACAGAATCGATGCTGCAGCCATCTAGAAACATTTGAGCACTTATCTTTTAAAAAGTACTTGTAAAGAAACAAAAATAAAAGTTGAGAGCTTGCCAGCTTGTTAAAGTGGAACCCCAGGAAATAAGCACAATGTAAATAAGTGACTTCTAAAGATTTGTATCCTACGACCACAGAGCTGCTTAGTAGCTTTACACAAGTTTCATTCATGATGGAACTTTCTCACATCACTCCTTTTAGTGCGGTGACTGAGCCTTCTGGTATAATGAAGGGATTGTGTCAGTCTCACCTTCCTCATCCATTCACAAAAAGCCTTGAATTCTTGTCACTAAATACAAGGTTTACTGTGAATGGACGAAGAGGAGGGCAGGGTGAAGAGCTGTATCTCGCGCACAGAACTTCCTGCATTCTGTAAAATGAACACATGCCTTTTTGTGAATGGATAAAGGTAGAGAAAACATGATCACTTCACTGTAGTTCCACTTTAACACAGGAGCCTCTAAAGCTGTCATTCTGAGCCTGCATTCACAACGTAATGAACTGGAACAGGCAACTAGTCAAGTCTGAAAAGTCCTGTCCTACATGCCTGTTGAGTTCAGTGACTTGTTTGTTCTCAAAAATCGGTTTACAGAAAACAGTTGAACTTAAACCTTCCAAAGGCTATACATACCTTTTTCTGGATCTTATAACGTTTGTGACATGTCATACGCTTACTAGCTTTCTTCAACTCTGTAAAAGACAAAAGGATTAAAATAAATATGAAAAAAAAAAGCAAATACAAAATCAGGCTCATTAGCACTACCTACCCAAATGTAACATACATAGGAAAGACAATTACAAACACAAAAGGAGTGGCCCTGCCAAAATACCAAGTCCAGTTAAGTTTGATGTGGTATTAAAAAAGATTTGATACTAAGATGTGTCACCCCTGCAGCCTCTACCTCCTCCAGCACGACACCACATGACAAAGTTTAAAGCTAGTAATGCTGTTCAAGCCAAAGTATCTTCATGTGAGAGATCATTGGCACCCAGTTACCCAGAAGCCCCATTAAAACAGCAGGGGCTCTAGTGGTGGGGAAGGCAGTTTGTGGAGTGTGGTCTGGCAAATTGAGCTTCCAGAAAGGCAAGCTATCTGCAGACATCGTATGTCCTAAAGGAACACAGCTGCAGTGCATCTTTAACCACTAGCCTACAGGGCACTTCCTGCACAGGCCAATTTCCAGCGCTGTTGCACTTTGAATTACACTTGCACGGTCATGTAACACTGCACCCATATGAAATGTTTATCTTTTTTTGTGACAGATAGAGCTTTATTTTGGTGGTAATTAATCACCTCTGGGTTTTTTATTTTTTCTTAAACAAACCAAAAACCACTGAAAATTTAAAAAATAAAACTTTTTTTCTTAGTTTGTTATAAAATTTTGTAAAGTGATTTTTCTCCTTCACTGATGTGCGCTAATGAGGCTGCAGTGATGGGCACAGATAGGCTGCACTGATGGGCACTGGTAGGTGGCACTGATGGGCATTGACAAGCATCACTGATGGGCACTGAAAGGCAGCACTCATAAGGCACTGATAGGCAGCACTGAAAGGCAGCTCAGATGGGCCCTGATATGTGGCACTGATGGGCACTGGCAGGTGGCATGGATAAGCACTGATGGACACTGACAGGTGGCGCTGCTGGCGCTACACAGATCATCAGGGCACACTGATCATCAGTGTACGTCCCCTCCGAGGAATGCCGATTACCGGCTCTCCTCACGAGCTGTCAGCGTGACAGCTCATGGGGAGAGAAATGCCGATAACTGGCATTCCCGTTTATATGTGATCAGCTGTGATTGGACACAGCTGATCGCATGACCGAGCCGACATGTTCGGCTCTTTCCGTGGATCGGTGATCCGCTGTGTCCTAGGGACACAGCGCACCGCCGATCGTTGCGCTGCGCGCTCTGGGAGCCGCGCATGCGCAGTTAGAATGGGAGGACGTCATATGATGTCCTCCCAGAACGAAAGAACCACCTTTCGTCCGTCATATTACTATATGGTGGGCAGGAGGCGGTTAAAGCCTAACACTTTGGACCAAACAAACTATCGCCTTCACAAACACATGAAGCAGCTGTGAGTCCTGTATGAACTATATGTAGGCTCATCCACATGCAGAATACAGAGCTATGTTCTGGCAGCAGAATAGGAACCTTCCATCCTGCTCCTGGAGCAAAGTCAAGTTGAGCACTGCTCAGCCATTCACAGGGAGCTTTGTATTCTATGAACAATTACATGAGCTTCCTCAGCTTGGCTAAGGTGTAGATTGTGATGTCATTTGTCTGACTCAGCCTTTTAGAAGAATACAAGAAAATACAAGGAGCTCAGCCTGACTTGCTTTTGTTCTGGGAGTGGGAAGCCCCGTCTCACTGCCAAAACACAAAGCTATATAGTGCATGTGGCAGATGCTACATATAGTGCTGACAGCCACTGCATGTGGTAGTGACCAGGACCAGCCTGGTTCAAACAAACTATTTAAAGTTCACTAAAACCTGGAGATCAGCTTTAAAAGAGAAGTATGGAAAAAAACTGTATAGGCTGTACTTCTCTTCTGGGTCACACAAGTGCACTATTTTGCCCTCGTGACCCAGAATCAGTTTACAGCAGGCTATTGCCCACTATCAGCTAATGTCACAGGTGACTGCCCAATTTACAGCTGGCTCCGCCTTCTCAGTGTGTGTCACCTGTCGGTCTTCTCTCCGCATTGAGCTGACCAAGAACTGAGCAATCTGCGGTCATGTGCTTGCTCAGTTTTTGGGCTTAGAGCTCTCGTGGGACTGTGCAGCATCAGATCCATGCTGTTGCATGGAGGGGAAATATAGGCATTTTTTTTCAATATAGCCCATACTTCTCCTTTATAGTGGTTGTAAACCTCAGACATGAAATATGAGCAAAGCATATCCTTCTATAGTGTTCACTTGTCTCAATCCAGAGCAGTAAGTGCCATTTCCGTCTGCCGCCTCATCCCTCTGCTATCAGAATCACTTCTGACAAGTTTTGCTGACACCAAGAGAAAAACGGTGATAGGGAGGAACCTAAAGCAGACTGACCGCCTCAGCTATGTTCCTGTAAGCTGTGAGGGGGGGGCGGGGGTGGTCTCTACCCTTCCATCAGCTCTCAGAACTTGCCTCACTGAGCTGTGGAGTGTACCCTCAGCTCTCCACCTCTTTTTTTTAACTCTCAAACAAGATGCACTTGGAATGACTGCAGATAAACAGGTACAACTTTTGTAGCATTTGTTTCATCTCTGTGCATCACCTGAGGCCAGTCACTTCACTTTTTATATGTAAGGGTTTACATCCACTTAAAAGTGGAGTTCCAGTCAAACTATAAGAAAGAAAAGAGAAAAAAACAAAAAGGGGGGGGGGGCGGGCGCAGCAGCTACAAGAACTAGTTGCTGACTAAAACAGCCACTCACCTGTCCCTCGATCCAGCTATGTCCTCCCCACAGCCCGTTTCATCGGCTGTCCTGTGTTCCCGGTGCCGGCATCTTCAGTGTGGGCATCCTGCTGTGACAGCTTGCAGCTTCACAGCCAGGTGCCCACGGAGCATGTGCGAGAAGTGCTGTGCTTTCTGAATGGTCCCACAGTCTCCTGGGACCTGTCATGTGACCCACAAGACTATGGGGAGCGGAAGCAGGACAACTTCCGCTTCCAATCGCCTAGGCAATTGCAAGTGGGAGCGGGTACCTGTCAATTTCGTGTACCCATTCTCCCCCAGCTCCCCAAAGGTGCCAGTGCTTAACAGGGAGTGAGGGACCAGTCCTTAAAGCAGAGCTTTCCCTATTGGGTGGAGCTCTGGCTTCAAGGAGACATCTTTCCATGCTACACAGTGGAGCTCCATGGACTTCTACGGTGCTATACTGCGCAGGCGCGGCCAGGGAGAGAACCTGCAGTGCTGGATGTCAGGAAACTCAGGAGACCGCGGGAATGTGTGGATGTGATGTGATCGCTCAGCGGAGGGGAGCAAATCATTCTCCATGTTATAAGAGAAAACAAGGGGGGGGCCTACATATCTGCAGTCTTCTGAAAATGCTGGTCGCCTGGCTATGTCATACACATGAACCAGCAGTCAGAGGACTGCCAGAGTCCCCATCTCTATGCCTGTTCCAGGTCAGGAGTACACAGAGGAGACAGTGCGGCCCACCTCATGGCTCAGGAGAGAGCTCCTTCATGGCCGCCCTCATACACTTCCATTGTTTGTACTTATTCCTGTCAGGAAACCTCCATGTTACAATACAGACAACCTGACAGGTCAGAAACCAGATTATCTACAGCCGATTTTAAATGTTCTCTTCAGTCACCCGCGACCCATAAGTGCCCCTATCAGTCCTGCCCCGCTATGACTTGTGAATCCCTGACATTCTCTACAACTCCGCACTCACTTGGCCGCCTCATTTCTCCGGTGTGATCTCAGCAGCAACACCACGTGTGAACAGGCCGTGCTCGCTCCCGATTCACCGTCACATCCGCCACCGTCCGCGCGTTCCTGAGGGCGGAGCCAGCATCCTTGACATGCGCTCTGATCCCATGGACAGACAAAAGAAGATGGTAGAGGATGGGGGAGGGAAGTGATGTCAGTGATTGGGAGGAAGTGGGTAGAGAAACACAACATTCTAAAGAGTACATAGAGCAAGTGATATCAATACTACTCTAGATAAATACCACACTTCTTTGCCAAGTACTTCCTGCTTTTGCCAGATTATGTAGGGGACCCACTTGTCATGGGTTTTAGGGTTGCCACCTCATCCTTTTAAAGGATACGTTTACCTTTTGGTAACGAATAATGCACATTTTGCAGGTAAAAAAATGTGCATCTATTATATTTTGTTGCAGGAGTCTGTAAAGCATTGCAGCAGTGGTTAGCAGATCACTGGTGCCATGCAAGTCTCCTGCTGACCTGTCGGTATATCCGCTTGCATGTACGAACAAACATATACTGAGAGGAAGAATCAATGGACTCCACAGCACTGTGGTAGTTCATTGAGAACTACATGTTGACAGCCACTAATGCAGCCCATACATGGCTCGATTTCTCGTCCAAAAATCGAAAACGTTCGCTTGGTAATCCGATGGTACCATCAATGATTTTGAAAATCCAAGTCATAATGTTCACCCCATATAACAGGCGAAATGTCTTTTCCTTCCAGCTCATGGCTCATGCGCATATTCTTTTTGGAAAAAGGATCATATAATTTGACCATCGAGTCAAAAATCTGTCGTTTTTCACAAATTTTCCACATGCCCTATCACTGAAAAGGGGAGGAACCATGAAAATCAGCCAGTGCCATTGACCCAATAACAGAGAATAAATCGGCCAATTATTCTTAGGTCCGATTTTCAGATGCAAAAGCGGTCGAATTTTGAGCCATGTATGGCCTGCATTAGGCTGTTGGGACTTGTAGTCTGTCATTCACAGAGGAGTGACTCGGCTGGGCGGCTAGGGCCCCACACAACCACTTTTTTTTAAATTTGACACTTAGCGGGGGGGGGATCCCCCACTAGCTGTCAGAAAGGGGGATTAGCAGGGGCTGCTGCTTTCATAACATGTTACATGTTATACCCTGAATATGGATTATGAAAGCCTTTGCCCCCCGCTCCCCATTAAGGATTGGCACCTTTGGGGAGCGGGTACCTGGATATGACAGGTAACTGCTCCCACTTCTGCTGCGATTGCCTAGGCAATAGGAAAAGGCAGTTGCCCCCCCCAGTCTTCTGGGACACGTGACAGGTCCCAGAAGACTATGGGGCCACTCACAAAGTGCAACGCTTCTCGCACATTCACAGTGGGCACCCGGATGTGAAGCCGCAAGCTGTCACAGCCGGGTGCCCGCACTGAAGATGCCAGTGCCAGGGAGAGAAGAGGGCCGGTGAAACCAGCAGTGGTGAGGACACCGCTGCACCGAGGGACAGGTAAGTGTCTGTATTTTAAAAGTCAGGAGGATTATCTGTCTTTATCGTATTTACCTTGGAGGGAGGCACTTTAGTGCTCACTGAATGTAAGTGCTATTTCCTTGTTAATAAAGCACTGATTACTTAGACTACTACACTATCAGAGTCTTTTATCCTTTATCATCCTGTCAAGTGACACACCTAGCGGTGATCAGGAGCCAAAGTGTCCAGCACATTTTCACCATTTGAAGCAAGTCTTGGAGGAGCTTGTCTGGCAGCATATGTGATTAAGATCCCACATAGTGATCTTGAAGGCGTGTAGGCCCATTGGGTCGTTGTATTAAGGTGAGGGGGCATTTCAGCCAGAGGAGGATTGTCACTCGCCATCACCTGAGTTTTATCTTTGCACCTTGCATGAAGTTTTTCTGTGTTGCAAGCACCATCACTTACTGTTGGAGAACTTTTTTTACATATACCTACCTCACACACCGTGATATAGAGTGGGAGTGAGGGGAGCATGGTTATTGTTACTATTTACCCCTTTGGTCACTATTTATCCATGTGTGATTATTAAAGAGTATTATATATGACTATTGTGAAGCGCTGCACTATCTTTCTATAAAACTGTATTATATAACTATTGGGTATCAGATTCAGTGCTGGCTGCTTGAGATGAGAATTTTTAGGTAATCCATTAAGCGCAGGAGGATTTTTATATATAATTGTTGCTGTATTGTCTCCCATTATATTGTAAAACGCTGAGCAAACTGTTGGCGCTATATAAATCCTGTATAATAATAATAATAATGAGTTGACTCTTTTAATATCAAATGCAATATTTCTGTGACCTCATTCATTCTCCTCTGACTGTCATATGAGGCTGAATGGCCCTTGACCCTCTGTCTGTACAGTGCTGATTGGCCCTGTGCCGATCACATACTCCCCCCCCCCCAGAAAAAAAAAAACTCTCTAGCAATACACACCAAACTGAGCATGTGCAGAATGTCTCTTAAGACTATGTACTATCAGCAGATGGATGCAGGACTGTGGAAGAAGAAGATGATCAAACAGCCTTTTTACCTAATGCAGAGGATTAACCCCTTAGGTTCCACAGTGAGCATAACAAGCATGCGTTATTGCATTTACAGACTGATTTTACTGTTGTGAGTTTAGTAACACTTTAATCCCCTTCATGATAAAGGTAACTTACGTCATTGACCAGACCTTGCACCATCACCTTTATCCTTGGGAAACTATAAAATGCCTGTATGGACTTTCTAGGATACACAAACAAGGAGCTCCTCTAAGACCAATTGTCAGAAGCACCTACTCTTTTTCTTAGTTCAGAACTTTAAAGCATTTATCAACAAGGTCTGTAGATTAAAGTTAGAGGCAGAAGAAACTATGGTGGTTTATAACCTAGATTGTAAGCTCTAAAGAGCAGGGCCCTCTGTTTCCTTTTGTACCAAATTGTATTGTAACTGTAATGTCTACCTTCATTTTGTAAAGCGCTGCGCAAACTGTTGACGCTATATAAATCCTGTATAATAATAATAATGTTGCATCCCTTTTAAGATCTTAACCAACTATACAGGCTATTCAGACTTCAAGGATACATCTGAAACTGGATAGGAATGTTGACAACCAAACAGATATTAAGCTAAAGTTTGATCCTTGTTGGACCTTTTCTTCAATCCCACCTCAGAAGCTCACAACGTAGTATGAAGTATCTGCACCACATTTCAACCACCATTATGTTGGATGTTTGCTCCTTACAGCACAGATGGAGAAGTAAGATTCTACTGATGTGGTCTACATTAATTCCCATCATATTATTTTCATTACGCCATTTGTATGCATTTGAAGACTCTGAGAAGAAATGAATGACAAATTGCAGCAAGCAAAGTTAAAGAATCTGAATTATAAATTTATTTCATATACTGTTTTATTTTCATACCGAAATGCTGCTATTTATTGTACTGACTTGTTTGTATTTTTTTAACATTTGTTTCTATGGGGGAAAAATAACTAGGGTAGCCTGTGTTGCCCCCAGCAAACAGATTCAAGCCTACAGTAGAAAATGACAGTTGAGGAGTATGGCCACATTATTGCCAGCTGCTCCAAGATTCCAACAGATTCCTGCACTTGGATTCACAGGTAGATGTGGATAGTTGCAGCTGCTCAGCTTATACAAAGCAAAGGCAGGCTGATGTGGTGGTTGCAGCTGTCCACAGGTATTTTGGATGTAATTGTACATGGAGCGATTGCCTGTGGTTAGGGACAAATGATTGCTTCTGAAAGCAAACCGCTTGTAGGGTGACATGATATATGGTGAATGCCTATATCCTTCTTGACACTTCCTCAATGCTGCCAACATACAAACCCACCATTGCTGCCAGTGTCTGCTTTATTAGCCAAAATAACAGGCCAAGGGCAGGATCGCACCCTGAACGCCTGACAGTGCCTGCTTTATTAGCCAACCCACTAATGAGGATCGCGTCCTGAACGCCTGACAGTGACTGCTCATCAGCACTCTGAAACGTGATCTACTGAAGGAAGTGAGTTACTGTTCAGCTCACCAAGTGAAAATAAAAATCAAGTCATCAAATGGATGGTGTCATAACATTTTCCATTACCATGGCAATTGCAGAACAGACAGAGGTTAAGATGGCAGCTTCCTTGACTGTAAAGGACAGGAGGGTTTAGATCCCCTCTAAGCTCCACCCCCCCCCCCTCGCTTTCATAAATATGTGTTATACGGTCAAGAAGTTGGGCAGCACAGTGGTTAAATGGTTAGCACTTCTGCCTAGCAGTACTAGGGTCATGGGTTTGAATCCTAAGCACGGCACCACCTGCCTGGTGTTTGCATGTTCTCCCTGTGCCTGCGTGGGTTTCCTCCCACACTCCAAAGACATACTGGTAGGTGAATTGGCTCCTGTCTAAATTGGCCCTAGTATGTGTATGTATGAATGTGAGTTAGGGACCTTAGATTGTACACCCCTTGAGGGTTAGGGACTGATGTGAATATACTATATATATATATATATATATATATATATATATATATATGTAAAGTGCTGTGTAAATTGACAGTGCTATACAAGTACCTGTAATAAATAAATAAAATGCATGGGTGTGCTCCAGCCCTAAATTGCAACAGAATTTCAGAATGCAGCATTCCACATGCAAACAGCCATATGGCCTCTTGCACAAGGGGGTAAAAAAAGGCCACTTTTTTTTACTGATCTGAACACAAGTGCATTGTTGTCTATGGAGCAATGCATACAGCTGCGCAAAGATTAATAATACAACAATTACTACAGAGCCGTAAAATACATTTTGAAAAAATGATGTTTAAGTGTAGTAATTTACATGCATTCACATGTATATTTCAACACTGGCAACTAGAAGGCCTCATTCACATGTCCATAAACATTTTACTGATGTTAATAAGCATTTGTTTTCTAGGAGAAACGTTCCTACATAATGATCAGTAAAATGCTCAATTATAGATGCGTTTTAATGCCTAAAGATACATATACTGTACATACATTATTTTCTTTTAGGCCTCATACAAAAAAAAACCACATATACAAGCATTTTTTCATTACAGATCTAAACACAGCTGCATCAAATGGAGACATTCACACAAATGCGTAAACATGAACTGCATGCCCAAAAATCTTCATCTGAGAACATGAGCTTTACGAGTGTACATGTATGAATGCATGTATGTGTGTAAGTGAGTAAATTAAGTCAAAACAAAGGTGGAGAAATATATCAACATAAAAAATAAAAGAAAATTATGTATGCATATGCAGCTTTACACATTTAAGCACATCTGTCTGCAAGTATTTTATTGATCATTATGCAGGAACTTTTCTCCTAGAAAACAAATGCGTAATAATATCAACAACATTTTTATGAAAAGCCTTTTTTATGTTAATTTATTTTTCCCCTTTGACTTAGTTCGAAAATTGATTTCTGAAAGCTGCTACATTTTATTTTTCTAAAGGAAATCCAAAAGGCTACAAAACTAAAAAGCCAGCGGCTAGAAATCCTGTTAAAGCTTCTTGCATAGAGGTGAATAGGATACGTTTTGACACAGAGAGTGTCTCCCAATGTGTGACAGTTTGAAATTGAATATGCCAAAAAGTAAAATGGCGCTGAAATTTTACAGTGTGGTTGTAAACCCTTACATATACCAGTGAAGTGACTGGCCTTAGATGACACACAGAGATGAAACAAATCCGCCTACATAAGTTGTGCTTGTCTATCTGCAATCTTCTCTGCAGCCATTCAAAGTACTAAACTTACAAGCTTGCCTAACAGTTCAGAAAAAAGGGGGTGGAGAATTGAAATTACACTTCAGAGCTGAGTGAGGAGAGCTCTGAGAGCTGATTGGAGGGAAGATACACACCCCCTCACACAGCTCACAGGAACAGAGCTGAGGCTGTCAATCTGCTGGAGGTCCCTCCCCTGTCACCTTTTTTTATTGGTGTCAGGAAATCTTGTCAGAAGTGATTCATGCTGAAAGCAGAGGAATGAAGCAGCAGACAGAAATGACACATGAGACAAGTACACAGACAAGTACACAGTCCAGGGGTGGACTGACAACTCATGGGGGCCCTCGGGCAATAGGGGATCATGGGGCCCCTGTGACCTTGCCCAAACTCAAAAAAGCCTATGAAAAAGGTACCAGAGGCATCTCATGGGGCCCCCTACTGACCCCGGGCCCTCAGGCAGTGCCGAGTTTCCAAATGGTCAGTCCGCCCCTGGTACACACTATACAGGGATATGCTTTGTTGACGTCTGAGGTTTACAATCACTTTAATTTACACACTTATGCACATATCTGCATAGGCATTTGTACCTGTATACATGTCTTTATATGTGTAAGCACCTAAATTGCACCTTCTCAAATGCAGATTTTGTGTTATGGATCTGTGCGTGTTTATGCACCTGTAGTATTATTATTACCTGTAACAATTCCTCCATTGAAAACAATGCAGCTGTGTTCAGATTCGTAATGTATACATACATTTATTTATGGCCGGGTGAATTAGGTTGAAGAGGATGAAGAATTTTTACACGTTTACACGCATTTAGGTGCATGTATGCCAGGTCTTTATAGTATTTTGGTCAGGAACTTTCTGTCAGCCTGGGTTCACACTGATGAGGTGCGGAATTTGTAGCGTTTTCTGTGTGAATTCCGCACCGCATCAGAATCGCACCCCGTTCATGTGAACCGCTGTGGGTGTGTATGTTATCCCCCATCCTCTGGAACTCCCTACCCCAATCCATCAGACTGTCACCTACCCTCCTCACCTTCAGGCGCACCCTGAAAACCCTCCTCTTCAGGGAAGCCTACCCCAACCTCACCTAACACCCGACCTCACCTAACAACTAACCTCCTCCACTCCTCCCACCACTCCATCCCCCACAGCCATTTCCTCCTGTACCACCTTCCCCTCCCTCCTAGATTGTAAGCTCGAAAGAGCAGGGCCCTCGAACCCCTCGTGTATCGTATTGTTACTGTCTAGTCTCATGTTCTGTCCCCCTCGCTACTGTACAGCGCTGAGCAAACCCTTTGGCGCTATATAAATACTGTATAATAATAATGTTAACAACACCCCGTAATCGGTCTGCAAGACACGGTGCAATGTGCATAATCGGATCGCATGGGTTTGAATACCCACACAATCTGACCAAAAAAAGGGTCCTGCGCCTTTTTGGTGCGCATGCAGTGCAATTTGAGCCACGCAAAATGTATGGCTCCAATCGCATCGCACATAATTCTGTGATTTGCACAGGAATGCATTGCGGTTCCTGTGTAAATCACATGCGATATGCCATACCGCATATGTGTGAACCCAGGCTCAAAATCCTGAGTGTAACCCTCAGAAAATGATTACCTCCAGGTACAAGAGGCATTTTACAAATGATCAAGCAGCCAGGAAGTCTGCACTGCATCTGAACAATACAGTATACAGTCCATACAGTGCATCCCATTCCCCCTAATTGAGAGGTCCCCTGGCATGGATCTGTATGGTACACCCCACTGCAACATCATCCTAGCCTCTCTCTTCCTTCGCCAACATCACTCCCTCTCTACACCCTCTTCATTCCATTCCCGGATGCATGGCTCTCTAAAGCTCGCCCTAAATAAACATGGCCGCTTCCATGGAACTATGGACGTTCCCTTACCTACAATGGCTGTAGCCACGCCCCATCAGCACAGCCCCTCTAAGCCTCCCATGTGCCTGCTCTTGTTACCCCGCCCACCTGTTGGTGGCCGTGCTTGTAGCCCCGCCCCGGGTTTTGCTGCCCCCTGCTGGTCGGTCCGGGTTGTTCCTCGAGGCCTGCTCGTTGCAAATATCTCATTGAAGTCGTCTCCGTGTCCAGATACCGGCTGGTACTTTGTGGCAGCCCTGGCGACCCCGGCTTGGCAGCGGCAGCGCCTGTCCGCATGGCGGCGACGCTCGGTAAGTGAGAGAAGGCAGGGAGGTGAGTGTGAGGGCGGAGGGCAGCGGCGGCTCTCCGGAGTCTTTGTGTGGTGAAGTGGCCCGGACTCCGCTCCCCGTTCATTCATCTTCTAGGAGCCGGGACTGTGTGTCTCCTTCTCCCTGTTCTCCACAGCCTGGGTCCCCTCCCCCACTCACCACCATTGTGCCCCCCTGTGGGGGCAGTCCTGGGGCTCCAGCCTTGCTGCCCATTGTGGACGATGCTGGCCCAGGTGTGCGGACATGGCCAGTGACTGAGGTCCCCCAAAGTCCATCCTGGTGATCCTGGCTCTGTACCTGGTCCTTGTCCTCTCCTGCATCCCTGGGATTGCTGTTCTTGCTGCATCCTCATCTCTGTGTGATCCCTCCCCAGGGTGATGGATGGGAATCATATACAGAACATCAGGGAGTACAGGTGCCCCCACCGTGTACTCCCATCTGGGAAATGATCCGCTGCTGAATCCCACCTCAGCAAAGTCACCTTCGTCTCCCTCCTGTTTTCAGGCAGATCTGGTAAAGTGGGACTAAAGTTGCTCTGTAACAGGTAGGTTCTGCTGTAGAAGAGATCTGCATTCTCTCTTCTGCAATGAAATGCCCCTACCTGCCTGCTCGCTGTCTTCTCAGTAACCAGAGCTCCTGCACAGGAGTGACGTCATCCCGCTCCAGCCAATGAAGACGGACCAAGATGGGCATAAGAGAAGATGTTGGCACCAGTGAGGGAAAGGTAAGTATAGACCCCTGTAAGGCCCCATTCACACTATGCTATTTTGAATCATGGGCAGAATCTCCAAGATTCTTTCCACAATTACAAAACGCTCTGCTAAGATGACAAGTCCAAGAACTGCGTTTTCAGGTGCCATTCATTTTAATAGCACCTGAAAGACGCGGTGCAGTTCTGCCGTCATTGTCACATAACCAAGCCGCCCAAAAGTAGGTCCAGAACTTATTTAGGGCAACACGCGTTGCGTGATAGGGGTTTGCCACGATTGCAGTGGGATTTATCACGTGACAATCACAGCAGAAACGCACTGAGTTTTCTGATGCCATTAAAACGAATGGCACCTGAACACGCGGTTCTGCGATTCGTCAGTGGTTTGAAATCGTGGCGATTCTGCCCACGATTTAAAATGCCATAGTGTGAAAGGGGCCTAAAAGAGTTCTATCCAAAGCTTTTTTGGCCATACCTCTCTTGTGGGTCACAGGAGTGCACAGATTTTGCTCTCTTGTGACCCAGAGCTATAGCCCGCTGTCCGCTGATGTCACAAAGCAGCTCCAGGCTCTGGAAGGGTAATGTCCATATAATCAGAACTCGCCCAGCTGCCTGGTTGACATCTGGCTCCGGCTCCCATCGTGCATCTGAGACACAAGGCCAGCTGCCCCCAGCCCAGCACTCCAGTGAGCGTTGGAAGAGTGACTGACAGTCATCACTCTGTGCTCAGAGCTGACAGAGAAGTGAACATCAGTGGTCCTGTGATCACTCAGTTCTCAGTCTAGCAGAGAACAGCTGCAGCATTAGACAGATGCTGCAGCACGGAGCTAAAAATGTATGTTTGTTTTGTTTTTCTTTGTAATAATGTTTATTCGTTTTTTTTCCATAAGAAAGAGTTACAAACCAGTACAGAAAAATATACATCCATCCCCCCCCCCCCCCCATATGAGTGGCAGCCCTTTCGGGCTGGAAAAGGCAATGCGCAAAATACAATGTTTCAAAATAATTATCTGTTGATGGTGACCAAAGGGGTCCCTTAGGAACCTGTAGATGGAAGATCTGCAACAACAAGATAACAGAAAGAACAAAATCTAATGTAAAACTGTTTGTCAGGTGTGGTGTCTCAGACCACCCTGACCTGTATAAAGTGGGCAATCGCCCTCAAATGTTCAACAGGCCAGAAGGGGATTACCCCTCATGGCCCTTGGTTAACTGTGTCCAAAACCAGAGAAGGGACTTGAAAAAAGGAAAAAAAATAAAGAGAGAAAAAAAGGGGAAGAAATGAAATAGAGAAGAGTGAGAATAGAGATAGGGGAAGAAAAGGAAGAAGTAAAGGATGCTTGGTGGAGAAGGATCCGGCTGGCAGTCGAGTGCGGGAAGTAAGACGATCAATGTTTATCAACATCCCATATCGATCACCATCCATCCTAGGATGATGCTGAAAGGTTTTGTTTTCTTTTTAAAATCCCAAACTTCTTTAAATCTATGGGCAGGCGGATGTAATCAGATATGTGTTCATGTTCACATCTGACTACCTCTGATCTGTAACACTTAGGTCCACAAAACCTTAAAAGGACATTGGGGAAGGGGGGATCTAGACTGACTTGGAGGCGGTCAGAGGTAAACAGACTCACATCTGTTTACATCCTGCTGGCCATAGACTAAAGTTGAGCTTCTGCTCAGATCTGCCTGAAAAGCTGCAGACACAGAGGTCACACAGGGACATCCATTCAGCACTGATTCATCAGCCAAGCTGTTCACAGAAGATCGGATCACTCCTGTGAATGGACCCTGAGAAAGGATTTATCTCCGTAGGTTATCAACTTAATTATAAAGTTAACTTTATTGAACTTTAGGGCCTCATTCCCATAGGGGCGTACTAAAGCATATGCCTGTGGGGGGGCTGTGTTTACCTGAATGGGGATGCACAGGTGTTGTGTGCATCCCTGTGCAGGCAATCCCATTAATGTCAGGATGCAGGGGCTACACTGACACTTCTCCCAATCTGACATTCGTGCGGATGGAACTGATGAGACTGGGAGCCGTGTCTATGTTCATGCAGCTGCTGCATGCCAATTGACATCAGTGAGACTGCCTGCACGGGGATGTTTACCTGTGCAGGTAAACAAGACCTTCCACAGGCGTATGCTTTAGTACAACCCCTGTGAACCAGGCCTAACAGAAAAGGTAATCGGCTGAATGATCAGGCAGGGAGTAACTGTAATTTGCACTTTCTCTTCAGTGCACTTGATTGATAGCAGCAAGAGCCAATGGCTCTTGCTGTTGTTTGAGTCCCTGTGTGAAGAGGAAGCGAGGGGAGAAAAGATGCAGCCGTGTACAGCTCTGACCTTCCTTTACACAGGAAGATGGAGCATAGAGAACTTAAAAAACATTTTTTACCTTAATGCAAACAATGCTGTAAGGTAAAAAAAACATTTTTAGGTTTAGTATCCCTTTAAGTTTTGTTAAAGTGTTACTAAACCCAGGACCCTGTATTCACTATATCAGGTCTCCTACAGTACACAGAACATAGAAGTGCAATTATTTTTGTAAATATAAACTGCTAAATACCTCCTCAGCAGTATATATCAGTCTTGTGACTTCTATCAGCATTTGGCTGAGCACTAGTTAAAGCTTGTAGGAGGAGTTTTCATGCTCCTCTGACTGTTCTATGAGGCTGCATGACCTCTGACCGTCTTCTGGACAGTGCTGATTAGTCCTTTGCTGATCACATGCACTCTCCCTAAAAAAGAAAAAAAAAAACTCTTTAGCAAGAAACTAAAACTAAACTGAGCATGTGCAGAGTGACTCCAAGAACTCTGTACTATCAGCAGATGGATTGGGGACAGTAGAAGGGGCGGATCAGAGAAGACAGGATCAAACAGTTTTTTTGTACAAAATGTGGATGATTAACCCCTTAGATTCTAATGTGAGTATAACAAGCATGCTTTACTGCATATACAGACTGATTTTACTGTTGTGGGTTTAGTAACACTTTAAAGTGTCCTTCTCTCAATACAAAAGAATAAAACAGACCATAAATATGGTACTTGTAAAGAAAAAAATAAATATATGTCCTACTTAATATTGTTCTGATTGCCAGCTTACGGGCCTCTTGCAGTGCTCACTGGTTCCTGTCATCAACCTTCATGTCACCACTATTTTATTTTTTGTTTTCAGTTTTAATCTGTTTGTTTGGAACCAGCCAGATCAATTCCTGGCTCCACTGAAACTACCAGTGTGTTTTTGGGCTGTGACCCTAGGGGGATTGAAAACAGATGGCAGGAAAAAGTGCAACATTAAAACCACTGTGCTGACCTCGGAAATAACTTCATGTCAGACAGTTGTATTTCCCACTATAGATGCTCCAATCCTGTTTGGGTCTGATAAACTGTTTGTGTGAAGAAGGGGGCTTTTATTTAGTAGGTAATGAATGTTGCTTTTTATAGTAGCTTGGGAATATAGGGAGCAGGCTTTAAAATATTTTGTGTTGATGCATCATATTTAATAAACGACTAGAAGTACAGCATGAGTTTAAATTGCATTGTTGAGGTTTATCTGAATCATCACCCCTGCGACCTTCATATGTATATTTGTTGTGCTGCAATGTTTTTATGTGATGTACGATCAGCCGATCTAGTTTCTTTGTTGTTTAAAGGCACATCCAAAATGTTAAGATCTAAAACTAACACAGAAAAAAATATGAATGCATAAACTGATACTGAATAATAGTTCCAGCATCTGCGATGAAGCTTTTCATTTTAGGGCATTTAGGTGACGTATGTGAATCTATCCAGCTGTGCTTATTTTATGTAAAGATTTGTAAAGGAAAGTAATGTATTAGGGGCATATTTATAAAGCAACTAATGTGACATTCACAGCAGGTGAATCTTCCAGATGCATGTGCTTTGAATTACAGTGCTTGTTTTACCACCAGCAAATCTTTGGTGAAAGTCACATTCTATCTATCCATTCAGTCGTATCCGACCCTTGGCGATTGCATGGACCATCACTCATAAGCGACTTTTTCCATGAATTCTCTTAGCAATTATTTTTACAGGGTAAGTTGGCAGGTCTTTCTCCAACCCCTAACATGCAGGAAATCCTGCACGGCCAGGGATGAAACTAGGACAATTTAGACAGGAGCCAATTAACCTACCAGCATGTCTTTGGAGTGTGGGAGGAAACCGGAGCAACCAGAGGAAACCAACGCAAGCACAGGGAGAACATGCAAACTCCATACAGGAGGCACCATGGTCGGGAATCGAACCCATGACCCATTTACTGCAAGGCAGACGTGCTAACCACTAAGCCACTGTGCAGCCCGAAAGTCACTTTCATTGCTTTATAAATATGCCCTAACTTTGCTGCGCTTTTTTTCATCTTATTAGGGGCAGTGTATTAGGTATATTATTTATGCTGTCGTAGCATGGTGAGTTACATTTTGAGCTAGGCAGAAACAGAGCCAGGAGTTAAAGCTAGAGGGGAACTCAAACTATATTTTTTATTTCACTTTAAATATCACTTTTTGGTTTTTACTGAGCCACCATTGGGGTATGGACAGAGTTCCTGTGGATGACAGTCTGATAGTTCAGAATGATGAAAGATGTATAATTTCTTTGCCTTCCCTCTTCATGGGTTTCTGTTCTAAAAGTTGATGTTTGAGAGGTTAATGGTGATAAATGTTTAAGCATATTTTGGAAATAATGGTGTAGTGCTGGCTATGCCATTATTACCATAATCCAGCGCTGCAAAATTACTCTTTACTGTAAAAATATAAGCATCATATGTGAAAAATTAAATCTAAAATAACATAATATACCATAACTTGTTGTATCACAACAGAAAATGAAAAAAATAAACACTGTGAATTAAAGTGTTACTAAACCCATGTTGCTGCATTCACTATATCTGGTCTCCCACAGTACACACAACATGGAAATACAATTATTTTAGTAAATATAAACTGCTAATTACCTTTTCTCATCAGCTGTTAGAGCAGTCTTGTGACTTAAGCAGAGCACTGGTTAAAGCTTGTAGGAGGAGCTTTTTTCTGCTCTAGGAGGATGTGAAACCCTTGACCCTCTGTCTGAACAGTGCTGATTGGCCCTGTGCTGATCACATGAACCCTTCCAAGAAAAAAAAAAAACATCTCTAGCAATACACACCAAACTGAGGATGTGCATGTGACTACGGATTAAGTTTGTATCAGGTGGACATTTCAACAAGAGGAGGGACAGAGAAGAAAGGATCAAACAGCCTTTTTACACAATGCAGAGGATTAACCCCTTAGGTTCCACAGTGAGTATATTAAGCATGTCTTATACAGACTGATTTTACTGTTGTGGGTTTAGTAACACTTTAAGTGAACAATAAATATACAAAAATATTGCACGATAATAGAAAGTCCTTCTGCTGTGATCATCCATGCTAATACCAAATGAAAAAATGGAACTGCAAGTTATCACCAGTCCACATTTAAGATCTATCCATATTCGTGTACTCCAAATAAAGTAATCACACCCGGTGTACCAAACATAACCCATGCTCCACCTTATAAGTGAATTGGCTGCTCACCTCAGGGATGGGACCTATAGCTATATACAGGTGAAACTCAAAAAATTAGAATATTGTGCAAAATTTCATTTATTTCAGTAATGTAACTTAAAAGGTGAAACTAATATATGAGATAGACTCATTACATGCAAAGCAAGATAGTTCATGCTGTGACTTGTCATAATTGTGATGATTATGGCTTACAGCTCATCTTACTACATTTCGATATTAAATATAGGATAATGTATGCGATAAAGTACAACAAATAAAATTTAAGATTAGAATTAAAATTATTTAAAATATAATACAGCTGAATACTTAATATGTATAAATGGATGAGTAGGTTAAATGGGCATTAAATTAGTAGGGTTGACATACCGCCATATACCAATAGGAAGTGCCAGGTAAATATTTATCTGAGGGGGCCATAGTACAGAGTTCAAAAATCCATTTTAATACACTCTCACTTAGTACTTGCACTTTATTACTACCCCTCCAGCGTCTTTTATAACTCTCTATTCAGAATGTTAAACAGGTCGGGTCTTTATTATCAACATGAGTAAAGTGCTTGGAAACAACACTATGCTGGGTATAACCATTAATGATGTTTGTAATATGTTCTTTGATTCTCTTTCACAATGGCCTTTATGTTTTACCCACATATTGTTTTAACTAAGGACATTGGAGAACATATATCGCCCACTCTGTTCTACATGAGGTGAAACTGTTTACCTGTTAACGGTTGATAAATATTATTTTCTCTTGACATTCCCTCCTGTTTTCTTACATGCAAAACATTTTTTACAAGGGAAAAATCCTTTCCCTTCAAAAGATGATTTTTTTCCTCTCCGGTGGATCCAGTACATTGTTCACAACTCTATCCCATAATGTTGGTGCCCTACGATAGGGGAATTTGGGTCTTTCTGGTAAGATTGGATTTAGATGCTTGTCTGATTTCAAGATACCCCAATGTTTTTTAAAAATGTTCTCAATTTTCTTATACTGGATATTATAATCCAGTACGATGGGCATATTGGATAAATCATCATCATGTCTGCTTCTGTCCACTTCTAGTGTTTCTCTTTGTTTTCCTGCTACTTCCTTAATCATTTGCTGTATAAATTCTTTATCATATTCTTTATCAGCAAACCTGTTCCCGATGAGCCCTGCTTGTTTATTGTAATCTTTTTCCTCAGTGCAATTTCTCTGTAGTCTTGTTAGTTAACCCCTTGGAATATTAATGGGCTAGTGGGCATGGTGACAACTATCAACTGGTATGTAGCCGTTTTTGGCCACCCACTGCTTTAAGATGGGTTTTGGTTTCTAGTATGTTGTCTTCTCTCCATATTACTAGATCCAGGAAGTCTGTTTGCTTGTCATCACATTGCCACGAGAGGCATATATCTCTATCATTATTGTTGAGGTTTTCTAGATACTTCTTGTCTCCTTCTCCTTTCCATACCATTATGATATATCTACCCACATGGAAGAAAAATATATTTGAAATATTCTTCCCAAATGTATTGACATATATTTGAAATTCTATAATTTTGGTCATATTCAATATATTTCAAAATATAGTTTATATATATATATATATATATATATATATACAGTTGTGACCAAAATTATTCAACCCCCAATGCTGTAAAGGGGTTTAGGGACTATAGTGTACATTTGGAATTGTATTCAGAATCAAATCCTACAAGGACGTTGTAACTACCCAAATGCAACTAAAATGACATCAATTGTTTATGTAATACAGTAGTAAATGGTTCTTATGTGGTTTCTTCATTGCCACAATTATTCAACCCCTTAAAGACTACCACTCTGAAGAACAGAGGTTCATACAGGTGCTTTCCATCAGGTATTGAAAACACCTGTGGATGTCACCGAGCAGCAATCAAGCATAATAAGCACCAATTAGGCAGCTTTAAAATGACTGTGATACTCAGCTCCTTCTAGACATTTACTGGTGTGGTTACAAACATGGTGAAGGCAAGAGAATGGTCCAGGAAGACAAGAGAAGAGGTGATTTCTCTTCACAGGAAGGGCAATGGCTATAAGAAGATTGCAAAGATGTTAAACATACCAAGAGACACCTTAGGAAGCATCATTCGCAAATTCAAGGCAAAGGGCACTGTTGAAACGCTACCTGGTCGTGGCAGAAAGAAGATGCTGACTTCGACTGCTGTGCGCTACCTGAAGCGTAGAGTGGAGAGAAGTCCCCGTGTGACTGCTGAGGAACTGAGAAAAGATTTGTCAGATGTGGGTACAGAAGTTTCAGCCCAGACAATAAGACGCACACTGCGTAATGAAGGCCTCCGTGCCAGAACTCCCAGGCGTACCCCCTTGCTGTCTCCAAAGAATAAGAAGAGTCGACTGCAGTATGCCAAAAGCCATGTGGACAAACCACAAAAGTTGTGGGATAGTGTTCTGTGGACTGATGAAACAAAATTAGAACTGTTTGGGCCCATGGATCAACGCTATGTTTGGAGGAGGAAGAACAAGGCCTATGATGAAAAGAACACCTTGCCTACTGTGAAGCATGGTGGAGGGTCAATCATGCTTTGGGGCTGTTTTGCTTCTGCAGGTACAGGGAAGCTTCAGCGTGTGCAAGGTACCATGAATTCTCTTCAGTACCAGGAGATATTGGATGGAAACGTGATGCAGTCCGTCACACACCTGAGGCTTGGGAGACGTTGGACCTTTCAACAGGACAATGATCCCAAGCATACCTCCAAGTCCACTAGAGCATGGTTGCAGAGGAAAGGCTGGAACATTTTGGAGTGGCCATCGCAGTCACCAGACTTAAATCCGATTGAGAACCTCTGGTGGGACTTAAAGAAAGCAGTTGCAGTGCGCAAGCCTAAGAATGTGACTGAACTGGAGGCCTTTGCCCATGAAGAATGGGCGAAGATACCCGTAGATCGCTGCAAGACACTTGTGTCAAGCTATGCTTCACGTTTAAAAGCTGTTATAACTGTAAAAGGATGCTGTACTAAGTACTAAGATTGAATGTCACTTGGGGGTTGAATAAAACTGATAATGCTGTGAGCACAGAAAAGACATTTGTGGTTATTTCATTATAACTGTTATGTTATATTTGTCTGACCTACAAGTGCCTCTTTAATGTAAATGTAAGCAAGATGACTGAATGATCAAAAGCAATGTCAAACTGGCCAAAACACTCAATTTCAGTGGGGGTTGAATAATTTTGGTCACAACTGTATATATATATATATATATATATTGCATGTTGAAATGCATTTTTTTATTCCAAAATATATAAAGAATATTATTAAAAATACATTTCAAATATACTGTATGTCTTTAAAACTACAAATCCACATTTTTGGAATCCATTTACAAATATATGTAAAAATGTATGTTAAAATCGCTTTTTTTATATGTTCAAAAAAATCTGAAGAATATATAAAAAAATATATATTTTTAAAAATATATATTTTTAAAATATATTCTTAAGATTTTTTTAACATATAAAAAAGTAATTTTAACATATATTTTTACATATTTGTAAATGCATTCCAAAAATGTAGATTTGTATTTTTAAAGACATACAGTATATTTGAAATGTATTTCATAAAGTATATTTTGTAATAAAAATGCAGTTCAACATGCAGTGTATGTATGTGTGTATATGTATGTGTGTGTGTGTGTGTGTGTGTGTGTGTGTGTGTGTGTGTGTGTGTGTGTGTGTGTGTATATATATTTTTGATATATTGAATATGGCCAAAATTGTAGCATTTCAAATGTATGTCAATATATTTGGGAAGAATATTTTTTAAATATATTTCAAATATATTTTTCTTCCATATGGGTAGGTACCTCTTGTATAATAGTAGCTGATATGGTCTATTCTGGTAGATTGTTTGTTGCTTCCACTGGGCCATAAACAAATTTGCAACACTCGGCGCAAATTTTGCACCCATTGCAGTTCCCTGTATTTGCTTGTAATACTTATGGTTGAACAAAAAATAATTGTGTTGTAGAGCGTAGTCTAAGCATTTTAGGAGGAAACTTCTTTGAGCACATTTTAGTTCACTGTGCTCAGTGCCCATTTAGTTGATTCTAGGGCTTCATAGTGGCCAATGATAGTATATAGTGAGGCTACATCCGCCTTGGCTAATACCTCCTTTTCTGTTCCTATGTTTATTTGTTGTAGCATTTTATGAGATGTTTTGAGTCTCGTAAATATGACTCAGTTTTCTGCACCGCCAGTTGTAAAAAAACATGTAAACATGTCTATGTATTGGCCAATCCTTGCACTAACTGATTCAATGCTTTTCACAATTGGTCTCCCCGGGGGGAAGTTAGTTCTATGTTTGTGTATTTTGGGAACCATGTAAATAATTGGTACCCTGCATGTTTCCGGTGTTAGGTACTTGGCTTCTCCTTCATCCAAAATTCTCTTATCTTGTCCTTTTTGCTACTACTTTCGTAAGATCTTTTTTATATTGTATTGTTGGATTACTTAATAATTTTAGATAAGTATCTACATCTTGTATTTGTCTCATCATTTCTCTATTATATGCTTCCTTTGGAGAGTACCACTACTGCTCCTCCCTTATCAGCAGGTGTACTTGCAATATCCCTCTTGGATTCCAATTTCTTTATACCTCTTTGTATATCCATGGGGTCACATGCTCTTTTGACTTGCAACTTGAGATCTTGGGTGACCATTCTCTTAAAGGCTTCAATATGGCCATTATCATTAATATTTGGATTGAGTAAAGACTTGTTTCTTAGAGTGCTATGTATTATGTTATGATCTCCTGATGATCTTTTCATCATATTTTCCCCAGGTTTCATTAGCATATATCTCTTGTTATTTAAATTTCTAGTATATGTATGTTTGTCTACATAAGTTTTGAAATTTAAGATTTTTCCTGGGGGAAACGTTAGTCCTTTGTCCAATGCTTGAATCTCTTCCCTGGTCAAATCAATTCCACTTGGATTAAAATACCTTCACCTACTGATATTTTTCTTTTGTTTCTTGTACTGGCTTGCTATCATCTCCTCCTCGATGTGGACTTCCTCTAGTTGTTTCTTCTGTGTTCCTGCTTATTTCTCTCTCAGGGTTCCTGGGGGATCTGTATCCCCTTCCTCCTTCTCCTTCTTTTATTATTTTTTTTTTTTTAGGTCTTGGAGTTCTTTTAGAATAGTAATCTTCCCTTAGAGGTTCATATTGATTTCTAAGTGGTAGCGGACCTCTCCTTTCATACCCTTGGTATGGTATTGGTATGGACAACGTTGATAGTAATTCTTCCTTCCACTCCAATATTATTCCAATTTTGTTTGCCTAAAGGCTTCCTTTATTGATAGTTGTCACCTCAGGGCCTTCCTCTCTTAGCTGGTGTTCTATATGGTAATGGTTCCCTTCTTTCTTCTGCCCTTGGGGCCATTGGGTGATAATTTTTTCACTTGGTATTAGCACAGATGGTCACAGCAGAAGGACTTTCTACTATCACGCAATATTTTTCTATGTATATTGTTCACTTAAACTGTTACTAAACCCACAACAGTAAAATCAGTCTGTATGTTCAGTAGAGCATGCTTGTAAAGGGGTTAATCCTCTGCATTGTGTAAAAAAACAGTTAGATCCTGACCTCTCTGACCCTCCCCTTCTTCCAATGCCCCCCTCTTATCTCCTGATAAGACATATCGTGTGGAGACACTCTGCACATGCTCAGTTTGGTGTGTATTGCTAGAGGTTTTTGGGGTTTTTTTTCTTGGGAGAGCACATGTGATCAGCACAGGGCCAATCAGCACTGTCCAGACAGAGGGTCAGTGGTCCTGCATCCTCACAGGGCAGAATGAAAACTCCTCCAAGTTTTAACATGTGCTCGGCTGTACACTGATAGAAGTCACAAGACTGCTCTAACTGCTGATGAGAAAAGGTATTTAGCAGTTTATATTTACTAAAATAATTGCACTTCCATGTTCTGTGTGCTGTGGGAGACCACATATAGTGAATGCAGGGTCCTGGTTTTAGTAATACTTTGATTCATTTTGTTTATTTTTTGTGCCTAGGGATGGAGATGAGGACTAAGCTGCCGACTTTTGGCAACAATTGCATTTTGGAAACAGCTCTGTGTAGTCTGTGTATATTCTTAGAAAGGAGGAATGCTTTTGAAGCAGCTGGTGGATCAGATATGAACGTACCATTATGTTTATATGTTTTGATAAATAGAAAGGCATGGCTCAGCAGAAACTGTAATGTTATGAATTGTGACTCAATGTTCAATGGGTAACGTTATATGTTATTTAGTAGTGGTGCACCGAAATGAAAATTCTTTGACAGAAACCGAAACTTCAGGATACATTTGGCCAAAAACCGAAATCGACAGTTAAAAAAAAAAAATATATATATATATAAAATTATATTATATTTGACTGTTTAATATCATGAATTTAAATAAATATGAATTTATTTTCAGCACCTTTTGCCGGCCCAGTAGACTGCTTTCACTCTGAGCAGTTTTTGCAGCGTTTTTACATTTAAAAAACAAAAAACAAACAAAAGGCACAAGAAAAATGCATCCCTTTATATTCAGTGTATGTCTTCACACTGGTACATTGCGGTGTTAAAAATCTTGCTTGCCGCATTGTTGGTGCATATTTGGTGAGTTAATAAAAAAACTCACCTCCCCATTGAGGCCTGGTTCAAACTGATGCGGTTTTCTTAACCGCTTCCTGCTTCCATATAAGGAAATTATGGTCTGGTGGCGTTTTTTTCGTTCTGGGAGGATGTCATATAACGTCCTCCCACTCTAACTGCGCATGCGCTGCGGTCAGTGGTGCGCTGTGTCCCTGGGACAGGGCGGATCACTGATCAGAGCAAAGAGCCGATGACGTCGGCTCTATCATGTGATCAGCTGTGTCCAATTACAGCTGATCGCATGTAAACAAGGAAATGCTGGTTATCGGCAATCCTCTCCTCATGCTGACAGTGCTTGAGGAGAGGAGAGCCGGTAAGCTGCATTCCTCAGAGGGGACATGTACACTGATGATCAGGGCACTGATGATCAGTGCCACCTATCGGTGCCCATCAATGCTACCTGTCAGTACCCATCAATGCCACATATCATTGCTCGTCAGTGCCACATAACAGTGCCTGTCAGTGCCGCCTAACAGTTCCAATCAGTGCTGCCTTTCAGTGCCCATCAGTGATGCCTGTCAATTCCCATCAGGGCCACCTACTAGTGCCTCCTCATCAGTGCCCATCAGTGCAGCCTCTCAGTTCCCATCACTGCAGCCTCATTATTGTACATCAGTGAAGGAGAAAAATTACTTATTTATAAAATTTTATAACAAACTTAAAACTTTTTTTTTTTAATTTTCAGTATTTTTTAGTTTGTTTAGCAAAAAATAAAAACATAGTGGTGATTAAATACCACCAAAAGAAAGCTCTATCTGTCTCAAAAAAGTTATAAAAACTTTGTTTGGGTGCAGTGTTGCGTGACCGTGCAATTGTCATTCAAAGTTCCACAGCGCTGAAAGCTGAAAATTGGCCTGGGTAGGAAGGGGGTAAAAGTGCCCAATAGGCAAGTGGTTAAGGGCTTTTTGCAGAAATGCACTACATTCCATTTAGCATGGTTTCCTATGGGACATGTTCACATCTATGATTTTTTGAGCTGCTGCGTATTTTGGAAAGGGTCAGGGACTTTTTTAAACACAAAATGTTGCGTTTTTGGTTCAATAGACTTCAATGGAAATGCTGCAGAAAACACGTATCTAAATCTGCTAGTACACATAGCACTCCCCTCCACCTAGACTGACAATGATTCTGTCCAAAGGTGTTTATATTGATCCTTCATCCAGAGTGAAGGAACTCTAATACAGGAGGTGTGTTACTGAACAGATCACTAGATGAAAACGGGGAAAAAGCCTAAAAAAAAGAAAACTAAGGCAGCAATTTTGTTTAATAACGCATATAAGTCATTCTTCCTTTCAACCTCAGTCTTTGTCTTCGCTGACCTTTTTGCTTTCAAGTGCACATATCAGTAAACTCTACTGATCTGCATTAATGTTCTTGGTCAGTGTATTATTAAAGTGCTATTATAAAAGTACAACTTTAGTCAAAACTTCTCATTTTAGATAGCGTAAGTGAGGATTATAACCCCTGTCAATTTTTTTTATTTTGCCATCTGTGTCCCATTGGGGAGATTTACCTTCATTTCCTGTCCCGTAGTCAAAACAGGAAGTGAGAGGAAATCCCTCCAAATTGGGGGAATCCCAGTTTGTCACCAGAACTAGTGTCCCCATTGGAAGATTTCCCCTCTATTGTTCTGATGTTAACCCAAAATTGGGGATTTTCTTTTACTTTCACTTTCGATGATAATGGTAAATTGGCCAGATAGTGTGTGAATCTCCCTAACAGCACATACAGCAATGAAAACGTACAGGTGTTCTAATTCCTCTCCAAAGGCTTGCCTTCTGGTTACACTTTTAATATCTACTGAAACAACAAAACAGCTAGTGGTCTAGCTTTTGTCAGATGAAGGTTGGCAACAATTCTGTATTTCTGTCAATACAAGTTTGTTGTGTAAGCCAGATTAGTGTATTGAGGTAGCTAGGGATGGGGGCTGGGGGATTGTTTAATTTACTGTTTTTAATGGGGAACATGTCTTTTTAACATGATGCTGTATTAAAAGGTGGCTGAATTATATGGATGGAGTAATACAGTTGCAAGAAAAAGTATGTAAACCCCTTGGGATTACGTGGCGTTTTGCATTAATTGGGCATAAAATGTGCTCTGAACGTCATCTAAGTCACAACAATAGAAGAACACAGTCTGCTGAACATAATACTACACAAACATTAGATGTTGCCATGGTTTAATTGCACATAACATGTAAACATTCACAGTGCAGGGAGGAAAAAGTAGGTGAGGCCCTAGCTTAATGACTTCTCCCAGAGCTAATTGGAGCCAGGAGTGAGCCAACCTTGACTCCAATCAGTGTGATGATATTGAATGTGTTGCTGACAGCTGTCCTGCCCATATTGCTACACTGAAACAGTTTTGTGAAGAGGAGTGGTCCAAAATTACTCCAGATCGTTGTGCAGGTCTGATCTGCAACTACAGGAAACGTTTGGTTGAGGTTATTGCTGCCAAAGGAGGGTCAACCAGTAATTAAGTCCAAAGGTTCACATACTTTTTCCTCCTTGCACTGTGAATGTTTACATGTTATGTGCAATTAAACCATGGCAACATCTAATGTTTGTGTAGTATTATGTTCAGCAGACTGTGTTCTTCTATTGTTGTGACTTAGATGACGTTCAGAGCACATTTTATGCCCAATTCATGCAAAACTCCACGTAATCCCAAGGGGTTCACATACTTTTTCTTGCAACTGTAGAAGTGAATACATACTTGCCTTTCTTGGTGGAAATGCTGATCAAGGCTCCTTGGTGCCTGTCACATATGTAAAGGCTTAAAATGATATTAAACCCAAAAGCAAACATTTTATTGCAGTTTCCAAATTCTTAGACATGATGGCTGCATTAGTTTTCTTTTTTGGGCTTTCTTTCTTCAATTTTTATATGGCAATCCTGCCAATAAGTCTGTTATTCTTCAAAAGATCAAGCTATCCTACAGAATGTATCAGCAACAGAGACGAGACAAATCATTTATCACTAACGGGTGCTTACAATGACCAGATTTAATGTAAAACCTTTTGCTGTAACTGCTTATAAAGTATTAGCTGGAGTTTGGATTGAAGTTGTTAGTGTAGTTAAATCTGCTAGTACATTTAACACTCCCCTCCTCCCAGACTGAAAATTCTACTGTCCAAAGGTGCCTCCTGTGCTCCTTCATCCAGAGTGGTGTGTACTGTCCTCATCACCAGATGAAAACCGAGGGGAAAAACCTAAATAAAAGAAAACTAATGCAACCACCACATCTAAGGATTGGTAAGCTGTAGTAGAGTACATTTTTTGGTTTAATGCTGCTTTAGGTCTCATTCAAATGATCTTTGCTGAAAAGGTGGAGTGACCGGTTTGAAATCTGATCATCCCCGCTAACAGTGTTCAAATAATCAGATGTAACAAGGCACTCATATTGGGTGTGGAGAAGAGTGTGGCTACCTTGGGCAGGACTAATGCAGACCACACATGGGTCGAATTCTGAACAAAGTTTCTTTAGAAAATTGGAAATTTCGTACATTTTGTAATCCTATGGTGCCACTGTTGATTTCGAAATTCAACCAACTAAGCCTTCCATTTCTCCTCATGAAAATAATTTTCTTTTCTTTCCAGGTCACAGCTTTATATTTCTTGCACGATTCTCCCATCATTGATTTGAAATTCGTTCGATTTTCAAAAACATCCAACTTACCCGATAACTCAAATTCGATGGTCACACGAAAATTGGTCATTTCTGTGACCCACTAATGGTGCAAAATTCGAAGAAAATTCTTAGAAAAGATTTTCGAAAGAAATTTCTTTCAGAATTCGATCCATGTATGGCCGGCTTTAGTGGTTCAAGCGAGTTGGCTCAGTTGGCCCCATAATGAAAGTTATCTTGTGGCACAGAGCTGTTCTGGACAGTAGAGGTGATGAAAAGCACCGTTTAGTGACTGCACTCAGGTGGAACTTTTTGGTTTAGTTGTCCAGAATGAAGGAAATGTTAACTTCAAGGGCTTGTGAAGACCACAGTGCATACAGTAACCTCTGTTACCACAAGGTACAATAACACGCTGTATACGTTTTAATAATTTTGCAGCTCAAGGCACATACACAATTTAAAAAAATAGCAAAACACAGTGAGCAGATCCACTGTGAAGGTGAACATTTCTTTATTTCTTTTTATTAAAATAATAAACATGTTATATCAGGACCGGGACAAAGGTGGGCAGGAGGGGCAGCTGCCCTGGGCACAGTTGTATACTGCAGGGATGGGGGCACTGTCATTCTAACTATATGACTGACAGGATTAGTGACAGCGGCATCATTACTTCTGTCAGCCAAGTGCTGGGAGCAGCCAGGAGAGAAGTAGAGAGCCAGGAGGCTTTGTTTTCTCCCCCCCCCCCTTCCTTCCATTGCAACTCCTGTATTCAGAAGCCAGCAGTAGTAATCACAGGAATAGAGGAGCTGGAAGGAGGGGGAGAGAGCACAGCTTCCACAGCCAAATGCTGAAGTATAATGCTTGAGTGTAGGGGAGAGCCGGGAGGATTCAGGACGGAGTTCTCTCTCCCTCCAGCTCATCCCTCCTGTCATTGTCTGTACACACAGCTGCTGGCTTATATCAGTGCTTGTTTACTAACCTCCCACCTGCACTTCTTTCTGTATTTTATACAGAAATGCTGGAAGTAGGATCCCCTAAGCCCGCATATAATGGGGGGTGCAGTTTTACATCTTTGCCCTGGGAGCTGCATGATCTTGCCTCAGCATTGTGTTTATAGTCACCTGTTCTGATCAATGGTATTGCACAGAGTGGCCCCAAACCTGCTCTTCTGGGGTTCCCATTCACCAATCTTGGCTCCTTTTTCTTCTTGGTGTGTCCCCATAACAAGCTGCTATAGGGCACATGTTTGCCCCTGAACTGTGTGTGTCTATGGATCCGCGCCCCTTAGACACACACAGCAGGACTTAGCTCACTCCCTGATTCTCTGTGTGAAGAGGAAGAGAGGAAAAGATGCGACTGTGTACAGCACTGGATCACTTCTCCCCTCCACAAAGGAAAGCTACGGTCATCAGCCTAGGACCAGAAAAAGGTCTGCATACCCTATACCCTCATCAAGGGTCAGCTCCTTTGAAGTAGGATGTCGATTATTGACACTCCTACATATACTTGTTTATTTGCAGCCATTTCTTCTGTAGTTGTTCCAAAAATTGCCAGATCAAAGAATTTTTTTCAGCTCTAGCAGCTGGGGTGTGGATCTAAAGTCTCACAGTGCAGAGCACAGTGAGGGGAGCTCGGAACTCTGATTGGAGAGAAGAGATAAATCCCCCTCCTCACGCTACCCAGGAATAATGCAGAGCTGTGGCTGTGAATCACAAGCTGTGTGTTGGAGCTCTCCTTCCCATCAACTTTTTATCTCTTGGTGTCAGGAAAACTTGCCAGAAGTGACTCCTGCTGATATCAGAGGAAGGAGGGGGCAGAGAGGAATCGCACTGAGTGCTTTGGATAGAGACAGGTACACAGTATAGAAGGATTTGCTTTGTACATATTTCATGTCTGAGGTGTACAACCACATTAAGCCTAAGCATCCTAAGGAAACGGTGCTTATCATGTACCTGATTGGAGGCCAAATGGTGAGAGGGCTTCCCTTGCTGCTAAGCCCCAGGCATCCCTGACGGTAAGGACAGGAGGTGCAAGGATCAAAGAAGCACGGGTCGCCTGCT
This sequence comes from Staurois parvus, assembly GCF_062004578.1. NCBI lineage: Eukaryota > Metazoa > Chordata > Amphibia > Anura > Ranidae > Staurois > Staurois parvus. The sequence goes on from NW_028318078.1 coordinate 8,849,512, forward strand.
GAGACTGCTTGCATGGATGTCCTAGCTGGCAATACAATAGTGCAGCAGGAGAGATCATGGTATCAACATCGTTTTGATGCAGGGATCTGTCTTTTGTTCATCCTACTGGCTGAGCAAAAAAAAAACAAACCTGTATTTGTATACCATGTTTTAGGCTGCTACTGGTCTAATAGGTAGAAGTTCATGCCACTGCAGAGAAGGTCTCTCAGGGGCCTAATAGTGGGGTTCCCCGTGTGTGTTTTTTTTTTTTTTATGTACTTGCTTTGTTGCTGTGCTGCTGCCCACCCCTTATGTTCAGTGCTTTCGGATATCTGAAGTAGCTATGAATATTAAGTCCTCTGTGTCCTGTAATGTATGATTTAATAAATTGTTCTCGGGACATAGATCTCTCTCCTATTGTTTGTGTTCCTCTTTGATTGCTACAAAATTGAGAGCTGAGCTGGGAGGAGTTATGCCTGGATGTGATTCTTGCCTGTTTTTTTTTTTTTTTTTGGCCAGTGTCCATTCACCTGAAGGTGGATCCACTGTGTCCTGTCATGTACTCCAAGTAAAGGATTTTACAGGTAAACCAAAAATCCTAATTTCTTTCATTTTATTGTAGGACAATGTAGAGCTCATGAGCTCCAAGAGACGCAGAGCCACTTCCCCCTCCAGCAGTGTCAGTGGTGGAGACTTTGATGACTCACCGCATGCTACAAGTACCCCAAACTCTGGCAGGAAAAGGAGGAGACTTGCTAATGTGGCAACCGTGGATCCAGTAAGTGGAGCAGAAAACCTACAGACTACTTTGTATACTACTTTTTTGTGTGACTGTTTTATTGTATTGATCATTGGCAGACTTAAATAGAAACACAAGAAATTCCCAAAGGACTTTATGAAATACATTAAAATACTGACTTTTTTTTTTACATTTTACTAAAGATATACATCCTAAAAAGTTCATGCAGAATAAAAAAAAAACCTTGATATTCATGTTTTCAACACTAATGAAACTTTAACTTAATCATAAACAATCAGGCAATTCATGAGTAGGTAAGCTCTTGCACAATACTCTTGACGCTTTTCGCGATACAGCACTCGTTTCCTTAGGAGATGCATAAACTTCAGAAAATGTCTGCAGGGAACAAATCAGGTTGTTGAAAAAAAAAAAAAATCACAATATAATTGTAGATCCAAAAAATACCAACAAGAACATTGGCTTTAAGCTGATCTAAACAAAATGTGATGTGTATATCAACGGGTCCCCACGATAGTTAAACACTGGTCCCACAGCAAGAAAAATGTGTGACTAGGTGTGTCGACTGGTTCCCATTTTCCTGGTCGGAGGTTGTTAGCAAGACCGAACTGACCAAAAAGGATCATACTAGCAAGTGGATAAAGGCCTTAAAAACGCCAGGGATAAAAAGAAACACACCAAAAAAAACACACAACACTGGAAATAAAGGACAACTGACACATGACACTGGGAAGGGAAAATGGCTAATTGGGCCCAATTTGGACATGTTCACTTAGGCTGGCCATACACTATACAATTTTCTGTCCAATTTCTGGCCAATTTCCTTTAGATTTACATTCAACTATGTAGTGCAAGAACCTGCCTAATTGAATACAATTGAAAGTGTTGTTTGTTTTGACCTCCTATTATATGGTTTTTGGTAAATCTAAACCAAAAATCTCAAGAAAATTGTATAATGTATGGCCAGCCTTAGGGATGTACTCACTTTTGTTGCCAGCGGTTTAGACATTAATGGCTGTGTGTTGAGTTATTTTGAGAGGACAGCAAATTTACACTGTTATACAAGCTGTACACTCAGTACTTTACATTGTAGCAAAATGTCATTTCTTCAGTGTTGTCACATGAAAAGATAGAATAAAATATTTACAAAAATGTGAGGGGTGTACTCACTTCTGTGAGATATTGTGTGTATGTATGATATATAAATATAAATAAAATAAAGATTCTAAACAAATAGGAGTATATTTATAAAAAAAAAAAGTTGCATAGCTATTAGTTCAGAAAACAGCTGATACATTATTCTTTGCAAATGGTGTTACATTGAATGTTCCCAGACTAGATTCTCTAAAGATGAAATAACAAAAAAAAAGAAAAGTATAATACCTCACCGACCATTATTTATTAGCTTCGTCTTGCTAGTACCGGGGTGGACCCCTTTTTGCCTTCAGGTCTGCCTTAATTCTTTGTGGCATAGATTCAAAAAGGTGTTGGAAACATTCCTCAGATATTTTGGTCCATATGGATATGATAGCATCACACAGTTGCTGCAGATTTGTCGGCTGCACATCCATGATGCAAATCTCTCGTTCCACCACATACTAAAGGTGCTATTGGATTGAAATCTGGTGACTGTGGAGGCCATTACATGATTGGAGCTTTGTGACATGGTGCATTATCCTGCTGGAAGTAGCCATCAGAAGATGGGTATGCTGTGGTCATAAAGGGATGGACATGGTCAGCAACAATACTCAGGTAGGCTGTGGTGTTTAAACGATGCTCAATCAGTACTAAGGGGCCCAAAGTGTGCCAAGAAAATCCTCCATACTATTACACCACCACCAGTCTGAACCATTGCTACAAAGCAGGATGGATCCATGCTTTCATATTTACTCAGAATTCTTGCCCTGCCATCTGAATGTCACAGCTGAAATCGAGAGTCATCAGACCAGGCAATGTTTTGTCTATCTTCTGTTCTCCAATTTTGGTGAGCTTGTGCAAATTGTTGCCTCTGTTTCCTGTTCTTAGCTGACAGGCGTGGCCCCCGGTGTGGTTTAACATGTTGTGCGTTCAGAGATGGTATTCTGCATACTTTTCTTGTAACGAGTGATTATTTGAGTTACTGTTGCCGTTCTATCTTGAACCAGCCTGCCCATTCTTCTCTGACATCAACAAGGCATTTTTGACCACACAACTGCCACTCACTGGATATTTTCTTTTTTTTTTTGGCGCATTCTCTGTAAACCTGTCTGGCACCAACAATCATGCCATGTTCAAAGTCACTTAAATCCCCTTTCTTCCCCATTCTGATTCTCTGTTTGAACTTCAACAAGTTGTCTTCACCACATCTAGGTGCCTAAATGCATGGAGTTGCTGCCATGTGATTTACAGTTGAACAGGTGCACGTAATAAAGTATCTGGTGTGTGTGTTATTTTTATATATATGGAAGAATACAACATTATGGCCAGTAGATGGAGCTGCTCACCATAGGAAATAAATACCTATTTACCATGTTTATTGGCTTCAATAATGGTCATATTACAGATTTTTCTCTCAACCACTTTTTTTTTATGAATGAAAATTCAACTTGTAGTTCAAATAGCCTTGATTGAGAACATTTGATTTTTGTCTCATTCACACAGAACAAATGTTCAAACAATTTGGCTGGACATATACCTTATATTTGTTTTTGTATAAATACACACTGTAGTGTGTTTTCCCCATGACATTCATTTTAAAGTGGCTATTTTTTACTTTATTGTTTGAAAGTGAAAGTAACACCTAAAATGTTAGTGGGCAGAAGGCATCTTTTATGTTGCCCTTTTCTTGTTTTTTATTTATTTATTTTAAATAAATTAACCTGCAGGGCTTTAGTAGTTGTCTCTTGTTATTGACTGCTGCATTTTTTTTTTGTAGATTGCAGTTTGCCATGAGCTGTACAACACAATTAGAGACTATAAAGATGATCAAGGGCGGATTCTATGTGAACTCTTCATTAGGGCACCAAAACGCAGGTAAGGTCATTTATTTTTGGGATTTTGTTCACGGTAGTTTTAATTTTTTTTCCACTGCCAACTCTGACTATTTCTAGGTTCAGACCTGTTAGAATCTGGCTGCTTCAACAATGGAATGCATGTCTCTTAGAGAGAACCTGTACTCTGCAGTATGATCTGCCATGAGGGTCTTATCAGCCCCCTTATGATAAAAATAAAGTCAAGAAAAAAGAAAAAGTTGAAGAGTTTAATAAAATGGGAAAAAAAATTAAAAGCTCCTGACCCCCACATACACACACATACCAATGCACATTAACAAAATGGTTGTGCCAAAAATATTGTTTACTGTTAACTCTACATAGATGAGCTGTGAAGGCTTATAAAGATTTGCCTGTAGACAATTTTTTGTGAACCGTAGTTTACCATTACAGCCACACACAATTTTAAAAGAGAAGTAAAACTTTTTTGGTGGTACTTCTCCTGTGGGTCATAGGAATGTACTTACTTTTGCTCTTCTGTGACCAACAATCAGCTATAGCCCTCTGTCTGCTGATGTGGCAGAGCCACTCCAGGCACTGGAACGATCCTGACCATGTGGCCAAAATCCACCCAGCTGCCTGACTGATAGCTGGTTATGGCTCTCAGCGTGAGGCTGAGAGAGGAAGCCAGATGCGCCGCCCCCTCTCCAGCTCGACAATCCAGAGAACACTTAAGGAACAGAGCGGAGAGCAGTGACTGACGGTCGCTGCTCTGCCCTTGAAGCAGACCAAGAACTGAGTGATTAGTGGGCATGTGATCACTCAGTTCTCGGTCTTATGCTGGCCATACACTAGTAGATTTTTGGACGAGAATAATCGTACAAATCGTACAAAAATTTGTGGTGCACCGAAATAAAAATTTTGGTGACGATACTGAAATTGAAAATTTAGGATGCACTTGGCCGAAAACTGAAATGTCTGCGTAATGTGGGGGTGGGGAGGCTCAATTTTTTTTTCTTATTTTACTTTTAATGTGTGTTTTTTATTTATTTATTTTTAACTTATGGTTTATTGCTATCGCATAGAGAACCAATAGTCCCCTTTGTAATAGCATATAAGTGACAGGTCTTCTTTGTAGGGAGGAGGGGGGGGGGCAGTGCGTGCAAGAAGGTGGCAGGAGAGGAGCAGTGTATACAGTGAGGGAACAGTGTATACAGACAGTGTCACAATTTTTTTGAGAGAGCTTTCTTTTGGTGGTATTTAATCACCTCTGTGTTTTTTATTTTTTGCTAAACAAACCAAAAACAACTGAAAATTTTGAAAAAAAAAAGTTTTTTCTTCGTTTTTGTTATAAAATTTTATAAATAAGTGATTTTTCTCCTTCACTGATGTGCGCTAATCAGGCTGCAGTGATGGGCACTGATAGGTGGCACTGATGAGGAGGCACTGGTAGGTGGCACTGATGGGCTTGGACAGGCATCACTGATGGGCACTGAAAGGCAGTACTCATATATGGCACTGATAAGCAGCATTCTTAGGCGGCACTGATAGGTGGCACTGATTGGCAGCACTGATAGGTGGCACTGACTGGTATTGATAGGTGACACTGAAAGTCAGCTCAGATGGGCACTGACATATGGCATTGATGTGCACTGGTAGGAACTGATATGTGGCATTGATGAGGCACTGATGGGCACTGGCAGGTGGCATTGATGAGCACTGACAGCTGGCATTGATGGACACTGACAGGTGGCACTGCTGGGGCTACACTGATCATCAGGGCACACTGATCATCAGTGCCTTGATGATCAGTGTACATGTCCCCTCTGAGGAATGCCGATTACCGGCTCTCCTCTCCTCTCGAGCTGTCAGTGTGACAGCTTGTGAGGAGAGAAATGCCGATAACCATCATTTCCCTATTTACATGCGATCAGCTGTGATTGGACACAGCTGATCACATGACCGAGCCGACGTCTTCGGCTCTTTCCGTTGATCGGTGATCTGCTGTGTCCAAGGGGCACAGTGCACCACCAATTGCCGCGCTGTGCACTCCCGGAGTCGTGCACGCACGATTAGAGTAGGAGGACGTCATACGACCTCCTCCCAGAACAAGAGAACCGCCTTGCGCCCATCATTTCCTTATATGGCGGGCGGGAGGCGGTTAAGGACCAATGTACAGTATCCTGCTTTAGAACATAATTTTTTATAGTTTATGCCTAAAATTTGCTTTCTGTTTATCTGACCTTTAGAAACCAGCCAGATTACTACGAAATTGTTTCACAGCCGATTGACTTGATGAAAATCCAGCAGAAACTGAAGATGGAGGAATATGAGGAAGTTAGCGTATTGACTGCAGATTTTCATCTGCTGTTTCAAAATGCCAAATCATATTACAAGGTGAACTTTAACTGAATTTTACATGCAAATGGTGTCACAATCTTACTCTTGGTAGAATTTAAAGTGGAGTTATGTTATCAGTTTTGCCGGAATGGATAACGAACAAGACCAAAATCTTCCTATTGGGGAACTTGCCGAAGAGGAGGAGCCAAAAGTGCCAGATAAGAACCCCAGAAGACCATTTGACTGCTCTGTGCAAAACCTTTGAACAGAGCAGGTAAGTATAACATGTCAATTACAGTGCATCCAGAAAGTATTCACAGTGCTGAACTTTGGCCACATTTTGCTATGTTACAGCCTTATTCCAAAATGGATTAAATTAATTTTTTTCCTCAGCGTTCTACAAACAATACCCCATAATGACAACATGAAAGAAGTTCGTTTTGAAATCTTTGCAATACATTAAGAATAAAAACTAAAAAAAACACATGTACAGAAGTATTCACAGCCTTTGCCATGACAGTCAAAATTGAGCTCCGGTGCATCCTGCTCCCACTGTTCATCCTTGAGATGTTTCCACAACTTGATTGAAGTCCACCTGTGGGAAATTCAGTTGATTGGACGTGATTAGGAAAGGCATAAACCTGTCTATATAAGGTTCAACAGTTAACAGTGCATGTCAGAGCACAAACCAAGCCATGAAGTCCAAGGAATTGTTTGTAGACCTCTGAGAGGATTGTATCAAGGCATAGATCTGGGGAAGGGTACAGAAAAATTTCTGCAGCATTGAAGGTCCCAATGAGCACAGTGGCCTCCATCATCTGTAAATGGAAGAAGTTTGGAACCACCAGGAATCTTCCTAGAGCGGGCCTCCGGGCCAAAATAAGTGATCGAGGGAGAAAGGCCTTAGCCAGGGAGGTAACCAAGCACCTGATGGTCACTCTGAAAGAGCTCCAGCGTCTCTGTGGAGAGAGGAGAACCTTCCGGAAGAACAACCATCTCTGCAGCACTCCACCAATCAGGTCTGTATGGTAGAGTGCCCAGACGGAAGCCACTCCTCAGTAAAAGGCAAATGGCTGCCTGGAGTTTGGCAAAAGGCACCTGATGGACTCTCAGACTATGCGAAACAAAACTCTCTGTTCTGATGAAACAAAGATTGAACTATTTGGCCTGAATGCCAAGCGTCATGTCTGGAGGAAACAAGGCACCACTCGCCACCTGGCCAATACCATCCCTACTGTGAAGTGTGGTGGCAGCATCGTGCTGTGGCGATGTTTTTCAGCGACAGAAACTGGGAAACTAGTCAGGATCGAAGGAAAGATGAATGCAGCAATGTACAGAGACATCCTTGATTAAAACGTGTTCCGGAGTGCTCTGGACCTTGGACTGGGGCGACGGTTCATCTTTCAACAGGACAACAACCCTAAGCACACAGCCCACATAACAAAGGAGTGGCTACGTTCAAACTCTGTGAATGTCCTGGAGTGGCCCAGCCAGAGCCCAGACTTGAACCCGATTGAACATCTCTGGAGAGATCTGAGAATGGCTGTGCACTGACACTCCCCATCCAACCTGATGGGGCTTGAGAGGTCCTGCAAATTAGAATTGGAGAATTTGCCCCAAAATGACTTGAGGCTGTAATTGGAGCTAAAGGTGCTTTAACAAAGTATTGAGCAAAGGCTGTGAATACTTATGTACATGTGGTTTTTTTTTTCATTTTTTATTTTTAATAAATTGCAAAGATTTCAAAATGAACTTGTTTCACGTTGTCATTCTGGGGTATTGTTTGTAGAATGTTGAGGAAAAAAATGAATTTAATCCATTTTGGAATAAGGTTGTAACAGAACAAAATGTGGTAAAATACTTTCTGGATGCACTGTATAAAAGAAAGAAAAAAAAAAAAAGTTTGCAAGCGCTTTAATGCTGTCCATATATCTTAAGTTTCGTGTGTGATCATGTGCTGAAAGGGAGGAGGATCAGAGTTCAGAGTGACTGATCCTTTGATTCATTCTATCAGAACAGATCATGTCAGAAGGCCTATGCTTTCTATTGCATGTTGCCAGCACGTAAAGGAGGCTGGTTAACGCATTTTCCTCAGTTTTATTACTCTTTATCTATCACAGATTCTTTGTTAACATTCAAGTATAGGTCCGCTTGTGTTCAAAGTTAACCTGATGTATCTTTTTTTGTTTTTTTTCTCTAAACTTGTTAGAAAGTTTTGTTTGTAACCTTTGTTAACTGAAGCATTTTACGGGGTATCTATTAAACTAGTCTCACTTTTGGAAAATAAAATGGCAGTTGGTCTTTAAGTCAGAAAAGTCAGGCTCTACTAACCAAAGTAAAACTAATCTAAGGCTAGGTTCACAGTTATGAAGTTTGTGTTTCATCTGTTTCTGCGTTTTTTGCCGCGTTTTTGATGTTTTTTCCTTTTTCTTCCGTTGCTGAGCACAATGAAATGCGTCAAACGCATCAAAAACACACTACATGTTTTTCTGCAGCATCTCCATTGAGATATATAGAACCAAAAACGCAACCTTTTGCATTTAAAAAAGTCCCTGACCCTTTCCAAAAACGGCACTGGGTGAAAACGCGGAGATGTAAACCTGTCCCAAAGGAAATCATGTCAAATGTACTGCTGTGCGTTTCTGCAAAATGCAGCAGAAAACATGTAGATGTGTACCTAGACTTAGAGAGGAGGCAGAAGCCAGCAAAGATATTAGCTGGCACAATGTGGTGTCTACTTTTGGCCAGACTGATAACTATCAAAATGGAATATGGAAACAGTAAATCGGATGTTAAAGGTTTGCAGTCCAGATCAGACTGTACAGACACTAGTGTGAGCTTTCCTTCCAAGCTCCTTACTGCTGCTCTGTGTGGATTATACAGTATATACTATCCTCTATTTCAAGTCCTGAGCTACTAGCCAGGCCTTAAGAGTAACTTGCTATTAGTTGCCCCGCCCCTAAATACGCCCTCGTAAATTATCTATTGAAATCACGCTGTTGAATGTTTTATGCAGATCCACCCCCAGGGTTAGTCTGTCCCCAGTAAGACCCACCCCCAGGTCAGTCTGTCCCCAGAAAAATGCTCCCACAGGAAGGGGGTAGCGGGGTAGGGAAGGGGGGCAGCTTTACAGGAAGGGGGGCAGTGGGATAGGAGGGCAGAAGTGGAATGGGGGGGTGTCAGGATGGGGGGGGGGGCAGCGTCACAGATGTGGGAGACAGTGTCACTCACTGGGTTGGGACAGTCCCACAGGAGGGTGCCAATGGGATAGGTGAGGGGCAGTGTCACAGGAGGGGGGCGGTAGGATAGGTGGGGGACAGCGTCACATGAAGGGGGCAGAGGGACAGCTGTCATCTGTCCAGCAGCGACTCCTCCAGATGGTGTCAGTGGATAGGATCTCATGCCAGGAGGGATAGCTGAGCCTTGGGTCCGCCTGGTTGTTGTGGTAGGTGGTGGGGGCGGCACTGTGCTGGAGGTGGGGCTGTCCACTGTCACGCAGGTGGCAGGACTTGGTGGCCCCGGTGACTCCAGTCCTTTGGTGGAGAGCACTGCCGCAGTTGAGGGTGACGTTCACGGGCTCCAGCGTGTGGCTGATCACCCTCCGATCACTCATCCAGTGGTGTGGTGGGTGTGGACCTGCGTGTCCTCGTGGGGCTTGCAGGACTCTGCTCTGCATGGACTCTGTGCATGGGGAGGGATGGGGGAGACTCTGGAGGTCCTGGAACACTGGGCTGGGCTCCATAGTCGCCCCCACGGTATTTCTACTCTCCAAGTGTGAGCAGGCAATTGGATATTTTGAGGCCTTCCTATGCATAATGAAACTCAGCAAGTTCATTCTATACACTGAGAAACAACTGAGGGAACGATACAACAACACACACTGTTTAGCTGCATATGAGCCAGGTTCTGCAGTAGCTTCTCTCATCCAAATGACACTAAAGCTGTGTGCACCACATAGGACACAGCAACAGTGATTAACACCCCCTGAAGTCCATAGAGCGCGACAGTCTAAGACAGGCAGTGGATCTTTTTGCATTTGCAGCAAGGATATGTGCCTGGTGCCATTTCCTTCAATTAAAATTCAGAGGCATACAGTAGGGAGGGGAAAGGGAGAAAATGGCACATACTGTTTTCCACCAAGCACCAGAGATGGGACAGAAACAGGTGATACTGGAGTTCTGATACTGTCACCCTATAGCCTGTGAGAATTTACTGCCAACACCAGAGAGCCATCTTATTTGCCAGTAATATATTTGTGCAGTTTATTGTATGTTTATGATGTACTTGTGCTTAAAAAAATGAATGACAATGAAGCAAATTAATGATGATAAAGCCTGTTTGTTCACAGAATGTCTTCTTTTGTTTTGTGCAGTTGACAGTTATGCTCTAAGGTCCCTGTGTTAAAATGCAATAACATTAGACATGTCAGTGGTTGAATCATTTCTATAAAGTAGGCCATACCTTACTGTTCATAAGAGCTTTAAATCTTTACATAAAAATAAAAAAAATGAAAATACTTATACTTCATTACTTCCATTCTGCCCAACAGTCTGATACGCCAGAATATAAAGCTGCTTGTAAACTGTGGGATCTTTATTTACGCACAAAAAATGAATTCATCCAAAAAGGTGACTGCGAGGAAGATGATGAAGAAGATGATGCTCAAGATACTGCAGAAGGAGAGGTACATTGTAAAAGTCTAGGCATGCATATTTGTCATTGTATTTTATTTAAAGTGGACTTCTGTAGCATATTATACATTTTATATTTTTATTTCAGGGCTGGTACACAACAAAATACGTACAGGAAAGGCATGTCCTATATGCATTTCCCACACTACCTTTGCAATCTGCTGTGGGTACCAGTCGTCATTGGCACCCCAAACGCAGAACACAAACACAGTGCTTTTGCAGGCACCAGATCATCATTAAACATGTCATACTTACCTTCTCTGTGCAATGGTTTTGCGCAGAGTGCTCCGATTCTCCTTTTCTTGGGTCCCCTGCTAGCGCTCCTGGCTTCTTCCCCTCACCACGTGCCCCCATAGTAAGCCCATTAGCATACTTGGCTCAACTCGGCCCCATACCCCACTCCTTCCTCATTGGCTCTGATTGACAGCAGCAGCAGCCAGTAGGTCCCGATGGTGCCTCTAAACCAATGAGGAGAGAGAGAGAGCGGAGAGAGCTTCTGCTTTTGGGCACAGCGCTGGATTGAAATCTGGCTCAGGTAATTATAGGAGGGATTGTTGGGGGGGAGGGGGGTTGCTGCATGCAGAATTTTTTTTTTTTTTTACCTTAATGCATAAAATTTAAGGTAAAAAAACCTTCTGAATTTATAACCACAAAGTTTTAAAAAATGTTAGACAAGAGGAACACTTGTATGAATCTCTGAGAGCATGGATGTTCAGTTTGTATCACCTGACGCCCGGGACATGTAATTCCGGTTGCCGGACAGGTAGTTTCTTTTAACCTTTAGCCCTGCTGCGGGCAAGAAGCAGGGCTCACCTGTCAGGTGGAAGCATTTGGGCGGCTGTTGATTGCTTCCACACAACCCCCTACAGTTCCAGCCTCCTCCGCCGCCTGGCCAAACCCCCCCCCCCCGCCCCACCATCCTGTGCGCTGTCTTACGGGCTCCGCTTGCCCATCTGCGGGCCTGGGGCCTTTTCAGGGAGTGCCAGTGGGTAGAGGGGAGGGAGGAGAGCAGACACTTGCTCCCCTCCCTTTCTTATCCTGACCCGGAAGTGACGTTATGACGTCATTGCGGGTTCCTGTTGAAAGAATGTAATGCGTTGCGATGTGAGTACATCGGAGACATCCAGTGTCTTTTAGACCCTGGATTTCTCAATAAAGAGAACCTGTAACAAAAAATCCCCCGCTCCCCTTCCCTGCTAGTTCCTGGGTGCGGTGCTGGAGACATGCAGGGAGGGGAGGAGGAAATGAACAGCTCAGTGTTGAATTATTTAATGTTTAAGCTGCCATAAAGCCCCTTTTTGTTTTTAAAAGCTCCATACATTCCTAAAATCACCTCCAATTTAAATATGGTTTTGGGTTAAAATGTATTTTTTTTTTTTTTTTTTATCTGGACAAGTAGATTGTCATGAGGGACAAGTAGATTGGGACCCCAATTTTGTCCCTGGACAAGTATTTTTTTTTCAAAAATTTCCATTTTATATTCTTGAATAGACAAAAGAGCACTTTGTGTGTTTTAATAAACATCCATCTATTTGAGATTAGAGAGTAAACTTTTGTGTGAATTCTTTTTTTTTTAGCCCTCTCAGAATTATTTGAAGCCAATTCTGGAACAACTTTTGGAATCTCTTACCACTGCCACAGATCCCAATGGCAGAATAATCAGTGAACTTTTTCAGAAAGTCCCTTCTAAGGTGGTAAGTAGCAAAGAATCTGTTACATGATGGTAACATGGTTTTACTCAACTAAACTGGAGTGATTTAAAACAATATGGGCCCTTCATACTACTGTGATGCAGTAATGCATGTGTGGTATTGTGTATTCATTGTGCATAGTGTTAGGCAGTCCATTTATTCTGAATAGGCTGCTAGAGCTCTGCAGTGTACTGTAATGGGACGTGGAACAATTTTTCAATGCAGTACAGTGTGCTTTGTGTTGCAGCAAGGTGCAGTAAAAAAAAGTTTGTTTTACCACAACACACCAGTGTAAATGGGCTCTAAAGTGATATGTATTAAAGTGAAACTGCAGCTAAAAACAGATCTGTTATAAACACCACAGGATTTAAGGGAATGGTATAGCACCTACTTCTGTTCTAGAGATAATACAGACACATTTATTTTCTATGGGTTCAAATTGAGAACTAGAGGCTCCCAATGGCTCCTGCTGCTGTGTCTCAGCCCATAAGGAGGGAGAGATCCAGGAGAGCTGCTGCTCTTGTGCACATCGCTGGGTGAGGAGTCTGAGGGGGGAGCTGCCCACTGAAGGTTTTTACCTTCCTGTATAGAATGGATAAAGGTAAAAAAAAAACCCTTTCATGTTGTAATTGAATGTTATTAAAGGTTACCCTTCCTTTTCAGTCTGCAATACTGCAATTTTCTGTACAATGCAGATAAATGTGGCAACTTGGAGGCGTAAAGGCTATAAAAAGGATGTTATACTTACCTGCTCTGTGCAACGATATTGCTTACCTCCTCTTTGGCAGTCCCCAGCCGGCACTGCCACTGTCCTCCTGATTGTCCCCACAGCAAGCTGTGTGCTAAGGGGGCACCCATGCTGGTGTACTACCAAGCCAGACTGCATGCATCCAATGACCCACAGAGCGCTGGCAAGCTATGCCCTCTCTCCCTCCTCACAGGCATTTGACTGGCAGCAGGAGGTGCCTATGGCTCCTGCTGCCCTCACTGTCCCCTGTGAGACCAGGAAGAGAGATCTATTGTGCAGCTGGGACAGTGCTGGAGCAGGGAGAGGTGTCCAGATAGTGTTTAGGTTTGGGGGGTTTACAATTAGTGGGACTTTTGTTTACCTTATTGCAGGGAACACAATAGGGTAAATTTGTTTCCAGTTTAGACCCACTTTAGGGTGTTCGGCAAACCACTTAACACTGACTGGTGTACTTCCAATGTATAGTTTTTTTCTAATGCTGTAAAATCTTCATCCCAAAAGGAAAAAAAACTGTTACTGTGCTTTGCGGCCACCATGGAATTATACCCCCAAGTGAATGGGACTGTTCTGCAACAGCCCACAATATGTGCTGTTGTCTGGTATTTAAGGGGTTAAAACAGGCAAAAGCGAGGTGATACAATGCCTCATTTCATTTCGGTACAGTGATGCATGACGCGCAATTGTCGTTCAAATTGCAACGGCACTGAAAGCTGAAAATTGTCCTTGGCAGGAAGGAGATAAATGTGCCCGATAGGCAAGTAGTTAAAGAGTGTTATCTGGAGTTTGGCTACTGCATCTAAATCTGATAGTACATCTAACACTACCCTTCCTTCAGATTAACAATGTTGCTGTCCAAAGGAATCTTTTTTGCTGCTCCATCCAGAGTGTAGACACCCGAAGGCCAGATTCACATATGTGCGGGCCGTGATTTGTTCGGACCTGAGAGCCCGTTTATTTGAATGGACTCCTGTGCCCTGGGACATGCAGGGAAGAAGTCGCAGCCCGCACGGGAACCAAGGTCCCCAGTGCGGGCTGCATGCCATTAGAATTAATGGCACCTGTCCGCGGGTCCCGCATTCCTCTGTGTAGGTGGTGCAGCTGCAGGTATTTGTGCGGTTCCCACAGCGGCACCACCTGCACAGATGTGAACCAAGCCTAAGACAGGAGGTGTACTACTGAGCCAGTCACCAGGTAACAATAAAGGAAAAGGTTAAAAAAAGAAAACTTGTGAAGCAACAACAACATTTAAGGATTGGAAAGTTGCAGTATATTACATTTCTGGATTTGGATTTAATACCGCTTTAATATCTATGTGTAGCAAAAGACACCCTGATGGTTATTTACTTGGCAGCTAAGCATGTCTGGATTTTTTTTTTTTTTACGCTAGCAGATCATGTTTGGTTGGTAATTGAGATTGGTCTTGGGCTATCTTCTTACATAAATAATAAAAAAGTATACCTGCGCTAAATGCACTCTGTCTGGTGAAAGAGCTGCTAACACCAAAATGCAGGCAACATATAAAATAATAATGAAAAATGAAAATGTAGCGCAAGTCATACCACTGTTGCACAAAATATAATGACAAATTAAATTCAAGTCCTCAAGAAAGTCCAATAAATGTGACTGTATTAGATGAAAACCATATCTTCAAAAAGTGATGTGCTGCCAATAGGAAGAAAAAAGATAATCCTCCACCATCACCATTCACAGCCTCTTAACGGAAAATATGACCATAGATGATGCGGTCGAAAACAGCATATATGGAATAACAATGGACATGTTAGATCCTTGATCTTCTCCCCCATAAAAAGGCAGTTCCACCGCTAATGACTCGTTGATACAGATCCAGTGTTACGCCTCAAAGATAATGGGATGTATACAGAGAAAACAAAAGCTCCTCTATAGTGTAGTATTTAAAATAATCCGAAGTTTAATAAAAGTATTGCATTTACACACATAAGATGAATTCAGCATGTGAGATCATAAAAGTTTCCAACCAACAAGATGACTGCGGTACGTGGTGCGATGACTTCATAAGCTGTAGCTCCACCCTACGTGTTTCGGCACAAGTAAACATAAGGGGCGTGGCCTATGACGCCCATCATGACATAAATAGTCAAAGGGCGGAAACCAGCCTGTGACATTTGCGCTTCACGAACTGGAACAATAGATGGATAGCCAGGACGGATGTCATAACGACACCATAACAGAAAGCCTATGAAGCTTGCGTTCCACAGACCGGAACTACAAATATATGAGCAGACCATGTATCAAATCGACAACATAAATAAAATATAGGCCAAAATGAAAATAACAAGTTATAAAAAAATTTTAAATTACATAAAAAATACTATATTAAACATTAAGGCCCAATATACTATTTAGTGGCTAAAACACAATAATGGCATATCCAACAAGTTCCTATACATTCCCTGGCTCAGGGAGCCATCTAGTGGTTAGAAAAAATGATAAAATAAAATATACTATTCAGCGACATCTTGTGGTTGGAAACCAATATATAAACGCATAAAATAAATACAATACAAAATATATAAATTAACAGATAACATTAAATAGTGTCAACCCCTCAAAAGTTGGGCCGAAAACCAACATAGTCTAATAAGTAAATAAACAAAAATAATAAAAAAATTATAAGTAAAACAAAAATAATACAATCATAAACCTATGACATCACTAAAATACGTTCAACTATTATTAATGAAAGCATTAACATCCCATTCGATATTTAAACCAAACGGGATATATGTTTTTAATGTATAAATCCATCGGGTTGGCATGACTCCTACGCCAGTTAGGGGTAAACATATCAATGCCCAAAAATAGTGTACCGTTCTGGTTTTTCCCATGATGCAACGTATAATGTTTGGATACACTATGGTTTGGAAAACCTTTACGTATATTAGCAATATGTTCTTTAATGCTAATTTGCATGGTATGGACAGTGCGGCCCACATATTGAAGACCGCATGGACAACAAATGAGGTAAACTACGTTCTTAGAGGAACAAGAGATGAAGGAATTAGTATCATATGTGCTAGAAATGTGATTGGAAGTAAAGGAAACAGCCTTTCTTCCCCTCAAAATATTGATATTGCAAACAGCACACGTCTTACATGGATAAAATCCCTTCATCTGATAAAAAAACTGTTTTCTTAGGTGGTTCAACAACATTAGGGGAAACAAATAATCTCAAGGGGGGGGGGGGCAACTCTATATAAGACACTAGGTGTTTCTGGCAATAAAGGACCTAAAACTCTATCATTATTTTTTAAGTAGTCAGAAAAGGACAATTAGAAGAAAAGGCATCCACATCCTCTTTCTGTTTCGGCAATAACATATTAGTTCTGTCCAATTTATCCACCTCTGACATAACTCTATCCAATTCGACCGGATTACAGTATAACCCTTAACCTCTAAACATCCGGCTATCCATCTACTGTTCCGGTTCGGGGAGTGCAAGCATCACGGGCTCATTTTCACCCTGTGACTATAGCGCGATGGGTTTTGTAGGCCATGCCCCCGACTATGGCTGCTTGTGACGAAACGCGTAGGGTGAAGCTATGACTTATGGCGTCATCGCGCCATGTACCGCGGCCATTTTGATGGTTGGAAACTTTTATGATCTCATATGCTGAATTCATGTTCTGTTTGTAAGTGCAATACTTTTATTAAATTTCAGATTATTTTAACCACTTGCCCTCCTGAGGATTTACCCCCCCCCCTTCCTGACCAGGCTATTTTTTGCGTTATGGCGTGCACCCAAATGAAATTTAAGTCCTTTTTTTCCCACGAATTGAGCTTTCTTTTGGTGGTATTTGATTGCCTGTGTGGTTTTTAATTTTTTTGCGCTACAAAAAAAAAGACCAACAATTTTGAGAAAAAAAAACTATATTTTTGACTTTTTCCTATTACACATGTCCAGTAAAAAAAATGTAAAAAATCAAATTTCGTCATAAATTTAGTCCAAAATGTATTCTGCTACATGTCTTTGCGATATAAATACTGTAAATTTCTTTTTTCTTTTTTTTTTTTACTAATAATGGTGGCGATCAGTGACATTCTGACACTGGGGGGAACTGACTTGGTGTCACTGACATCCCCAGTGACACCAATATAGTGATCAGTGCTAAAAAAAAGCACTGACACTGTACTAATGGCACTGGGCAGGACAGGGTTAACATGAGGGGCAATCAAAGGGTTAACTGTGTGCTGGGAGTGTTTTACTGGGGGGCAGTGTGTTGGTGCTTCACTGTAAGGACACTGTGCACAGCCATCCAGAGCAGTGTGTCCGAGCCAACAGGGAGGAGGACTGTTGGTAAACAAAGCAGCGCAAACCTCCCAGAGCAGTGTGGCCGAGCCTAGCAGGGAGGAGGACTGTTTGTAAACAAAGCAGTGCAACCCCCCCCCCCCCCCGAGCACCAGCGGGTAATCACCGGCCGGGACTTAGTGATTGACAGTTGCGGCCGCGAATGGTGGCACGGGTAGGGCGTGCACGGTCTTGCATATTTTAACAGTCCTAGTGTATGTGATAGTGGGAAGTTTGAATTTTTACAATTTTTGTAGAATAAAGCAAAATGTATTGTATGTTTTGTAATCATGTCTGGATTCTTATTTTATACAGTTGGTTTTATATTTATTTTTGTATTAATTTTATCACCTGTAGCATTATCCAGACTACTATGCAATAATTAAGGAACCCATAGACATGAAGACGATAGCCCAAAGGATACAGGTACAGTATTTATTAATTATCAGTCAACTTCTGTACTACCAGCCTGTCGGATAAATGTTGGTGGATATAGCCGGAAGCGCTAATAAGTGTATTTTCACCTCAAAAACGTCTTTATTCAGATAAAAAAACAATTGTACTGTACATCATAAAACCGTTACATAAGACAGGGGAAACAATTAGGCCACGTATACAAAATTGTATGGTATCTCCTACTAAGGCACAGGTGAACATCATTCTTAGTGACTATGATACACTATAGCAGGGGTCTTCAAACTACGGCCCGCCGAGGACATTTATCCGGCCCGCCGGCAGGGGGCGTATTTGCCGCGAGGAAGGGACACTAAATACAGGGGCGGGCAGGGGGCTGCTGTATCTTACCTGGCTCCGTGTCCCAGTCCCACGACGATCCAGTCCAGGAAGCGCTGCTCCTTCATTCACTCCGGCCACTCCCTCACTCGATGTTCGTGCTGCCACTCGGCTCCGCTCCTCACCGGTGATTGGGCACCAGAACTGTAGCTCAGGAAAGGCACACAGGCGGCCAATCACCTGCGAGGAGGCAGAGCCGAGCGGCCCGCGAACATCGAGTGAGGGAGAGGCCGGAGTGAAGGACAGCTGACAGGTAAGTGTGCCGTACAGATGGTGCTGCTGCAACCACCATGCTGGAACAGGGGTCAGCAAGTTAAGTGTCATTGGTGTCAGCGGGAAGAATAGTGTCCCATCATTGGTGTCACTGATACTAATGATGGGGCATTATTCCTCCCACTGACACCAATGATGGGGCACTATTCCTCCCCCCCACTGACACCAATGATGGGGCACTATTTCTCCCACTGACACCAATGATGGGACACTATCCCCTTCCCCCACTGACACCAACGATGGGGCACTATTCCCCCCCCCCCACGCTGACACCAACGATGGGGCACTATTCCTCCCCCCACTGACACTAATGATGGGGCACTATTCCTCCCACTGACACCAATGATGGGACACTATTCCTCCCACTGACACCAATGTTGGGACACTATCCCCATCCCCCACTGACACCAACGATGGGGCACTATTCCTCCCCCCACTGACACTAATGATTGGGCACTATTCCTCCCACTGACACCAATGATGGGGCACGATTCCTCCCACTGACACCAATGATGGGGCACTATTCCTCCCACTGACACTAATGATGGGGCACGTTTCTTCCCACTGACACCAATGATGGGGCGCTATTCCTCCCACTGACACTAATGATGGGGCATGATTCTTCCCACTGACACCAATGATGGGCCACTATTCCTCCCACTGACACCAATGATGGGGCACTATTTCGCTCCATAAGACACACTTGGGGGGAAATGTCTGTGCATCTTATGGAGCGGCCGGCCCAGTATTCCCGCCGCCGTTGTGTGTCCACAGTCTCTGGTCATCTCCTGTACTGTGTCCGCAGTCTCTGGTCATCTCCTGTACTGTGTCCACATTTGTTCATAGTTTTTTTTTTTGAAACTATAGTCCGGCCCTCCAACAGTCTGAGGGACAGTGAACTGGCCCCCTGTTTAAAAAGTTTGAGGACCCCTGCACTATAGCATGACAGTGGATTGAGGTATTTGCAGGAACAAGAATCATATGTAATCCAAAATATGGGATTAACCAGAACAATACAATAACCTTTAGAAAAAAAGAATCACGGGTATCTGGTAGTTCAAGCCATCTATTCCATACTTTATTGTACTTAGCTGGGCAGCCTCTATGCTGGTAGATAACGTGGGGGGTGTTGTCTGCATCCAGACCTAAGCAATGACCTTACGAGCTGAGAATAATGTTTCATTGAGAAACGTGGTTAGTGACTTGTCCATGTCTGGATCTGGAAGGAGACACAGTAAGCATACTTTTGGGTCCAGTGTCAGGGGAGATCCCATACGGTCATGTAGAAAGCAGACAATCTGAGTCCAGTAGGTTTGCACAACAGGGCAGGACCAGAGGAGATAGTAGAAAGTACCCATGTGAGACGTGCATAGGGAGCATAATGAGCTACTAGTGGATTTATAACGGGATATACAGACCAGGGTCACATATGCCCTGTTCAATATATTCAGCTGAGTTAAGCGGTCAGAGACCTTGGGGAAGACTAGTAATTTTCGAGTATCATTTCCCAATCATCATCTACAATATCCCCCAGGTCCTGTAACTATATGTTTTTGATTCTTTGGGCTAGTTTTGTGGCAGCTGGTGTTATCAGAGTATTGCATATAGCAGAAATCAATTTGGTAGAGTCTGAGCCCATGATTATATCTAATAGGGGTAGGGAAGCCATGGGGGGGGGGGGTAAATTAGACAATTGAGCCTGCAAAGCATGCCACAATTGTATATAGTGAAATAGCGTGTAATTAAGTAGGAAGAATTCAGATTGCAATTCAACAAAGGTTTTTAACCCCAAGGTATGAAACAGCTGGTATAAATAGAGAATTCCATTGGATGCCCATAGAATAGGGTCCGGAATTTGCAGTAATTCTGGTAATTAATTATTGCACTATAATGGGGTATGTGTATGGACTAGGAGGCTGCCTAGCTTGACCAGGGCCATCTCCCAGATATGTTGATGATGATATAACATACTAAATCGAGTAAACTGACGACTCAGACCCCTGGGCCCCTTAAAGATAACCTGTAAAGTTGTGGGAGCTGGGTGGGATGGATGGCCACAGACCAGGACCTGATATCTCCCCTGATCTGTCTTATCGAAATGGTAGAAATGAGATAGCTGGGCCACAATATAGTATAGATTGAAATCTGGTAGGGTGGCTCTGTCTAGAGAGGCTGGGTTCTTTAATATAGACCATGGTAATTTGTGCCTACTTGCACCCCATACAAAGGAGTTCAATATGCAATCTATGGTTTTGAATATTTTGAGAGCTATTTATATGGGAGAGTGCCAGAATGTATATAACTGTTTTGGTAATAGAACAATTTTGATCAGATTGATCCATCCCATAACTTCCAGTGGTGGTTTCGCCAGTGTCCATGAGTTTGCTTAAGTAACTTGAAAAGAGGGTCAGTATTCAAGGCAATATAATCTTGCATAGATCGAGACACTTGCACTTCCAAATAATGGATCGAGGCTATTCTAGCAAGGGGTAAACTGGCCTGTGTTTCTGTAGGTGGGAAAAGGTCCAACAGAAGAATTTGTGATTTGTTCCAATTTATTCGCAGACCTGAATGAGAGCCCAGTTGGTCTATCATAGCCAGTGCTGAGGGTAATCAAGTGCTCGGGTCTGTTTGAGTATAGTGTCATCAGCGTACATGCTCACCATTTCTACCAGGTTACCAATTCTAAGGCCTTGAATCTGGTCATGAGGCCTAAGGGAAATGGCCAGGGGTTCTGCTTGCAGAGGGTATAGAAGTGGAGATAACGGCAGGCCTGACGGGTGCTCCGGCTCAAGGGAAAGGGGTCTGAAACCCACCCATTGACAGAAACTTGGGCTATTGGGTTTTAGTATAACAGCTGTACCCATTTGATGAATCTAGAGTCAAATCCAAAACATTTTAAACAATCCCATAGGTAAGCCCACTATACTGAATCAAATGCTTTGGTTGCATCCAAAGCCACCACCACCCTGGTGCCAACCCTGTCATGTGTTGCCTGGATGTTCATGAACAACCACCTGATGTTAATGGCTGTGTTTTTACTGGGCATAAAGCCTGTCTGGTCAGAATGTACTTTACACAGATTCACCAAATTCAATCTAGAAGCTAGTATTTTAGCCAGGATCTTAATGTCCACTTGCAGTAGAGAAATTGGGCGGTAAGATTCTAGAGGAGTAGGATCTTTGCCTGGCTTTGGAAGGACAATAATTAGGGCTTCACGTATTGTTGCTGGTAGTGTGGCGGACTCAACGATACCATTATACAATGTAAGTAGGTACAGCAAGATACAGTTGGAGTATGTGGCATAGAGTTCAAGTGGTAGCCCATCGGAACCAGGCGCCTTCGCAGAGGCCATTTGAGACATCACCATTGCAATCTCATCTGTTGTGAGAGGGGCTTCCAACATGGCTACCAGGTCTGGCATTAACTTGGGGAAGAGTAATGATGTAAAATATGTTCTCATGGCCTCCATAGAGTGGTGCACCTGGGAGGTATATAATTTAGAGAAAAACTTTCTGAATTCTTTGGCGTCCAATCGAGGGTCAGAAATGAGGACCCCGTCCTGGGTACGTAAGGAAACCGCCACCAGGGGTCTAAGATTATGGTGGTTTAGATATGCCAATAATTTTCCTGCCTTTTCTCCATGTTCAAAAATGCCCTGTTTGCAAAAGAATAGATGTTCCAGTTGTGCCAAGTGGGCCTCAGTGGTGTTGAGTACCTGCTTAGAGGTACGTTTCAGGCGGGAAATGCGAAGAGTAAGCATGGCCCTGGCATAAAAATTAAAAGGCCTCTTGGGGAATCAGTATTATCTGACTCGACCTGTCCATAGCTGGGTCCAAGACCATTTTAAAATCCCCCAGCTAGATTTCAGGTGTTGTAGGGTGTTGGGACATGTAGGCCAGACCCCCGTTGATCACCACAGAAGTACAGTGGATATAAAAGGTCTATACACCCCTGTTAAAATGTCAGGTTTCTGTGATGTAAAAATATGAGACAAATATAACTCATTTCAGAACTTTTTCCACCTTTTGATGTGACCTATAAACTGTACAACTCAATTGAAAAACAAATCTTTAAGAGGGGGAAGTAAACATAAAAACTAAAATGATGTGGTTGCATAAGTGTGCACACCCTCTTATAACTGGGGATGTAGGTGTGTTCAGAATTAAGCAATCACATTCAAAATCTTGTTAAATAGGAGTCAGTACACACCTGCCATCATTTTAAAGTGCCTCTGATTAACCCCAACTAAAGTTCAGCTGTTCTAGTAAGTCTTTCCTGATATTTTCTTAGTCGCATGCTACAGCAAAAGCCAAGGTTTGCAGAGAGCTTCCAAAGCATCAGAGGGATCTCATTGTTAAGAGGTATCAGTCGGAAGGGTACAAAAGAATTTCCAAGGCATTTGATATACCATGGAACACAGTGAAGTCAGTCATTATCAATTGGAGAAAAATATAGCGCAACAGTGACATTAACAAGAACTGGACGTCTCTCCAAAATTGATGAAAAGATGAGTAGAAATCTGGTCTGGGAGGCTTCCAAGAGGCCTACAGCAACATTAAATGAGTTGCAGGAATATCTGGCAAGTACTGGCTGTCTGGTATATGGGACAACAATCTCCCGTATTCTTCATATGTCTAGACTATGGGGTAGAGTGGCAAGACGGAAGCCTTTTCTTACGAAGAAAAACATCCAAGCCCAGCTAAATTGTGCAAAAACACATCTAAAGTCTCCCAAAAGCATGTGGAAAAATGTGTCATGGCCTGATGAAACCAAGGTTGAACTTTTTGGCCCTAATTCCAAAAGATATGTTTGGTGCAAAAACAACACTGCACATTACCAAAAGAACACCATACTCACAGTGAAGCATGGTGGTGGCAGCATCATGCTTTGGGGCTCTTTTTCTTCAACTGTAACTGGGGCCTTAGTCAAGGTAGAGAGGATTATGAACAGTTGCAAATACCAGTTAATATTGGCACAAACCTTCAGGCTTCTGCTAGAAAGCTGAACATGAAGAGGAACTTCATCTGTCAGCATGAAAACGACCCAATGCATACATCCAAATCATAGGAATGGCTTCACCAGAAGAAGATTAAAGTTTTGGAATGGCCCAGCCAGAGCCCAGACCTGAATCTGAAATTGAAAATGTGTGGGTGATCTGAAGAGGGCTGTGCACAGGAGATGCCCTCGCAATCTGACAGATTTGGAGTGTTTTTGCAAGGAAGAGTGGGCAATATTGCCAAATCAAGATGTGCCATGCTGATAGAATCATGCATGCTGATAGACTCATACCCAAAAACACTGAATGCTGTAATAAAATTAAAAGGTGCTTCAACAAAGTATTAGTTTAAGGGTGTGCACACTTATCCAACTATATTATTTTAGTTTTTTATTTTCACTTCTCTCCGCCTACAAGATTTGAATTTGTTGTTAAACTGAGTTGTACAGTTCATAGGTTACAATAAAGGTGGAAAAAGTTCTGAAATTATTTATCTTTGTCTAATTTTCTTACATCACAGAAACCTGACATTTTAACGGGTGTGTAGACTTTTTATATCCACTGTATAAGGCGCAGGAATGTAACATGCAAGTAGGAGTACAGGGCGACCATGAATGTTAGCCTGTAGGAAAATAAATCTGCCATGTGGGTCCGTGCTCAGCTTAATTAATTCAAAGAGGACCGATTTGGCCACCAGGCCGAGACGCCCCGGGAATAGGAAGAATAGGTGGTGTGGTATGCCCAGCCCACCCAGAGGCGTTTTAGGGCCAGTTGTAATTGGCCTGTAATAAGGGCCTCATCCAAAACAATTATGTCCACCTTCTGTGCTTTAAGCTATGTTAGGATTGTGTTTAATTGCTGTCCCGCATACCGCAGACGTTACACGTTAAGAGTTTTGGGTGTGTCATAGGGTGGACCAATAGCAGAGTAGACAGGAGAATGAGCATCAGAACAACACGGCAATTTGCCGTACAATAAGTATATGCAGTGGTTTATGTGCATCATCTTGGACTAATAGGCTTCGTATAACAACAGTAGGGGTGCAGAAAAATATAATTACATTGCCACATAGATCTTTGCATAGTTTACCTCCCACTCAGCTCCCAACCTCCCCAACTTGGCCAGAGCATACAACTCAAAGCTAAGAACAGACAACATTATGTTCAAACTCAGAGTCAGTGGTGTATCTGATCCATACCAACCCTGTGGATCCACAAACCTGACTCTCCAAACTGTAGGGAAGGGGCGACTTGTCAATGGTGTGAGCTACTGAGTGAGGCACACAATAAGTCCTTAAGATGTAATTTAAGGAGTGCTAATGTGGCAGTGCTATCATACCGGAGGACCGGTATCTGCAGGTAGATGTTAATGTTCATGCGAGATGGTATCCAAATAGAGAGAAATTCTGGCGGGGGGAAATTAAAGGGGGAAACAGATATGGAGTGAGGGGAAGGAATAGCAAGATACATGAATAGAAGACCTGGACAAGAAACGGGTGCACCTGGATATATAGGCTGAAGTGGAAAAAGATGTATAGTATCCAGGTTGGGTGCACAGTAGCAGATGGCTGGTGATAAGCCATGGTGTGAGGTGCGGCCATGTGGGGAAGGAGGAAAAGTAAAAAAGAACAGTTGCCGGATCCCACATGGTGTGATCATCTTTACTAGATAAGCGTGAAAATGCAAGGAGGTACTCCTGGAGAGACAGCCAATCGTAGGTACTCAGGCCGGAGCCGTAACCATTGCGGACCTTTGATCAAACCACATGGACTCCAAGTCAGGGTTTTCAAAGACGTGGACGCGGCCTTCTGCCTCCCAAGTGGAGCTTGGCAGGGTCCTTTTAACTGCATCAAAGCGGGATCTTCGCCGCTGCACGTCCGCTGAGAAGTCAGGGAAAGCAGCCACTTTGACATTCTGAAAAGGAATATTGCCTCTTTCTCTTGCCAGTCAAAGGACAGTGATTCAGTAGTTAAGGAGTTTAGCTATGAATGTACACGGTAGTGCGCCTTGCGGTGGTGCCTTGCAGGTATGCGGTGGGCTCTCTCCACCACGAACATGGTGGAGAACGCAGCCCTGCCATAGGTGGAACACAGGAGGTTTTCAAGAAAAGAAGCTGGGTCGGATCCCTCAGCACGCTCCGGGAGACCTACAAAGCGAATGTTACAGGTTCTCCATGTCATCCTGCTTCTGGGTGATCTGCTGTACCTGGCATTGTATATGCTCTGTGTTGTGCTGGAGCGGGTGTAGCGTGTCTTCCGCTTGGCTGATGCGGGTCTCTGCCTCTGTAACCCTGTCCTGAAGTTTGTGAAAGTCCTGGTGTATTAGAGAAATATCAATCTTGACCTCGTCTATTTTCGAGGTAAGGGTCGCTTGACACATGGAGATCGCTTTCAGGACCTTAGTAGTCTGTCGCTGGGTTCTCTGCGTCTGATGTAGAAGTACCGCCATTTCCACCCTGAGCGTCCCGCTCCTTGTGGCGAAATTTCTCCAGTTTTTAGAGCTGGCCTCTGAGGCTTTGCGTGGGGGAGACATATCAGATAGTCCAATAGGGTAGAGGATCACTCTAGAGCACAGTAGAAAGGTCAGGATATTTAGCAGGATACCTATGAAAGGATAGAATGAAGATGGAGCTCCCCTCCTGTGCACTTTACTCCACCGCGTTCCAGGCCACGTCCCCGCTAATAAGTGTATTTTGACGCCGTGGAAGTCTCCCTGCTGTCAGAATACAAAGGCTCAGTGAGAATGATTCCCATGTGCACATTGAATGTGTAGATAGGGGTACCGGGTCAGGTTTTTATTCAATCAACAAAGTAGTTAAATGAAAAAAATGCAGCCATCTATGGACTGCTTAAGCATCTCTTGACTTGTTGGCCCATGTTTACCTTTTAAATTTATATCATCGTGGGGGTCCATTGCTTTCATCAGATTTTTAAAGGAATCTGAGGTTAAGAAAAAAGAGTTTATGGATTCCTTGAGCTGTGTGGCTTACTGACCTCCCATTTGATGTTGCCAGCATATGTTGATGTTTCCAGTGCCAAGCCACTTGAAATAGTCAGGGTCATGACACCAGTGATCTATTTTAGCTGTGTGTTAGGGTGGCATTTTGACTGCCACTCTAAGGGGACAGTTTTTCCATTGGCCATCAGTTTAGGGCGTTTCTTTGCCACTGACCTCCCCCATAATGAGCTGTTTTTAGCAGAAGTTCTATAGTTTATTTCAAGGGTTCTTTTGAGGTAAAAGGGTTTGGAGAGGCTGATCTAAAAAGTTCATAATTTTTATATTGTCATTTGTTTTTATTACAGTCTGGTTATTATAAAAGTGTTAATGCAATGGCGAAAGACATCGATCTGCTAGCAAAGAATGCTAAAACCTACAATGAGCCAGGTTCGCAGGTGTTTAAGGTCAGTAAATGAATACCTTATAATTATTTTTAAGTCAGATGCAGTACATACAGGTGCACGTATTATGCATGCAGTAGAGCATCCAGTGCAGTTTTTCCTTAACTTCAAAATGCGGGTGTCTCCCATGAGAAGTAGTTCAATTTAGCAACTCGTAAGAATCAAAGCCATGTAACTGTATACACCAAGCCAATTGGCTCAGAACAACCTATTTTATCTAACAATTAGAGTGCACTTGGAGGGCATTAAGAATGTTCATCAGGCACCCCTTTCAACACCTATGTGTGGAAATTATTAGGTCAGGTTCATATTACATGTTCAGTAATGTGCTCTTGTTACTGGAATGCATGATAACACAAGAACTGTGGTGCATTGAATTACCATTAGTTTTGAATGGCAGCCCAGCACACTCCAGTAGACAGATGTGAGCCTTCTGTGCTCTCTGGTGCGCTTAAGAAAAATGGTGCATGTTTGTTAAACGTATCACCACTATTTAGTGAATACAAGCGGCGCATACACCTCACAGTGTTATCATCAAAACGTTAGTGATAAATCTCCAATTATCACTCATACATTATATATCATTCATTATCTTCACCATTATCTCTGTAAAAAAAAAAATATATATATAAATTAATAAATGTAACACATAATGTGATATCTCAAAAAAAGTCCTGTGACAGAAATTATATATAATAAATAAAATAAATTAAAAAATTCCCGTGATGAAAAATAATAAGGAAGAAATTAAAGTCCAGTGATGAAATAACTTCATGTGGCGAAAAACTTAAAGGTATAGAAAACCTTGTGCAGTGCCCACCGTGCACCCCCACTCAGGTGTGCACTCACCAGATATTGCCTTTGTTAAAGCATACTCAAGAGGATATCCACTAATTAGACCAGGAGGTTCCTCCAAGAACAGCCCACTCAATGATTGATTGCCAGGATAATTCAAAACGCCACTCTACCATAACATGAAAAGAGAAGAACAAAGAATCCGCTCCAATAGTATATTACCCAGGATAGATAACTTTTTTTTTTGTGGCAGCAATAAGTTTTCATAATTTTTTGTTTTCTTGGATGTCAATTTTTTGCATCAGGCGCGATATAGTGACATTTGGATACGTTTTTCAAGGTGGTCACTTATAGAGCATATATATGTTTGTTAAATGGTCTGCTGTTACGGTGTTGGCAGCCTTTTCAAAATGTATGGACTGCCTTTTCATGACACAGATTAATATGTATGTGGTGGCACACCACAAAAGTGTGAATCCAGCCTTAAAGTGAATGCCAGCCAAACATGTTGGGCTTTTACTAATATCCAGGGCTGCGTTAGAGAGATTTCCCCTCATTGACCTAGTGATAGTGGTTTCACCAGACAGGAGGTGATGAGAAAATCTGGAACAGGAATGCAGGGAGTGGGTTTTTTTGCAGTTCTCCCACTGTACTAAGAAAAGTAGCATTTTTATTTTTGTCTGTTACAATTGGAGATTTTACTTCTTGTCTTGTGAAAACTCGACCAGGGTTCTAACTATACTCCATTGTATCCATGCTTTATCACTGTTATGTGATAGTTTATATATATTTTTTTTTTTCAAGATGTGCAAAGAGAGATCACACAAACACTTGTAGGTAAAATCAAACTGCATATAACATTTAGTTAATAACAGAAATAACTACTGTAAAAATATTGGAAAAAGGTAACAAGGTACTTGGCTGTAGATGCCTTTCGCCAATGAGTTCTCGACGGCTTCGAAAGATGCCATAATGCAGTCCTGGTCAGAGACCATCTTTTCTGAGTTTGGCTGTGGTATGAACAGAACAAATAGACAGTAGTGAACAATTGTAACCCTTGGAACAGTAGTATTACCTTTTGAAGAAAGATAGTATACATTCCTAAAGGGGCTTTGTCTTTTTGGTCAGTTCATAATGACACTTCTATAGTATGAAGTCAGCTAAGTAACCAGTCTTAGGATTCAGTCTTCTACAGCGGGTAAAACAAGTATTGAACACGTCACCATTTTTCTCAGTTAATATATTTCTAAAGGTGCTATTTACATGAAATTTTCACCACATATCGGTAACAACCTATGCAATTCATTCGTACAAAGAAACCAAACCAAATTAGTTCAGAAATTAAGTTATGCATAATAAAATGGAATGACACAGGGAAAAAGTAGTAAACACATGCATACCCCTAGAAAAATGGTGACGAGTTAACAATAAGGTAATAGGAACTTTCTCCGTCAATCCAAAAGAAAAAATGTTTTGAATATACTTTCGTGTTGTAGTACAATTGAATTGTCATCCTGTTCCACTGTCTACAAATGTTCAGCTAGGATGAATGTTTATGAATCTTTTCAGTGAAGACACATATTTATTCTTTTTCTTCCAGGATGCAAATAACATAAAGAAACTTTTTGCCATGAAGAAGTCAGAAATTGATTATACAGAATCTTCCAAGTCAAGTTTGCGTAGCAGGTACAGAATTGCTCTCAAATTGTTTCTTGTATGGTTCATCGGGAAAATATCTGTGGGATATATGCTCTGCTTATTGGGGTTTGAAAACCTCTTTTTGTTGTTGAATTGATGTATTAGAAACCAAGTAAAAGGAATGATTTTCTGACACTTTATACCTACTACTGCTTTCAGGAACAAGCGACCTGCACAGGGTGATAGATTGGCTGCTATCACAATGGCACTGCAGTATGGCTCAGAGAGTGAGGAGGATGCAACTCTAAATGGTAAGCTTTCTGTATGGAAGTCCACACCGTATCTCCTATCTGCTGTACCAGTTCTGCTGTTAAAGCTGTGCCAGCTTTAGTGAAAGCTGACCTAAATGAAAAATGATTATTCCTAATGGCTTTGCTCATAAATTAATCAACCTCAAGAGGGGATTAAATATCTGACTTCAAAAAAGGATACATAATCAAATTTTGGCTTTTTGTTTGTGTTCTCGGAAGTGGATTTTGGGCAAAGCCACTAATTGGTTGGCATTGTCTGAAAAAAAAGTATCTAAGCCTAGTGCTATATGGGTGATCTTTAGTACCTCAGGCACACTACTAATTGACTCTAGTAGTTACTGTGGGTGTAAATAAATTGTTATGGCGATAGTGCAAATGGTTGCCTATAGTGTAGGCTATACAAGTGGTATGAACATACATGTGTACAATACAGATATTGTGCGATAATGCAAGATGAATCGTGTTTGCATTCTTTTGGTCTAGTTTCCCCACTCGAAGATGTTTCTTTTGATTGTGTTCTCTTGTCAACTCAAAATATGGGATTTTCTTTTACTTTTACATAACTTTGGTAACTTTTGTTATTACTTTTGATAACAGTAAACGGGGCAAATAGGGTGATTCTCCCTAATGGGGCACAGACCGCAATATAAGCTGACAGGTGTTCTAATCCCTCTCCACATTGTCCAAAACTAAAATAAAAAGCTTTTATTTAACTTGATCATTTGCATAGCTGGGGCGTAAAGATAAAAGGCTTTGCTTGCTGTATACGTGAAGTCACGTAAATAATTTTAGCTATAAACAGGTGGTATTTTCAGAAGTTGGATAAGCCACTAAAAATAGGGGGGGGGGGGGGGTTATATGTTTGGTCTTTGTTATGTATCTTATGTAAAAACCCAACAGAAACTGATTTAAAAAAATGTAACTTCCGTTTTTTTTAGTAATGTGTTCTCTTCTACATAGAAAACATTGCCCAGTACATAATGTGCTGGATATGTGGGCAATCTTGCATTATTCACTATGCACTGCTATGATCCCTAGGTCGCACAGCGCTGCTTCCCAGGACTTCTGGGTAAGGGAACATGCACAGTGAGTAATTCACATGCACTGAGCCCTAAGGTACAGTACAGTCTGCAGCTGCTCTCAGTCACTCGCAGGGAAGAAGGAGAAGCAGGGAGTGGCTTGCTGCCCCGCTATCTCATTTTGTGGATGCAGGCAGCATAAGGAGACTTGTCTTTATGTTTAAGCTAGGAGTGCACATGCAAACGCGGTTCATTGAGATCCTCTAAGACCCTGATGGAACAACCAGAAAATGGGGAAACCAGAGAGTACTTTAAGGGGCAGAAAAAAAGCAAGCATCAGGTGGTTAAAAGGAAAACCACACAGCAAATATGATATGTACTGAGGTCTGCAGCATTGTATTATTTTTACATTGAGGGTTTAAAAACACATTAAAACTGAATTCCTTTGTTAAAAGAAAAAAAATGGAGACACACTATGAGTTCTGTCCAGTGAGGTGCATGACACTTCCTGGGCTTAGCTCTATTATTTATATTTGACAGCTTTATAGTACTCCTGGGAGATGGCTATCGCTGTAGTTCCGTAAGCCAGATGCTGATCTTTCAGAGCTCTGCATCTTGAACAAGATTGTTGCTGCAGCTACTATGTTTGCCAGATCACACATTCACAAAATACAAAGGCTTCTGTGAATGGACAGCCAAGGAGAGGGGCTGGCATAGCTACTCAGTGTGCCTCTCTCCTCTCAAATCCCTGGAGTTTTTCTTTGCAGAGCAATAAACCTGTCAAATGTAAATAATAGAGATAAGCCAAGGAGATGTCATGCAGCTACTTGGACTTAACTCATAGTCTTCACTGTCTTCACTTTTTACAAGGTGGCTGAATTCCTGGAATTCAGCTTTAAAAGAGAAGTTTGGGGGGTTTCTTCCCCCAAATTATACCTAATCTAGGTGGATGCAACATCGGTCCGATGCTGCATCTGTCCTCCGCCTACTCTAAGTGTGAGAACTCGGCGATCTCATGACCACTGATCGCTAAGTTCTTACCGCCGCTGTGAGCAGAGAGCTGTGACTGTTAGTCACCACTGTCTGCTCTGCCCCTCTCACTCACTGGAGTTCTGGGCTGTGGAGGGGGAGGGAGTGGCTGGCTCAGGCTCCCAGCAGATTGCTGAACGGCTGAGCCAGGTGCCGCTCCAGACTCTGGGGTGGATCCCGAGTGGGATCTTTCCCCAGCTTGGACCATCTAAATTACATCAGCCGACAGTGACTTTAAGCCCGCTGTCAGCTGAAAACAGGTCACAGGAGTGCAGAATGAACTGCACTCCTGGATCCACAGGAGAAGTACAACCAAAAGAGCTTTGACTGTACTTCTCCTTTTTAAAGACTTTTCTGAGTGTGTATATATGCATCCTATGTTGTTTAGGATAAATAGAGGGCACACACTTTATCTTCAATAGATAAAAATAAGTGAGCGCACTACAAGTAGCAGCTGAACACAATAGGTAACCAGATAAAACCTAAAAGTCAAAAATAAAATAACGTAGTGCAGCGCTAAAAATAAAACTGGTAAATTGCCTTTATAATAAAATAAATTAATCAAAGTTCATGAATATCTGACAAAGTATATTAATGAATCGTTGCTCCCACTGCTGAACACCTGTGTAATTAAGTGCAGGACAGAGACACACACGTATTGCTCTAGTAACCTAAGGAAAAATGGCGCCCGCTCTCATGCATGCGCAGTAGTTAGGATCTCCTCCAAGATGGCGCCGGCGTGACTAGCATCCCCTCTGAAGATGTTTGTGCGTACGAAATGCGTTAGGCGGAGCTGGTTATGCCGTGCCGTCACGCCGCCGGAGCCTCGTGGAGGTCCAGCTGCCATCTTGGATTTGGGACGGTCAGTCCATATTTTATTTTGCTGTCATTGCAATTGATGCATCAGTTTTAATACTCGTTTTTGGGAAATAATATCTCTCAATAAATTTTCATCTATATACTACACTATGGGCACCCCTTTTGTTTAACTCCCTGGTGGAGTGAATTTATTTGCAGAAGCCCATCTAAGGTCCATCTCAACACCCAGAGAGGGGATCTCCTGTCTACCCAGGATACTGCATCCACCATACCCTGTAAGGGATCTCTGGCTGTTTTGGATCAGCTTTAAACCCTGGAATCGCCCGCTGTGACATCTACCCTTTAGAGGAAGGATTACTTTTCACACACTTTATCTTGCTGATGTTGAATTTAGTTTTACAGGGCAAGTCCCAAATTGATTTACTGGTACTTGGCATTCAGAACCTTGAAGGAACACACTGGTGATGTTTAGTGGGTGCTAAAATCACTAGCCGTACATATTGGTCACTACACATATTGAAACAAATTGCTTACTATGAATTGAGCCACACTGTACCATATAGTAACGAATGATTCCACAATGCTCCAAATGTGTACATTTAATACTAGAGAGTGAGGTCTGTGGATGAGGGCAGCTTTTACTGGTGATAAGGATACTGAGGAATAAACTTTAAGAGGGGAAATATCTCTGGTTTCTCTTCCTGCACTTTATGCATGTGCAGGCAAACAGTGGTTTTTAGAACTGCAAGTTAAATAAATAGAATATAGCACAACTACGACTTTGCCTAGTGTAGGCCATGTAGTAATGATTTGTGACTATGTGAAGAGGGCGTTTTAATCAAAGAAGCAACCAAGAGGCCAGGGGTAACTCAGCGGTAGAGTTCACTAAAAAAAAAAGCAAATGAGGAATAGGTTCTCTTGTCTGGTCCATGCTGAACACTGACTGTAGGGTAACATTTTATTTTGGATTGTAGTTTTTAAAAAATATTTTGCATCTTCAATTGTTAAAGTATTTAACGATTGTTAAGTTATTTATTTTAAATTAAATGTTAAAAATCCTAATTAAATTGATTCTTTTTTAAATTTAGTCCAAGGGGGTGAATGGTTGAATATGCCATTCTGAAAAATGCATAATTATATTTTGTAGTTCTGTTTAATACACAGCTTTCTATACTGATATTTTGTATTTCTTACTGTAGCAGCAGTAGCAACAGCAGCAGTAACAACAACTCCACCATCCATCCGCTATGAAGAAGCAGAGTCTGAAGGTGAAAGTGTTACCTCTTTTATGGACATATCAAATCCATTATACCAGCTTTATGAGACTGTCAGGTCTTGTCGGAATAACCAGGGTCAACTGATTGCTGAACCTTTTTTCCAACTTCCATCAAAGAAAAAATATCCCGATTATTACCAGCAAATCAAAAATGCTATCTCACTGCACCAGATCAGGTAAAGAGATGACTGTTTTGTTTTACCTTGTTATAGACTGAAAGCAGCATTCCTTTGTTACCTTTTGAGAGTAACAAATAAGTAATATCTTAATCATATAATACAGGACACAAGGCTTGTATTGATAGACTGTGGATTATATGTAGCCACCTCCATATGACTGGTCAATGGCAAAATAAATTGTTAGGGCTGCCCAGAGTTCACCATGCAACTTCACCTACTCTGTGAGACTCCTGTTATCTTAATTGTACTGTACAGGACATAGACTTGATATTTCTCAGGTTATAGGCTGGTACCTTCAGGTGATTGGACACTGGCAAAGCTTTTGATTACATGCCCCCCAGAGGCTGATTCCAAGTCTAAATAAAAAAACAAAACACATTTAATGATGTATTAATGATCATAGACCTGCATTAGACTGTTCTTTTTAGTATCTGTCTGTATTTGAGCATTAACAGCTCTGTAGTGTGCAAAACTCCTTTACTTACAAATGTCTCTGCTATAGGAAGTGCAACTATCTTTCTCAACTTGCTGCAATGCTGACACTGTATTTGATAACACACATCTGCCATAATGGTCCATTATGAATCTTCTATTCATGCAGCAGTTTTATCACTTCAATTAAAAAATGTAATGCCCTAAAACACACTGCCTAACAAGTTTACTATTTTGCAAGGCTGCATTTGAATAAGAACCATGTGTCTACCTTTTGTCCAGTAATGGTTTTCCCCCTCTGACTAGAGTTTGGTGGGTATGCCAACTGTCTGTGTTTAGTTTCCTCACATCATGTTTTTCCCTATTGCAGTTCCTGAAAATGCTTTCCCTATATTCACACCTGGTGTATTCTGTTTGCACCGAAGCATAACCATTATACCGCAGGTCTTAAATGTGATTAGTGTCCTTATTAAGATTTCACTTCACTTCCTGGTCTGTCTGTCACTAGTCACAAGGACAGGATGTAAAAAAGTGACACAGAATTAAAACAAACATATTTGAGGTTTGACCCCTCCACACACCACGCATTTTAATATTTTTTTTTTTATATTGAGGCCTGTGTCCCCTTTAGGAGATTTCCTTTGAATTCCTTTTTTGTCTGACATTTGTCAAATTTTGGAAATGAGGATAAATCTTCCATATGGGCAGAGGTAGTCGGAATAAAGTTCTAACCCCATATATGGGATCTTATAATTATGTTTTCACTCCTCCAGTTCGTGGGATGAATGTAGGTAGTCCAGTGATAACTTTTAAAGTGATATCTTTCTTTTACCCTGTGGAACCGAGCAGATAGTTTACCTACTGTTTTGCTTGTTATTTGCCATGTGCAATTTTAGTTTTAATGTATGTGCCGAGCCAGGGAATGCCCAGAGGCTCTGTTTTGTAAATGTTCGTTTTTTTTTGTTTGAAAACTAAACAAAAATAATTAATAAAGTTCTAACCCTATAATGAATGTAAAGCTATAGTTGGAGTCTGTCCAATGCATTGGTAAAATGTAGATGACAAATGAAATTTTCCACAGCTTTTTTTTTTTAATAATCTGTGTTTCCTCCCTTTTATGTAGAAATAAGCTAAAGAACCAGGAATACGAGAGTCTGGACCACTTGGAATCAGATTTAAATTTGATGTTTGAGAATGCTAAGCGGTACAATGTTCCAAATTCTGCAATATACAAGAGGGTGTTTAAATTGCAGCAGCTAATGCAGGTAAATATATTTGTTTATTTTACTGTATTCTAAGAAGTGATATCAGCTTGTTTTATGAATACAGAATATTGGCATTGTTTTTCTCAGCTTACCCTACTGGACTTTTTCAATATTAGGGAACAATTTTGTATGCTTTGTCTGTGAAAGAGTCTTAAGTGACTTTTATGGGTCACTGTAAGATTAAAGCGATACTAAAGGCTCCATTTGAAAAAAAAAAAAATAACAAACATGTTATACTTAACTGCTCTTTGCAGTGATTTTGCACAGAGTAGCCCTGATCCTCCTCTTCTGGGGTCTTCCATCAGTGCTCCTAGCCCCTCCCTCATGTCGGGTGCCCCCAGAGCAAACAGCTTGCTGTGGGGGCACCCGAGCAGGTGTGCTCCCGAGCTGCTGCTTTGTGTGTCCATTTACACATGGAGCCGATGCTCGGTCCCGCACCCTCTCACTCCTCATTGGCTCACTGGATGTGATTGACAGCGGCAGGAGCCAATGGCTCCCACTGCTGTCTCAGCCAATCAGGAGGGAGAGTCTGCAACTCTCGTGCACGTCGCTGGATTGCAATGGGGCTCAGGTGAGTATTAGGGGGGCTGGGGGGAGTGCTGCACATAAAAGGTTTTTTACCTTCATGCATATAGTGGATGAAGGTAACAAAAAACCTTGAACCTTTAGAACCATTTTAATTGCCCATACAGGCTAATTGTAAATGTAGGAGGGTCTAGCAGTCCAAATAGAGAATGTTGATGGAGCAGGTGGGAAATGATGAACTGTTTGGCCTAAGGGATGTAGAATTGTGCGGTTTCTCTGGTGTCTGGTAAGCACCTGTATAGCTTGTACTGCCAATGTAGTTGGTGTCTGTAGGTATTGGACTGTTCTTTCTTGACCACTGATTAGACACTGGCAAACAAAACTGAAAGTCAGCCCAGAACAAAATCCCTCCCACAACCAGCATACCTCTGTTTTTTTTTTTTCGTGTGTCCTAGGTGGATATACGTCTGTCCATCATTTCTGCTGTGTAAAAGACTGACTTTTTCTTCTATTCTTTGAAGTTTTCATAAATAAAAACTCTCTGCATTGCTGCTGAAGCTCCTCGGTTACAGCTGTCTGGTGCATTTGTCTTTAGCCTGGCCAAGCAGGGGCAGGAACTATCACATTTTACTTAGGTGGCTGAAT
This sequence comes from Staurois parvus, assembly GCF_062004578.1. Classification (NCBI taxonomy): domain Eukaryota; kingdom Metazoa; phylum Chordata; class Amphibia; order Anura; family Ranidae; genus Staurois; species Staurois parvus. Next base: position 8,886,408 of record NW_028318078.1, read on the forward strand.
GCCCTTATTCCTATTTCTACCAGTATTGCTGCAAAAGACAGATAACTGCGGGACTGCGTGCTGACATTCACTGGTGCAGTGTTACAAGCATTACGCACTATCTTACCTGCTATATAGCATTGTGAAGCATCTCCCTTCTTCTGCTTGCAAAAATCACACAAAACTTAGATCTTTGATCCTGTAATATTGCCCACCTACAAGGAATTTTCTTGCTATTCTGATCATCACCTGCTACAAGCTGTCCTGGTTTCAGGAGCACCTGAGAATATGTATCTTACCCTGACCCCATATGTGCCTTTACTGCCAAGCAGTTGCATCATGTCTGATTTCTAGACGCTGAGAGGGGACTTTACAATGTACTCACAGTCTACTAACTACCCTGGGGCTGCTTGCATTAACGACTGCATCCTCTGCCCTTTCCTTGAGGTTTTTACTAAGATAATGCAGAACTTTATGGCTAAAATCACCCAGTTATTTGCTGACATTCTCCCACAGATCCTTTATCTGAGCTGCCCTGCAGCCCTAGTGGTTTGTGAGCCATCCACTTTAACCATTTCCATACCGGGCACTTTTACCCCCTTCCTGCCCAGGCCATTTTTCAGGTTTCAGCGCTCTCACACTTTGAATGACAATTGCGCGGTCATACAACATTGTACCCAAACTAAAATTTTATAATTTTCTTCACACAACTAGAGCTTTCTTTTGGTGGTATTTAATTACTGCCGAGGTTTTTATTTTTTGCTAAATTAACAAAAAAATACCGAAAATTGTGAAAACAAAACAAATTTTTCTTTGTTTCTGTTATAAAAGTTTACAAATAAATAATTGTTCTTCATAAATGTAGGCCAAGATGTATTCTACTACATGTCTTTGGTGAAAATAACCCAAATTAGGATGTATTTTTTAGTTTGTAGGAAAGTAATAGAGTTCACAAACTATGGTATAGATCTGAATATTGATCAATCCTGAAGTACTGACAGCCAATCTAATTTCTTGAGGTCCAAGAATGTCAGAACAGTACAGATATTCCCCAAATGACCCCTTTTTGCAAAGTAGACAGTCCGGCGTACTTCATAAGAGGCATGGCGAGTTTTTTGAAGTTGTATTTTTTTTGTCATCATTTTTCGGAAAATGAAAAAATGAAAAAAATTATTTTCACTATTTTTTTTTTACATATTGTCACCAGTGCAGTACAGTGTCGTCATATAACTGGCATGGCGGTGATCAGGGACACTGACTGGTGACAGTATGAAAAAAAAAAAATCTTTTTTTTTTATTATTATTATTTTAATTTTTTATTACAGTTTTTTTCTTTTTTTTTAAGATTTTTTTTCATATTTCACTGTGTCCAAAGTAGTACAATGTTACCATAGTAACATTGTACTACTTTGGAGAAGTGATCAGTATTTTTAATTTTTTTTTTTTAAACAATTTGCTTATAGCAAATAATTACTTTGCTATAAGCAAGCATTTACCTGAATGACATCGATTCATTCAGGGTTTTTTTTTTGTGCTTAGCTGTGATTTGGCCACAGCTAATCACATGACATGTGCATGTGATCACTGTGACCATTCACAGCTAGACACTAGTATACAATGGATGGCATGAATGAAGCCATCCATTGTATACAACTGTCATGTGACCTGCTGTGATTGGTCACAGCAGGTCACATGGTACCGGCAACGGGGGCCGGTACTCAGATCTGTCATCGGCCGTGTCCGAGGTACACGGCCGGTGACAGATCGCGCCGCTGTGCGGCTCTGCAAGCGTGCAAACTGCGCATGCCCGGGAGGATGCCATATGGCGTCCACCCGGAAATCTACAGCATTTTGCTGGCCGCCAAACGGCTATTGGCCGGGCGGCTATTTTTTTAAAACTGTCTTCTGAGTTACTCCATTTATTGACTGATGAGCTTACCCGAGGAGTCAGTCTAATGCCATTCCTCCAAAATTAAAACAGAATGTTTATGCCCTTATTAATGCATTGCACGCCACTCTGAAACTTGAGGGTCAGCCTGATCTACCAGTGTTGTTTCCAGTCTTAGGTCATTACAAACTCCTAAGGCTGCAAAGACTTTTCTTTTTATCTGCCTTTCAGACTACTTCTTTTTTGAGTTTGAATGCTTCCCGATAAACCTGTTGCTTCCACCAGTTTTGTTTTCGGTCTAGAGTCATTTAAAGTCATTTTATGGACTGCTTTAAAAACTATTTTTCTTTGGTGAGTGGAATCATCCTGATAAGCCTATTGCTTTTTATCAGTGCTGTTTTTGCTTTAGTGTCATTTAAAACTCCTAAGCCTTACAATGTTTCTTGTAGTCATCACCTCTGTGTCCTGAAAGTTTGAGACTTTCTGTGTTGTTCAAGGGATGAGAGAGAAACTTTTTACTTGGTGTGAAATCCTACCCCTCTGTGTATACAATCGTGGCCTTGGCTGCTTCACAAACACACTGGGTAATAGGGTTATGCTGGCAGGTGTTTAGTTTTTCAGTTTGCCAGTGTCCAGTCCTTCTGTAGGCAGAAGTATAACTTGAAGAAACTAAGGCAGGCCATAAATTATGCAATTTTCTTTCCTTCCACCATGGATACAACCAGGGTACCCATACATGGATTGAAATTCGGCTGGTCCCTGCTGAACCAGCTGAATTTCAGTCCCTATGTGTCCGGCTTAAGAATTGTTGATGGTATTTGTTTTTGCTGAAGGGAAGCCCTTTTGTGTTGAAAGTTTGTTTAAAAGCCAGCAGTATTCTGTGTGCTTGTTGTGATTGGAATCATTCTAATATAAATAACACTGTACTGCCTGCAACAGCAAATTACATATCAGCTATGAAATTTCCTAGCTGATTTTTCTATATAATGTAGTGTGTGTTCACTTCATGAATTTTAAAGCTTCATTTTCAAAACCGACTAGAGACTAATATTATCTAATCTAAACAAATATCATCTAAGTATGAGTTATTTGAATTCTTGTGAGTCTTGGTGTCCTTTGCATACTTTTCTAGATCTCTGCAGTAATCCAGCATGAAACAACTCCCACACATTCTGATCAGACCCCCAACCAACCAACCCCCATGTTTTTTTGTTTTTTTTTTCTTGGAGTTCAACTCTTTGAAATCCAACTCCAGAATTTTAAAAAACTGACATAACAAAACTGCCATGAATTGAAATGTTTTGTGTAGGGGGGGGGTGCTTTCAGAAAGTAAGAGGTCTTTGTTTTCTTTAAATAGGGCTGCAACTGACAGTTATTTTCATAATTAGGCTTCATGTGCACGAGCAGCTCCTAAACTCGAGTTTAGGAGCTTTTGGCATTTTTTTGTCCAAGCTCCTAAACTCAACTCCATAAAAGCCTATGTGTCCATGTACACATAGGCTTTTAGCAGAGTTTAGGAGCTGCTGCATTTAGGTGAGGTTAAACCTCCCTCTCCTGAACGTGGAAGAATCGAGTTCAGGATAGGAACGTTTTGACTGCCGACTGCGGGAGAACGTAAAACCCGGCAACCGCTTTACTGCAATTTTGCCTCGGTTTGCGTTTTCCTGCTGCTGGCGGTCAGGGTAGGCTCATGTACATGGAGCCTTAGTCGGCTGACCTTGATGTGCCATTTTTTCCCTTTATTTTCATTGCTGCGCTGTGTATACTGAATTGTAAACAAATAATGCGTTCTCTATGCAAGCTAACTAATCGGTTAACCAACTAATCGATAATGCAAATCGCCGACAACTATTTTTCTTATCGTTTGTCAGTTAGTTGTTTAAACCCTATCTTTAAAGCCTAAGCCTCATTTACACTGGGACGTTTTGAATTGCGATTCTGCCCGCAATTTCAAAACGCTTTGCGGAACCATGTGTTCAGGTGCCATTTATTGTAATGGCATCTTAAAATGTGGTGCGGTTGTTCCACACAATAAATCATGACAATTGCGACAGACCACATCACGCAGCGCATGTTGCCCAATGCACTTTGCCACGATTGCAATGCGAAGTATCGGGGCAGAACGGGCCACTTTTTCAGATGCCATTAAAATGAATTACACCTGAACACACAGTTCCATGATTTGTCATTTTAGCAGAGCATTTTGAAATCGCAGGCAGAATTGCAGTGATTATGCTCCGGGATTCAAAACACCCTTGTGTGAATGGGGCCGGACTGCAGCCAAAATCCAAAACAAAAAAAAATCAGCACAAGGGACTTGCATTCAGTAGGATTTGTCCCTTGTACTGATTTCTCTTTCTGTTAAAACCGTCCTTCCTCTTGCCTACCTCTCCAGTGCTGCAATTTTCTTCTGCAGTGGGGATTAATACAACTAAGGAACTGTCACAAGAAGAAAGCCAGGCTATACCCACCTTTGCCACCCAGTTTTTTCATTCGTAGAACCTACACTACAGCTTCTATGGGGGGCAATACACAGGACGATTTCAAAGCTGAACTGCTGGAATTCAGTCACCTTGATAAATGTGCAGGTACGCTATGAGTTAAGTCCAGTGAGGTGTAGGCCACTTAGAGGACTTAGTGAAAAGTATACCTTTGTGGTGCTGCTCCAAGCTATGGATGGAAGGAAAAGGATCACCCCACCAGCAAGTGAGAAGAGGGGAGCATGAGTCTAAGTGACTGACCAAGCCCCCCCCCCCCAGAGGGCGTGGCCAGTATGGCAGCTGAGGGCATTCCTCAACATTGGACTCCTGGGGTTGGTTGAGCACTTAGAGGACTTATCTGTTTGATTGGACATTTCATGGAACTGCCAGAGGATAGCTATCTAGACTCTGAGGCTCTGAGAGGAGAGATACTGTGTTCTCATACACAGCATTTCTGCTTGCCCCCTCCCCTCTGCTGCCCATTTCAGAAGCCTTTGTATTTAATGGCTTCTGTGAATGGGGAGCAGTGGGGAGTGGCGAATACAGCAGCTACCTGCAACTCTGCAGCTGAAGAAGCTGAGATCAAAAGGTCCAACCTCAGAGCTTCGGAACTATAGCGATACCTATTCTCCTTGAGCTCTATAAAACTGTCAGATGTAAATTAAAGAGATAAGTCCATGAGGTTGCATGGTGTGCCTGTACATTTATCAAAGTGGCTGTACTCTCTACTATCTGCTGCACTTTAAATATGTATTATGCTTTATTGTATGTAAGCGAATGTTTGTTTGTATAAACGTATGTTTTGTCTTGTAGTGGTACATGTATGTTAGAGCAGCCTTTTTCAACCAGGGTGCCCAGACATCCTGTGGTGCCTTGAAGTTTCTTCAGGGGTGCCTTGGCAAAATGTCTAAAAATTGCCCAAAACTTGTGTACAAGCCAGCGGGTGGAACAAGCCTTTTAGTTACACAAAGCCACAGGTTTTCATTGTGCACCATTACAACTTTCTAGCCACAGGCGTGCTAACAACCAATGACATTAGTTGATGAGGAGGACGTTGGTTGCCTGCACAGCATCCTTGTTTGACCCTCTCCTGCCCCTCTCTGTCAGTGCTGGGGTCATATTAGCTCAGAGATGGAGAAGAGAAACACTGGAATACTAGTCAGTATGAGTGTGTAAAAGTGTATTTGCTTTGCAAGAATAAATCACCTCTAATGTTGGGTGTCCTACATGTGTGGATGTTGCTGCATTTTATAAAACTATTAGAATAATTTTTTTACATTTTAGAATGGGGTGCCTCAAGATTTTCCATAATTTTAAAGGGTGCCTCAGGACTATTCATAATTTTAGAGGGTACCTTGAAATTGTCCATAATTTTAAAGGGTGCCTTGACTGAAAAAAGGTTGAGAAACAATGTGTTAGAATATGGTTATGGATAATCTAGCCTCCTATTTGTGGAGTTTTCATGTTTTTATAACATGAAGGTAACTCGACAGTGTTCGTAAAAAAATGTTCAAACAAGGATAAAAGAAAGCCTTTTCCTTGGTAATGGCCAAACTTGAGATTGGTGATTGCACAGAAAATGCTTTCTTGTAAGTAACTAGAAACTAAAATTGTGACTTCTGGGCACTCCAATGCACATTTTATTTATTGTTTTGCAATGTATTTCTGCAGTTATCAGTTCATATTGTGTTTGGTGTGTTCAGACATATTTACAATATTTTTTTTTTTGTGCAGTCCTGTCCTGCACAATATTTTTAAAACATGACCGTGAACAAAATGTTTGTGAACAGTTGTTTAAAAAAATCTGTCAGTTATGTAAGTGTTTTCATCTTGTGCATTTAGTACATCAAGCTAGAAAGCTGCTTGGGTGAAACATTCTGATAAATGTCCCCTACCCAGTTTCTCCTTTTATAAGCATTGTTACTGTTTTTGTTCTTCTGGAATTTAGAGTACTTTTACAGCGCTGAACAGCTTAAACTTTTGTACTTTTAAATGCCATATAACAAACCTGATTCCTTTTGGGAGCTTCATTTGTTAGAATTTGTCAGTTGAAATTTGAAAGAATTGAAGTAAATAGAACACATGTTATTAGAATAGTTACTATAGGGTCTGCATATTGAACTTTTCACAATAATCTGCTTTGATGGGGCTTACAGCTATGTTTTCTTTGAACCGGCCTGGCTGAATAAAGGGTTCGACTTACAGAAAAGTTTTGTCAAATGTGTCCCACTTCACTCTTCCAAATGCACTCGGGCATTTTAAAGCTGATCACCAATCTATCTTTCAGTCTTGCACAGTTGTACAGGCTTCTCTCCTGTACTGAAATTACTTGGGCCTCATACACTGCTGCTCCTAAACTGACGTTTTTGGGGCTTTTAGCATTTTTCGCTTTAGCACCTGAACGCACCTCAATAAAAGCCTTTGTGTCCTTGCAGAGGAGTTAAGAAGCAGCAACACTTGGAGGCAGTCAAAGCTCCTTCTTTCTGCGTACAGGAAAGGAGCTTTTGGGGATTAAAAAAACACCACATGTGGCTAAATGCATCTAGCACTTGAGCACCTAATTATTTAATTGACCATAATTTTCATTTATTCTGGCCATTGAAATGAATAAACACCCAAAGGTGTCTAAATATGTTTGAAAAAATGTGAATAGGTGTGTTTTTAACTCTGACTTTCTCCTGTCAGGAGAAATGAGGCATTTACAATAAACCAGTGTGTATAAGGCCTTGCGCTGAATTTTCTGCACATTATGAGCTTCTCGCAGTGTGCAATAGAAGCTGCAGCAAGTCAGATCTAGCTGCCTCATTTCCTGACTGGAGGAGATCCAGCATCCTCTAGCCTTTTCCTTTCCCATGCTCATTCCCTGGTCCACCCCTTCAATTCATTGGATTTCAGTTTTCAGTTTGGAAGTTCAGCCCTACCTAGGATGGCAAATGAAGATTGTATAGGAACATCCACTCCTTTTGATATTTGCATAGCCCCTTCCAAGAGCCAGCTTATTGCTTGCCTCAGTCCTGAGGGCTGCTGAGAGTAGTATTGAAGCAGGGTGTTATGATGTTTTTAGGAAGGTACATACAGCACCCTGCCAGCCCTTTGCACAGTCATGATCTGCCTGCATTACATAGAATTACACAGGGTCCCAGTGATGAGATCACTGGGTATAACATGAATGTATGTATGAAAGTGGAAGGGTTATTTTGAAAAAAAGTCCTTAGCATGTTCATGGGGAGGACCAGGGAAACCGAATAAATTTCTAAATGTTATATTTAAAATTAAATTTTAGTTACATAGTCTAGTTGAAAAAAGACACAAGTCAGTCTAGGTCTAAAGCAATTTACTGAGCTGGCTAGAACCAGCAATTGAGGGATTCCACATTTTCACAGCTCCTACTGTGAAGAAACCTTTCCGTATTTGGAGATTAAATATCTTTTCCTCCAGACTTAGATTGCTCCCTTGTCCTTTGTGTCCTCTGTGATGGTCTTGAAGTGAATAACTCCACACCAAGTTCACTATATGGACCACCTACAGTGAAGGAAATAAATATTTGATCTCCTGCTGATTTTGAATGTTTGCCCACTCACAAAGAAATGAAAAATATAATGGTAGGTGTATTGTAACACTGAGAGGCAGAATAGCAACAAACAATTCAAAAGAAATGCATGTCTAACAAATTATGTACTGATTTGCATGTTCATGAGGGAAATAAGTATTTGATCTCCTTCACAAAACATGACTTAGTACTTGGTGGCAAATCCCTTGTTGGCAGAGGTCAAACGTTTCCTGTAGTTGGCCACCAGGTTTGCACACATCTGAGGAGGGATTTTGGCCCACTCCTCTTGGCAGATCCTCTCCCAAGTCATTAAGGTTTGATGGCTGACATTTGACAACTCGAACTTTCAGCTCCCTCCACAGATTTTCAATAAGATTAAGGTCTGGAGACTGGCTAGGCCACTCCAGGACCTTAATGTGCTTCTTCTTGAGCCACTCCTTTGTTGCCTTGGCCGTGTGTTTTGGGTCATTGTCCTGCTGGAACATCCATCCACGACCCATTTTCAATGCCCTGGCTGAGGGAAGAAGGTTCTCACCCAAGATTTGACAGCACATTGCCCTGTCCATCATCCCTTTGATTCGGTGCAGTTGTCCTGTCCCCTTAGCAGAAAAACACCCCCAAAGCAGAATGTTTCCACCACCATGTTTGACAGTTGGGATGGTGTTCTTCGGGTCATAGGCAGCATTCCTCCTCCTCCAAACACGGCGAGTTGAGTTGATGCCAAAGAGCTTGATTTTGGTCTCATCTGACCACAACACTTTCAACCAGTCCTCCTCTGCATCATTCAGATGTTCAGTGGCGAACTTCAGATGGGCCTGAACATGTGTTTTCTTGAGCAGAGGGACCTTGCAGGCACTGCAGGATTTCAATCCTTGTAGTGTGTTACCAATTGATTTCTGGTGACTGTGGTCACCAGACCTAGGGAGACTGACAGTTGTTTTGTGTTTCTTCCATTTGCAAATGATTGCACCAACTGTTGTCACCTTCTCATCAAGCTGCTTGGCGATAGTTTGGTAGCCCAGTCCAGCCTTGTGTAGGTCTACAATCTTGATCTTGACATCCTTGGACATCTCTTTGGTCTTTTGCCATGGTGGCGAGTTTGGAACCTGATTGTTTGATTGCTTCTTTGGACATGTGTCTTTTATACAGGTAACAAAATGAGATTTGTAGCACTCCTTTTAAGGGACTGCTTCTAATCTCAGCTTGTTACCTGTATGAAAGACACCTGATAGCCAGAAATCCTGCTGAATGATAGAGGATCAAATACTTATTTCCCTCATGAATACGCAAATCGGTGCATAATTTGTTACACATGCATTTCTTTTGAATTTTTTGTTGCTATTCTGTGTCTCAGTGTTACAGTACACCTACCATTGATTTGTAGACTGATCATTTCTTTGTGAATGGGCAAACATTCAAAATCAGCAGGGGATCAAATACTTATTTCCTTCACTGTATGTATGTATACATGTTGATCAAATCCCCCTTTAAAGTGGTAGTAAACCCACTTTAATTTTTACCTACAGGTAAGCTTATAATAAAGGTAAAAATTAACAAAAACTTTCCTGTAGGTAAAATGAATATCTCCTGAACATGCACCATTTAGGAGATATTTGGGTTTTTGTTAGCTGGCCTATGCGCTCTGAAGGAACAGCATACCCGTGCCATTCCTGCAGAGCAGTGTGCTGTGGCCCGTGACTCCCGTGCACATGCGTGGGAGTGGCATCATTGTGGCTCAGCCAGTCAGATGGCCAGAGCTTGCGAATCAGGAAGGAAGACCTAGCATATAATGCCATTGCCTTGCAGAGAATTTTTTTTTTTTAATTTTAATACGGTTTGCTACCGGTTTAATCTCTTTTCAAGAGAATTAATTCAGTTCATTAAGAGGAAAGCTAATCTTTCCTCATAGCTGAACTCCTCCATATCTTATCAGTTTGGTTGCCCTTCTCTGCACTCCAGTTCACTGATATCCTTTTTGTGAATTGGTGGCAAAAACTGAACTGCATTTTCCAGATGAGGTCTTGCTAATGATTTGTACCGGGGTGAAATTATCTCTCTCTCTCTGGAGTCTATACCTCTCAATACAAGAAAGTATTTTGCTCACTTTGGAAACTGCAGCTTGGCATTGCATGCCATTATTAAACGTATGATCTACCAGAACACCCAGATCCTTCTCCACAATTGATTCCCCCAGTTGTACTCCCCCTAGTATGTATGATGCATGCATATTCTTAGCCCTTAAGTGCATAACCTTACATTTATCAACATTAATCCTCATTTGCCACAAAGTTGCCCAATTAAACAGTGCATTGAGGTCGGCCTGGTAGGAGTGGTAAAAGTGGTAGAAAGTAAACCCAAACCTAATTCATTACAATACAAAGTGAGATGAAGTGCATCCGTTCTATAAACATCCAATCATGAAAAGGAAACTGGTATGTTCAAATTCTATGCTGTACATTTGTGCTCAAAAGTTTGCATACCCTGTCAGAAATGGTGAAATTGTGGAAATGATATTCAAAATGTGACTGAGTAGCGATCATATGAAGCCATTTGTTATCATGTAGTTCTTTGGTTCCTTTTTAAATAACCGTAACCGAAATCACCCAAGTGCCCCAGGAATGTTTGGCCTTTGTACAGAGACACAAGGTGACACACACAGGTTAAAACGGCATGTAAAGATTAATTTTAAATTGCAGTGAAGTGTCTGTGTATAAATAGTGAGTTTTAGATGTCACATGGATGCACTGAGCAGGCTAGATACTGAGCCATGGGGAAGCAGAAACGTACTGTCAAAAGACCTGCGTAACAAGATAATGGAACTTTATAATGGTGGAAAAGGATATAAAAAGATATCCAAAGCCTTCAATATACCAGTCAGTATTGTTCAATCATGTATTAAGTGGAAAATTTGAGGATCTCTTGATACCAAGCCAAGGTCAGGTAGACCAAGAAAGATTGCAGCCACAACTGCCAGAAGAATTGTTCAGGATACAAAAAAAAAAAAAAACACGGGTAACCTCAGGAGAAATGCAGGCTGCTCTGGACAAAGACAGTGAGGTTGTTTCATGGGGCACAATACAACAATACATGAACAAAAATGAGCTGCATGGTTGAGTTGCCAGAAAGAGCTTCCTTTACTGCGCCAATGCCACAAAAAGCCTGGTTACAATATGCCCAATAACACCTTGCCATGCCTCACAGCTTCTGGGACACTGCAATCTGGAGTGATGAGATGCAAACAGAGCTTTATGGTCACAACCATAAGCATTGTGTTTGGAGAGGGGTCAACAAGGCTTATAGTGACAAGAATATCATCCCACTGTGAAGCATGGTGGTGGCTCACTGATGTTTTGGGGGTGTGTGAGCTCTAAAAGCACAGGGAATCTTGTGAAAATTGATAGCAGGATGAATGCAGCATGCTATCTGAAAATACTGGCAGACAATTTGCATTCTTTGGCATGAAAGCTGTGAATGAGATGCTCTTTGACCTTCTAGCACGACAGTGACCCTAAGCACAAGGTGACCCTCCAGTGGTTACAGCAGAAAAAGGTGAAGGTTCTGGAGTGGACATCAGTCTCCTAAAGTTATTGTCATAGAGGCACTCTGGGGAGTTCTCAAACATGCAGTTCATGCAAGACGACCAAAGATTTTATATGATCTGGAGGCATTTTGCCAAGATGAATGGTCCATTAGATGACCTGCAAGAATTCATACCCTTATAGACAATTATTACAGAAGACTGCACAGTGTCATTGTTGCTAAAGGGCCAATACACCGTATTAAGGACTAAGGGTATATAGACTTCTAAACAGGGTCATTTTATTTGTTTTGTTGCCAGGTTTTGTTTTATGATTGTGTCACAACTACTCAGGGCCCATCTTACAAGAATGCGGTGCGGGAAACCCACGTTCCCATGATCTCTATCTTGTGTCAGGATCCATTCGCACTACGAACTGCATTGTAATTGTAAAGGAATGCTGTGCAGTTCCTGTACAATTCACATGCAGTTCTGTGCTGTGCGATTTCAGTCAGTTCTTTTTGAATGGGTTCAAATCGCACAGCAGTGCACGAATAGTGCATGCACTACTTCTTGAAACGTACTGCAGTTGCATCCCACTGGATCCCATAGTGCTTTTGTACCATGGGTTCGTGAACTGCTTTTGAGGTGTCGTTAATTTTGCACTGATAACCGCTGCAGATTACAAGGGAAGTGCAAACGCAGGTTTCCTGCACCACATTCTAGTATAAACGAGCCCTCAGTGTTAAGTTAATGACACCCCAAACACAGGTTGCTAACGCAGTGCGTTTGCCCGCACCAGATCGCCTGGTACAAAAGTACTATGCAATCTGGTTGCAGTGAGTTTCAAAAAGTAGTGCATGCACTACTTTTAGGTGTGGTGCAGTGCGATTTCAGTCCATTCAAAATGAATTGGTTGAAACAGTACTACACAGAACTGCATGTGAATCCCACAGGAACAGCTCTCCTGTGCGTTTCCAGTGGGGTTCCTAGTGTGAATGGGCCCTTAAGCTTCAATAAAAAATAAATTTAACATAAATCCAACCTCCCTTCATTCATTTGTAAATTGGGCCCTGTGCCTTGGCTTTGGAACATATGAAGTTTTAGTACCAGAGTAGTGTAGACATCTTTTCCAGCAACCAGTCAATCCTCTTTCTTCTGTTTCTGGAAATACTAAAACCTTTTTCTTCTTTCTGGAATCTGAGTTTATTGCGCAATCTCGTGTGTACGTTTTGTGTATACATATTGAATTGAACACAGCATTGTTCAGCCATTCCACGAAAGTGATTATTTTTTCAGAATGGTGCAGTTATTGTAAAAGGCACTCTGGCCTTGACAGCTCAGAGCTATCCTTGTCTGTTTGCTGCAGTAGTGAGATAGCAGAATGCACACAGTATTGTGTTTTACAACAAATGTGCAAAAATGTTGTGCATGATGAAATGTAAATGTGTCTAAGCTGCTGTATCACAGATTCTTGAGGCTTTTAATATTTATACCCTGATACCAGTTGTAGCTTTTTCCGAGCGAAACTGATCTATGCAGCTGTTTAATATTCATGTATTCTGGGAACGTTTGGCAGAGCGAGGCTGACTCTGGAGATTTGTTCTTTATTTCAGACGAAAAAGAAAGAGCTGGCTCGTAGAGACCTCGATATAGAGGACGGAGACAGCATGATTTCCTCCGCCACGTCTGACACTGGCAGCGCTAAAAGGAAGAGGTACGTTTTTGATGCCTGGAATTTACAACGCTTCTGCTTCCATTGTGTTTATATTGTAGGCCAGGGTTTTTCATCAGTTTTGCTGGTTGTGGATCCTCTTCACACAAGCAGGGATGATTAAACTGTCACCATTAGCTACCCGTACTGTCTAATAGACTGATGATAATGATGGTGTTCTAATTGACCTTTTAGTTACTGAATATTGAGTGTGTTGTATTCGCTTCACAGATGTCATTTGATGCTTGTTAACCTCAATAAGACCAACACTTGTTGGTGCATTCATAAGGACCACTGTCCTTATGAATGCACCATCGAATACACAATATTCGAAATGCAGACTGTATGAACTGGTAGCTTGGGTCAGTGCTACAATACATTTAATGGGTAAAGCTTAGAAGAAATGCATCTCCTAGCCTTTAAGTTATATTATGCCCATGTTTGCTTATTTAAAGTTTCAAACTCTTAAAAAGAGCTGCAATAAGCACCAGTTATATCTACACTATTCACATAATCATCTGATCTTAAAGCGGAGTTCCAGCTGAAAAAAAATAAAAGTCAGCAGCTGTCAGTAGCTGCTGACTTTTAAAATACAGTCACTTACCCATTCCTCGGTCCAGCGGTGTCCTCACCAGGGCTGGTTTCACCGGCCGTCTTCTCTCCCTGGCGCCGGCATTTTCAGTGTGGGCACCCAGCTGTGAGAGCTTGCAGCTTCACAACCGGGTGCCCACTGCGCTTGCACGAGAAGCACTGTGCTTTGTGAATGGTTCTGTAGTCTTCTGGGACCTGTCACGTGTCCCAGAAGACTACGGGGAGGGAGGGGGGAGAACAACTTCCGCTTCTAGTCGCCTTAGGCGATCGCAGCGGAAGTGGGAATGGGTACCCACTCCCCAAAGGTGCCAATCCTTAATGGGGATTGGGGGACAAAGACTTTTGGGTGGAGCTCCGCTTTAACACCGGGAGAACACCTGGCCAAAAATAATTCTGGACCTCCTGGTTTGTAGAATCTGGTACCTTGCAAATTTTCATCCTTGTTCGCTTCAGAAGCCAAGACAAGTATAACAGTTCATGTCAGGCTGACATGGCTCCGTGAGGAGTAGGCGTTCCAGACGCCCACGCCACGCGACGCATGACAGTAGCTGCCTTACCTGAGTCCCGGGCTGGTGTGGTATCGGATCCCATGGGGACCCTGAGTGCAGGCGGTCCTGGTGGCAGACGATGAGGTGTGCCGGTGGTGACGGGTGCTGAGCCCTTGGGAGAGTCGCGGGTGGCAGTGGTCGAAGAGGAGTGCTGGACTCCCCGGACGCCGATGGACTGGGAGGTGGCGGTGCTGGAGGAGAAGGGGACAGTGAGAGCGTCCATGTGACCGAAATGTGGCGGAAATGTTCGTGAAACTACAGATGCCCATGAAAAGTGAGATGGGGACTTTACGCAATGATTTGGGCTGGATACTAACTTGAATTGAAGAAGCAGAGGGGAGAATGGAGGCATACACGCAAATAATCAATAAATTAGAAATGCAAGTGGAAGTGATGCGTAAAGAACAGAGAAAGCTCTCATTTAAAGTGGAAGACCAGGAGAATCACGATAGAAGAAATAACTTAAGGATCAGGGGTCTACTAGAAGAAGAGGAACAGGAAGAGGACTTACGGGAAAAAATAGTGTGTAATCCAATAATGGGAAGATCAGCGACAGAAAAGTAAAAAATTGAGAGAGTACATAGCATTAGACGGCCAAAAGTAATACTGGCGGAAAGTCCCAGAGACATGGTAGTTTGATTTCATCATTTCAAGGACAGAGAGAGAATATGGAAAGGTTTACGTGACTCTATCGAAATAAAATATGAGGAAACAAACTTGCATATTTTTGCGGACATTGCTCCAGAGACACTGAATAGAAGAAGAATGTCTGAACCGTTGTTGGAGAACATGAGAGAGAAAAAAGTTTGATATAACTGGGGCTTTCCAGCATGCTTAATCAGATGGAAAGGTGGAAAATCAGCAAGGCTGAGGTTCCCAGAAGATCTCAAGGACTTCTGCGAGAAATTAGACTTACAGAAAATAGACCTTGAAGGATGGTCAGAGGGGCTTGGAGAGAATGGAAGGCAGGGACTGGGAAAATGGCAGCAGGTATCTAAGAAGAAGAGGTAGGGGGTGTGGTGTGGGGGCTGTGGGGTGAGGGTTTGAGAGAGAGCCCGTCTTTTTTTTAAATTCTCTCTCTTTCTCCTTTCCCCCTGGCCCTCCGCGGCCGCACCATGGTTTCCTTGCCCCTGGTCCTTTCTTTCCCCGCTTGAGATAATGGGTGGGAGGGATCGAGGGGCAGTGAGAACATAGACCTGGCAGGAGGTCTGGAGGTCAATCATGTGGATGATATGAGCTAAGGATTGGGGTCGGCGTGCGTGTTCTGATTCTCACCCCATACTAGGAATCGCTAGTGGAAATATTTAATGACAGATTCCAAGGCAATATGTAGGTCAAGAGGGTTTTAGGGTAAAGAGAAGAAGGGGGAAAGGAGGGTGGGAAATGGGGTGGCGGGTGGGCAAACAGGGGGGGAGGGGAGAAAATGGGGATTTTTGGTTGGGAGAATAAGGAGAAAGTCCATAACTTAAAATGTTTCTATCTGTCTTCCTGTGTTGGGAATCCTGGTAGGGTAGGAAAATAATAGGTAGGAAAAAAAATCGAAATGAGCTTGATTAACCATTAGCCGCCCGGCCAATGGCCGTTTGACGGCTTTAAATGTGTCCCTGCATTCCGGGTGCACGCCATTTGGCGTGCTCCCACACATGCGCCGTTTGTGCTAATGCAGAGCGGCGCAGCAGTGCGATCTGTCACCGGCCGTGCACCTCGGACACGGCCGATGACAGATCCGATTACCGGCTCCCGTTGCTGGTACCATGTGACCTGCTGTGACCAATCACAGCAGGTCACATGACAGTTGTATACAATGGATGGCTTCATTCATGATGCCATCCATTGTATACTAGTGCCTAGCTGTGAATGGTCACAGCTAATCACATGCACATGTCATGTGATTAGCTGTGACCAAATCACAGCTAAGCACAAAAAAAAAAAAAAAAAAAAAGCTGAATGAATCGATTTCATTCAGGTAAATGCTTGCTTATAGCAAAGTAATTCTTTGCTATAAGCAAATTGTGTAAAAAAAAAAAAAAATACTGGTCACTTCCCCAAAGTAGTACAATGTTACTATGGTAACATTGTACTACTTTGGTCATAGTAAAATATGAAAAAAAAATCTTAAAAAAATAAAAAAAAAATTTATAAAAAATTAAATATAATAAAAAAATTAAAAAAAAGTAAAAAAATATATATATATTTTTTTTCATACTGTCACCAGTCAGTGTCCCTGTTCACCGCCATGCCAGTTATATGATGACGCTGTACTGCACTGGTGACAGTATGTAAAAAAAAAAATAGTGAAAATAATTTTTTAAATTTTTTCATTTTCCGAAAAATTATGACAAAAAAATACAACTTCAAAAAACTCGCCATGCCTCTTGTGAAGTACGTCGGACTGTCTACTCTGCAAAAAGGGGTCATTTGGGGATATCTGTACTATTCTGACATCCTTGGACCTCAAGAAATTAGATTGGCCGTCAGTACTTCAGGATTGATCAATAATCAGATCTATACCATAGTTTGTGAACTCTATAACTTTCCTACAAACTAAAAAATACATCCTAATTTGGGTTATTTTCACCAAAGACATGTAGCAGAATACATCTCGGCCTAAATTTATGAAGAACAATTATTTATTTGTAAACTTTTATAACAGAAACAAAGAAAAATGTGTTGTTTTTTTTTAAATTTTGGTATTTTTTTGTTAATTTAGCAAAAAATAAAAACCCCAGCGGTGATTAAATACCACCAAAAGAAAGCTCTAGTTGTGTGAAGAAAATGATAAAATTTTAGTTTGGGTACAGTGTTGTATGACCGCGCAATTGTCATTCAAAGTGTGAGAGCGCTGAAACCTGAAAAATGGCCTGGGCAGGAAGGTGTAAAATTGCATGGTATTGAAACGGTTAAGTTTATGACTTATAATGTGAAAGGGTTAAACTCCCCAACAAAAATACATAAGATACTTAGGGAAATTCACCAACACTCCATAGATGTAGTATTAACTCAAAAGACACACATAACCCATGATACAAATGTTACGTTATACACAAATTACTATTCAACATGGTACTACGCAGACTCTCCAGTTAAAAGGGTTAAAGAGGTAGCAATTGGGTTTTCAAAAAATGGGAGTTTTATCCTGGAGGGAAGAATAGAGGACCCAGAGGGCCAATTTCTATTTTTGAGGGGAAAATTACAAGGATCTGAATATACACTAGTTAATATCTATTGTCCGAATAAAAATCCAGTGACATTCTTTGAGGGTGTGTTAAGGAAACTTTCTGAATTTAAAAAGGGTAGTCTGGTTGTGGCTGGAGAATTAAATCTGTGTATGGACCCTCAGCTAGATGCGTCATCTTGTACGTGGAGAGAGGGGGGTAAGATATAAAAATTATTGAAGAGATTATTATGTCAGTGTCAATTGACCTATACTTGGAGTGTAAAACATCCAAGAGAAAGAGATTATACCTTCTTCTCCCCGGTACATGGATTGTATTCAAGACTAGGTTATATAATGATTGAACATAGACAATTGGAGCTGTTGGTTAGTGCCTATATAGAGGTTATGTCTATTTCTGATCATGTTCCTGTCATAATGAGACTACGGGTAGAAAGGGATCATGATAAAATAACTATGTGTAGATTAAATGAGATGCTTATACAGGATCCTGGTTAAGGTTAAGGCAGGAAATTGAGCAATTTTTTGAGCTCAATGAGACTGTGGAGGTGTCGGTGGCCACAATCTGGGAGGCACATAAAGCATATATCAAAGGAATATTGATTTCGATGGGAGCAGAAAAAAAAGAAAAGGGGGAAAAAATGAAGACGGTGATGGAGGAGCTCTACAAGTTAGAACAGTCACACAAAAAGAAGACAGGTACAGACGTATATCAGAAGATAATTATTAAAAGAGAAGAATTAAAAGATCTTATGAAACAGCAGTCGAGAAGGATATTCAACAGGGTCTCAAAATAAAGATATCAGTGGGGGAATAGACCTGGAAAATACTTGATTAAGAAACTAATCGCTAATAGGTTCCAAAAATATTATAGCTGGCTGTACGATGTGAGCCCCAGAAACCAAAAAGAAATGGAGGATGAATAGAAGAAAAACATACAGAAATATTTAAGTGAAGTGGAGTTGCCAAGAATAGCAGAAGAGAGACCTATTACCCTGGAGGAAATCACCTTGGCCCTAAAAAATACAGCTAAAGGAAAGAGCTCTGGCCCAGACGGATATACTGTGGGTTATTATAAAAAATTTAGAGATCTCCCTAAAATGTGTGGTTATATGAATGCAATAGGGGAGGGGCTGAAATGAGGGAGAAGTCATTGCAGGCGCATATAACGATTATACTTAAAGAAGGGAAAGATAGCACACAGTGTGCCAGTTACAGGCCCATATCCCTACTAAACATTGACACCAAATTGTACACTAAGGTATTGGCAACTAGACTGAAGGAGTTGATGCCGAAGTGGATACACCTGGATCAGGTAGGATTAATACCGGGAAAAGAAGGTAGGGACAATGGTCTGAGATCATTGCTCCTCCTACAAAGATTAAAAGAGAGAAACTGCCGACATTATTTCTGTCAATTGATGCCAGAAAAGGCTTTTGACAGGGTTAACTGGGGTTTCATGATTGATACGCTAGAGGTCTTTATTATTTGTTTTATCCCTGGAACCTGTCCTGGCGAGGGTAAGAAAGTGTGTAGAAATAGCTGGAATAAAGATAGGGGAAGTGGAGCATAGGTGGCAGCATATGCAGACGACATGTTATTCTATATTGTAAATTCTAGAATAACATTGCCTAATTTAATGAGACTATTAAAACAATACGGTGAGCTATCAAATCTGAAAATAAACCCTGCAAAGTCAGAGTCTAAGCCCCCTCCACAGTGTCTCCTGTGTCCCCCCCTCCCTCCACAGTGTCTCCTGTGTCCCCCCCTCCCTCCACAGTGTCTCCTGTGTCCCCCCTCCCTCCACAGTGTCTCCTGTGTCCCCCCCTCCCACAGTGTCCCCTGTGTCCCCCCCACAGTGTCTCCTAAGCCCCCAACAGACACACACACAGAGTCTCCTGTGTCCCCCCCTCCCACAGTGTCTCCTGTGTTCCCCCCTCCCACAATGTCTCCTGTGTCCCCCCCCTCCCATAATGTCTCCTTTGTCCCCCCCTCCCACAGTGTCTCCTGTGTCGTCCCCCCCCCCCCCACACACAAACACACACAGTGTCTCCTGTGTCTCCCCCTCACACAGTGTCCCCTGTGCCCCCCCCCCCACAGTGTCTCCTTTTGTCTGCCCCCCTCCCCCCCCACAGTGTCTCCTAAGCCTCCACTCTCGCAGAGTCTCCTAAGCAAGAGCTGCCAAGCTGGTGATTGGTTGCTAGGACAGCCTAGCAACCAATCACTGAGCAGTTTTCACCCCTGACCGCACCCTCCATCCAGCACTATGCTGCCTCCTGCTCTCCACTCTACCTGTGACATGAGAGCGGCAGAGGCTGAGGGGGAAGCAGAACTGCAGTCACAATCGACCTGTCTGCTTCCCGTGGTCAATCGACTGGTTGCAGACCCTCGATCTAACGGATCCTAAATGCACAGGATTCTATTTTCTCTAAATGCAGCTAAACTAACTGCACATAAACACAGGTATATTGCAAAATTAAACAATCAATACATGAATTTAGAAATGTCCTCTAAATGCTTACAAATGCAGGTCTTACATTGGTAGTGTGAATGAGGCCTAAGACTGGCCATTGCCAAGTTGGTCAGCATCACTAGCTCCATATTTGTATCGTTTCCATTTAAGTTCCTGAGTTAAATGAGAGACCAACCAGGAAAAAAAATTATTTGAATTTGCTAATGAATAGAAATATTGGCAAAACACATAAGATTAAAAAAAGTCTGTTCCTTTTATATTATAGCTAGCACGCCAAAATGGTTTTGTGCAAGAAATAGAAGTATGTCCATATTTGTTGATGCCAATTTCAAGGCCAGCATTGCCAAACCAAGTCATTTTATTTTGAAAGTTTGTGATATGTTAGACTTGTTCAGAATGACCTTACTTTGACAGGTCCATAATACTTGCATTAAAGTGTTACTTAAACCACATCAGTAAAATCAGTCCGTATATGCAGTAAAGCACGCTTGTTATACTCACTATGGAACTTAAGGGGTTAATCCTTTGCATTGTGTAAAAAGGCTGTTTGATCCTGTCTTCTCTGATCTTCCCCTTCTTCTATTCTCCCCAATAAATCTGTTGATAGTACAGAGCTCTAGTAGTCACGCTGCACATGCTCAGTTTGGTGTGTATTACTAGAGGTTTTTTTTTCTTTGGGAGGGTGCATGTAATCAGCACTGTCCAGACATAGGGTCAGGGGTTATACAGCCTCATAGGACAGTCAGAGCAGAATGAAAACGCCTCCTACAAGCTAACCAGTGCTCGACCGGACACTGATAGAAGGCACAAGACTGCTATATACTACTGATGAGAAAAGGTATTTAGCAGTTTATATTTACTAAAATAATTGTACTTGGGGGAGACTATATATAGTGAATGCAGGGTCCCGGGTATAGTGACATTTTAATTCCTCCACAGATATTTTTTATATTAAACCATATTTGTAATTTAAACAATAACT
This sequence comes from Staurois parvus, assembly GCF_062004578.1. Taxonomy (NCBI): domain Eukaryota; kingdom Metazoa; phylum Chordata; class Amphibia; order Anura; family Ranidae; genus Staurois; species Staurois parvus. The sequence goes on from NW_028318078.1 coordinate 8,907,305, forward strand.
GTTTGCTTTTGAAACCTGTATAATTGAGCACCTGGCCATGTTTAGGAGGTAGACCATTAAAACTTTCAAGATTTTATTAGCTCATTTCTTAGCAAAGGGCTGCTTCATGTTAAACCTATACATTTTAGTCTTAAAAGGCCAGTAAACCCCACAATGTAAACAGCTTTAACGCCCCTTCCTACTTATTGTTGCGGTTTCCCCACAGTGCAGGTGCAGCAGTATACCTTTGGTTCTCATGAGTGCTATCTGCGCTGTGCCATAGACATCTAGTAGATCGGGTAGTTTTGGCATGTTTTTTGAAAGTGCTTCTAAATGCATGCAGGGGAACCCACAGCTGATCAGTGTAAAAGCAGCCTCACTGCTGCAGTGCCCTCGTTTTCTTGCATAACATTTTTAAAGAGATATTAAAGGGTAATTTTTTCTTTGTAAACAAACATTGCATACTTACCTGCTCTTTACAATGGTTTTGAACAGAGCAGCCCGATCCTCTTCTTGGGTTCCCCCTTGGCGCTCATGGCCCTACTTCCCTGCTGAGTGCCCCCATAGCAAGTGGCTCGTGCAGGCTCACTCCTGAGCCCAGCTCTGTGTGTCTGTAAGAGACACAGAGCGCAGCTCAGCCCCACCCCCAGCTCACTCCTCACTAGCTGTGATTGACTCCCGCTGCTATGTCTCAGCCAATGAAGAGAGAGAGACCCAGGAGAGACCCTGTTCTCATGCACAGCTCTTGATCGAGGTCGGGTCCGCTAAGTATTAGGGGGCCTGTAGGGGGAGCAGCACATAGGTTTTTTTACCTTCATGCATAGAATGCATGAAAGTAAAAAACCTTCAAACTTTACAACCACTTTAAGCCATATTACTGTGTAATAAACCTGGGCAATTCAAAAGGTTAGCTACAGTTACAATGTCAAAACAGTCACTGTATGTAGAGATATAGGCTGCTGCAGTGATGTGCAGATCCCGACTTTCTGAAAATCTGACTTGGGCTCCACCTCCTGCTGAATCTCAATATATGTTCAGTTCGAATTTATAGTGAATTGATCGTCAAAATTAACACACTTATTGTGTTGTCAATAGCAAAAAGTGCATGCATTCATTAAAGGCTACACTTTTACTTTTCTTTCCTGTTCTGGTATGTTCTTTTGCAAACCTCCTGCTTTATTCTCAATGTTAGCCTTGATATAAATGTTTTATAGATGAATTTTGTATTGATGGCTTATTGGTACTTTTAATTACTACATCTAAAGAAAGCCTTATATTGAATGTTGCACCAAGTCTTCGATACGTTAAGTTGCATTTCTTTTTCACACCTTTTATTGTCCTTAAATTCTTTTTCTATTACATTCAGCAAGAAAAACATTAGGAAACAACGGATGAAGATTCTGTTCAGTGCCGTTCTGGAGGCTCGAGAACCCGGTACTGGACGTCGTCTTTGTGATCTTTTCATGTTCAAGCCATCCAAAAAGGACTACCCTGACTACTATAAAATTATTCTGGAGCCTATGGACTTGAAAACAATTGAACAAAACATTCGGACAGACAAATATGCAACAGAAGAAGCCATGATGGATGACATGAAGTTAATATTTCGAAATGCCTGGCACTACAATGAAGAAGGCTCACAGGTTGTATTGCATTTTATTTTGATGAAATCATATTTGTATGGTTATGCTGAAGCATCTAAATGCACCACCATGTTGTATGTTCTTGTATATACTGTGTGCAATCTGATCAAGTGGCCTCTACTTTCCTTTATTCCCAGTTTTGTAAATTTCATACCACTAATTACTAATAGTCATGCAATAGTTTTTCTGAATTTTGACTGCGAATAAAAAGTAAGAACCATATTATGTCCATATTCTGCATTTTTAAGAAAAAGTGGTGATTATGTTGCTCATTGTCATGCAGGTTTATAATGATGCACACATCCTGGATAAAATCCTTAAAGAAAAGAGGAAGGAGCTCGGTCCTGTGCCAGATGATGAGGACATGGCATCTCCAAAACTCAAGTTAAGTAAGTGAATAGTGCTTCCTGCATTCCATTCTCATGTTTGACATTCTGTGTGTGTTACAGGTTAAAGTGTCTTGCTGTTTATCGCAGTTTGGGTGATTCAGACTGAGCATGCATTAAATCCAAATATATAGAGCTGAAATACTGTGCAAATCTTAATACATTTTCCCATAATAGTTATGCTTAGTCTTACCATTCCTTATTTTTGGGCATCTCTTATGCTCTGTCAATTTATTGGCCTCAGGGGCCAAGTAAAAGGATAGCATGGCCAAACTCGACTTTCAGAGCAAAATTAGAGATTTGCATAGAACATTGACAGTCTATATCTTTGTATCAGTTGATTACTTTGACTGGTGGTTTTCACTGAACAATAATCCTGGCTTATGATTTGCCCAGGTTGTTGACAGGTTTACTTTAATATACTTTACGCTGGCTAGTGGTTATTTTTTTATTTATTTATGTCTAAATACCTAAAGTATTTAGACAGAAATAAACAATGCATCCATTTCCTAATTTATTTGTATTTTATTTCTGTAATGTGGGGGTCCACACCTTTAAAATCCCCTTCACAATACCAGAACCCCACAGAAAACGTTTGTCTTTTGCTCATTAATTAGAGAAGGGGTCTCTAGGCTTTTCAGTATGAGGGCCACATTGTATATTTTACTAATATTTGTCCCCATTGGAGACGCCCCCCTTACATTAGGGTCCCCATCAGAGACCAATTTTTTTCATCAGGTTCTCCATCAGAGTCTCCCCTTACATCAGTAGCGGAAACCATAGGCAACCTTTACTGACCTTAATCCTCAATCAGTGGACATTGAGGATACATCACTGACCCAAGCTGGTGGCTGGATAAAATCTTGTAGCAGGCTGGATGTGACCTACGGCCATAGTTTGCAGAACCTAGCACTAGAGGATGAAGTAAGGTATAATGCCCGTAGCTGTTCTTCAAGAGGTTGATCACAAATATAAATGTGCTCCATCCCTAAGGTCGGTAACATTTATCCAGTCTCTGGCTCCTCTGTACAAGGCCAGACTCACATTTGTGCTTTGTGATAATGCATGTATGTTAACACAGGTTAAGTTAAGACTTATGAGTAATGACTGAAAAAACAAGGTCACTTGCACAAGCAGAGGGAATTGAAAGGTTTCCGCTGAGGTAATTAGGTCACTATGTACAGGCTCCTGCATCGTGAGGGCCCTGGCAAAAACTCAAATTATACCGGTAAGATTAGATCTCCCTGGAAGACCTGTAGTATATGTTTAGGCAAATGAAGCTGATGGCTGTTGAAGTATTAATAGTGAAGCTTTACTTTCCTCAGGAAGTTAAAAAATTTGTCTTCTTTCTAGGTAGAAAAAGTGGAATCTCTCCTAAGAAAGCCAAGTATTTGAGTCCTATGCAGCAAAAGCTGAATGAGGTGTATGAAGCGGTAAAGAATTACACTGATAAACGTGGCAGACGTCTCAGCGCCATCTTTTTGCGGCTTCCATCTCGCTCTGAGCTCCCTGACTACTATGTAACTATAAAAAAGCCAGTCGATATGGAAAAGATCAGGAGTCACATAATGGCCAATAAGTACCAGGACATTGATGCTATGTGTGAGGACTTTGTGATTATGTTTAATAACGCATGCACTTATAATGAACCAGAGTCCTTAATTTACAAGGATGCCTTGGTCCTACATAAAGTATTGTTGGAAACCAGAAGAGACATTGAAGGGGATGAGGACTCCCATGTGCCCAATGTGACACTGCT